>NC_051063.1:74969009-75312505 GCF_004664715.2 Peromyscus leucopus
CTTGCAGATTTGAGTAAGAATACTATTTATTGAGAAGCAATGTGATAAATAGAAATTTTCACTTGTTATTGTATGTTTATATATACATTATACATGATACATATTTTATGCACTATACATCTATGTTATATATTTTATGTGTGTGTGAGTAAAAAGTCACAAATATGAACCACAAATATAAAACATATGAGTAAAAACATCACAAGTGTGAATCACAAATACAAAAACATACCTTCATATAAAGTGTCTTACTTTCTCGTATAACTTGTCATGCTGGTAAGATGTCAGTAATTTTTTTGAAGTGTTCCTGTTTCAAGCCCTGCCATTCCTAGCTGCCTGCTGTCTGGCAGCTCTGGAGCAGAGGATATGGGTCACTGCAGAGAGTCCCAGGAGAATAGGCCAAAAGAGCAGCCCTTATTGAAGACATTCATGTTGTCTGTGACTGAGGAATTCATTGTTGCTCTGCTCTGTAGAGCCCTTCTGAGCAGTCTTTATATGGTAACCTGTTCACATCAGAGGGTATGGGGATTGCAGAATTTGATTTGGGCTCATTAATCCACAGCAGGGGATAGTAAGTGCCTTACATGAACTTTGGTGTCTGTTAGTGGTGATAATTAGGCGGCATCAGTTATTAAGCTGTGAAGGGATTGCCTATCCCTGAGCAGTACCCGTTCTTCTGTAACAGAGTGCCAGGAGCAGTAGACGTTTCTTTTATCTCTGAAAATCACAGGGACTCCCCAGGATCTGCTCAGGGTTGTCTCCTGAACATCTTCGTTTCCACGTGATTCTACCCAACAGTAGACCTAACCCATTGGGTAAGACACTAGGTTACTAAGACTAGTCCAACATGGACATTCCTTTTACTACCACGAGAGTGGAAGTTCCAAGAACAGAGGCAATGTTGTGTGGGCTGCTATAATACATCCAGAGGTCATCGAACATGACACTGGTAGAATCGGGATGAGCCGGAAAACCAAAGCCAAGTCCAGAAAAGAGAGCCCATCTTGTGAGGGAAAATCTCTCTGCCCGATAAGAAGGCCAGGCAAATACCACGATGGGCTCCTAATAACTCAGTTAAGAACTAGGCCTCAGTTCCTGCCTCTTGAAACTGGACAGGCAGTTTCTGAGGAAGCCACGAACAAAGGACAATCAATCTTCAATGCCCCTGACAGCAGGGATGAGGGAGATGGCAAGAAATGGCCTTTAACAGACCGTGGGAGCCTCAAGTGAAACCAGATTAGAACTTCTATTAACCATCTCTTACTGTCTTCTAACTAACTAACTAACTAACTAACTAACTAGCTAACTCCCGATCTGTCTGCTAAATTCTTCTCAGTCTCTCAGAACTTATCTGAAGAAGACTTCTCCTGGGAGACCTTCCTTGATGCCTGTTAGCCTTGGGGTTTTCCTAAAGGATGCTGAGCTGGGGTTGAGAATTCCAACTATTTGTCAGAAATATTGAGAAAGGGAAGCAGGATTGGACAGAAGTGGGGATTGAATGAGCCTGTAGACCTAGGATATTAGTTAATTTTTTCATCGCTGTGGGAAAATATCAGGAAAAAGTAACTGAAGGAAGAGTTTGTTTGGGTTCATGGTTTGAGGGGATGCAGTGTATCATGGTGGGGAAGACTCGCTGAGGAATGCTCAAAACAGCTGCCCACACTGCTTCCATAATCCAGGAGCAGAAAGAGATACCCTGGTGCTCAGCCCACTTTCTTCTTTTTATACTGTTTGAGACTCAAGCCTTTAGAATGGTAATCCTGATATTCAGGGAGGGTCTGCTCAGTCACTGATACACCCAGAGATTTGTCTCCTAGGTGATGATCAAAGCTGGGGGTTGCTATGGAGATCCAGGTAACCAGGAATCAAGCCAACTAAAAAGGCACAAAACAACTAAGAAGAGATCAAGCCGGCCCCTGGTCTCTTGGCATTATTCACATATATGCCTGTGTAGTGTGTGTGTGTGTGTGTGTGTGTGTGTGTGTGTGTGTGTGTGTGTGTGTGTATCTTGGAGGGGTAGAGATGATTTGGGGACACCCTTTGTTAGCCAGTCATTAAGGTTCAGTGCTTTACATCTGTCATCTCATTGAATTTCCAAGATCCATAGTGAAGGACAAATGACCTAAAGCCTCAGGAGAAGCTGTGGACAGGAGAGTTGCCTTGACTGACAACACCTGTGGAAGCTTCCGGTCAGGAGATCCACATTCCAATCCCACCCCACAGTCCCCACTCTGAGGAGAAACTGCGGCCCTTCAGTCGTTCTGATTAAAGGGCCATTCTGCTTCTGGAGATGCCTGTCTGGTTTCTTTTATTCCCACGTTGCCTCCATCAGTCTAACCCAATCTAACCCAGAGAGAAAAAATAATATATGTATTCTCTCCACAGAGTCGCTAATTTCTCTTAGGTCACCTGACAGCAGAGCTGACAGCCCTGATAAAATAGCCCGTCTTCCAATTTCCCACCCCCCAAAGCAGCCACACTTAATAATCCTGATCTGAGACTCTTCATACAAAGAAAAATCATCCAGAATATTTATGTTTGTTTGCTTTCTCTTACTATGATGAAGACTGTGACCAAAAGCAACTTGGGGAGGAAAGGGTTTATTTGGTTTATGTGTCTATTTCATAGTCTATCACTATGAAAGGAAGTCAAGGCAGGAACTCAATTAAGTGGGAGAGGAACCTGGAGGCAGGCACTGAAGCAGAGGCCATAGAGAAATGTGCTTCCTGGCCTGCTCCTCATGGCTTGCTCAGCCTGCTTTCTTATACAACCCAGGATCCTGCCCATGGTGGGCTGGAACCACCACAGTGGGCTGGCCCCTCCCACATCAGTCATTGATCAAGAAAGTTCCCCCTACAGGCAATCTGGTGAAGCAATTTCTTTATCAACATTTCCTCTATCCAGAGAACTCTAGCTTGTGACAGGTTGACAGAAAGGTAAGCAGCACAGTGCTTTTGAGGACTGGATTGTGCAGATGGATTTGTGCTCTGAGGGTGAAATCCAATCTGTGCGTTTTCAGCTTTCCTCCATGTGTAGAGAGGCATTTTCAGAGTTTATCACAGCTCTGTGTCTGCAGATACAGACAGTATGGCCATGTGACCTAAAGTGACCTGGAGCATCCAGGACACAAACAAGAAAAAGGGCTCTGGGATCCTAGGACTTTAGACAGGTTGTGTCTTGGAGACAGTGAGTCCCTAGAGAAGGCACATGTGCAGACTGAACATCCTTGTATGGCTCTTATATGGATCATTGCTTCAGCATAGTTCTGGACTCTGTGTTTAGAACCATGAATGTCTGGAGTTTATGTTTAGGAGATAGTCAGTCTGGCTGGGAAAATAGCTTTAGCCTAGCAATGTTAAGAGTAAGTAATGCCACTTATTATTATTGCTTCAAATTCTTGTGTAAGAACTTGCAGAAGACTTTAGAGTCACTTTATGCAGAAAAAACAAGAGCTGGCTTGATAATAGGCATTCAAAAATTACTGACTTAGAACCCTTTAAAGGAAGGTTCATTCTGATGAGAAAGTAAGTAACTAAAGTCTTAACCGAGGCTAATTATGGAACTCTAATATATGAGCTATATATGAGCGGCTGCTCATAGTGCTATTTAACACCACACAGCACTTTCTATGTCCTGAGTGGTTCCTATAATAACTTCTTTCAGCATCAACAGCCTGAAAAGACAAGTCCTACAGCTCTTCTCCCTTTACAGGTGAGGATAATAAGACACAGAAGCTACTCAAGGTCACATGGCTAGTTGTGCAACCTCAGTCATCTTTTGGCCTCATGAATGTCCTTGTCTACTTTTGGTAAGAACACTGCTGTGGGATGTCTTTCTGTATGCTGTGAATATGTGTTGCTCTGACTGGTTGATAAATAAAGCTGCATTGGCCTATGGCAGGGCAGGATGGAGACAGGCAAGAAATCCAGGAGAGAGACAGGAAAAAGAAAGGCAGAGGCGGAGGAGGCACCATCCTGCTGTCCAGAGAGCAGCATGTAATGGCACACAGGTAAAGCCACAGAACACGTGGAGACATATAGATTAAAAAAAAAAATGGGCTGAGTTTAGTTATAAGAGCTAGCTAGCAAGAAAACTGAGCCATAGGCCATGGCCATTCAATTTATAATTGATATAAGCCTCTGTGTGTTTATTTGGGTCTGAGGGGCTGCAGGACCAGGTAGAACACAGAAAAACTTCCAGCTACAGACTGCCCCTTGTATCTCAGGGGAACTGCTTGTCCCTTATCCCAGGTATCTGATTGTCCCTATTTTCTTGAGGCTTCAAACCTCCTACCTCTCACTTACAGATTTCCATGAGCAGATGTGTAACTCAGACCTAGGCTATTCAGTCATGGTTTATGCAGATTGTCAACTGTAGCTAGAGTTTTCCTGTTTTGCCCACAGTCAGGACAAATCTTTGTCACCCACCAGTCCCACAGCTGCTCAGACCCAACCAAGTAAACGCAGAGACTTATACAGTTTACAAACTGTATGGCCATGGCAGGCTTCTTGCTAACTGTTCTTATATCTTAAATTAATCCATTTATATAAATCTATACCTTGTCACGTGGCTTGTGGCTTACTGGAGTCTTCACATGCTGCTTGTCATGGCGGTGGCTGGCAGTGTCTCTCTGCTTCAGCCTTCCGCTTCCCAGAATTCTCCTCTCTCCTTGTCCCACCTACTTCCTGCCTGGCCACTAGTCAATCAGTGTTTTATTTATTGACCAATCAGAGCAATTTGACATACAGACCATCCCACAGCAGTCAACAAAACAGGATCTAGAATCACATTGGAGACACTTCTCTGGGTGTACCTGTGAGGGATTTTCTATATTTTGTAGACTGAAGTAGGAAGACCCACACTAAATGTGGGTGGCACGAATCCATGGGCTGGGTTCATACACTGAACTGTGAACTGAATGCTGGCATTCATTGCTCTCTGTTTCCTGACTGTGGACACAGTATGATGACCTGCTTCACACCCCTGTCACCAGAACTTCCAGCCATGATGTGCTGACCCTGGCTAAAATGGCTAGTCAGCATGGCCACAGACATCAAACTAAAGTTTCACATAAAAGGTTTAAAAGGACTTCTTTTGGGCTTTTCTCAAAGCTGGATGCATGTAAGCCTGGTAGAAAAGACAGCCTGAAGGTGGCCACCTCAGAGGAGAGGAGAGCTACAGACAGACACAGGTTTGGCCTGATGAGATCATTGAAGCCTTTTGTTGCTGGAGGGCTTCTCTCCAGCTTCCACCAAACCCCGCAGTCCCACAATCCACGTATAAAATAATCACTCAGACGCTTATATCACTTATAAACTGTATGGCCATGGCAGGCTTCTTGCTAACTGTTCTTTTATCTTAAATTAACCCATTTTTATAAATCTATACCTTGCCACGTGGCTGGTGGCTTACTGGCGTCTTTACATGCTGATTGTCCTGGTGGTGGCTGCAGTGTCTCTCCTCCTCAGCCTTCCGCTTCCCAGAATTCTCCTCTCTCCTTGTCCCACCTACTTCCTGCCTGGCCACCTACTTCCTGCCTGGTCACTGGCCATCAGTGTTTTATTTATATAGAACAATATCCACAGCATTTCCCTTTTCTTCTTTTTTTAAAAAGTAAGGTTTTAACTTTAACATGGTAAAATTACATATAACAAAACAATTATCGAGCAAGAATTACAGTTACAATATTAAAGAAGATGTCCTATCTATCTTATATTTGTGAATTTAAGGTTTTATATCTAACTTATCTTTTATCATAACTGAGGAAATTACAACTATCTAGTTTTCAACCACATCAAAGACCTCAGAAGGAACATAATGGTACCTGAGAAATGGTAGATGGATGCAAGCAACTTTCAGGAATCTTGCAAGAGTAGACCAAGACAGCTGGCAGCCTGGACAGTCACCTAATGTTTCTCAGCATTGTTGGTGCATTCAAATTGGCTACAGGCCTAGAGTATCTGACAGACCATTTTCAGAAGCAGGAATTCTGAGAGACCATCTTACCCTGTCTTGGCAGAGTACAGTGGTCACTTTCCTTGTGTCCCGCTTGTCCAGAAAGGACAGCATTGCATTTGTGCTGTCAGCCGTCAAGGCAAGGGCAGTTCTTTGCCCAGTAGGCCATTTTGTGCCAAAAAGACAAACTTCCAAATGGAAATGTCTTAGAAGCCCAACATTCTCTCAGGATTAATTGGTGCAGCCAGGAGCAATTGTGTCTCACGTCAACAGAATTTTAAGTTATTTAAATGCCATATTCTCTAGGTCTATGAAGTGTTTGAAGATTACCTATCTATCTGAAATAAATCTATGTATACCTAGAAGACTTAACTAACATGGCTACAAATATGATTATCATAAATGACTAATTATTAATCTATTTTTAATTATCCATTACAATTTTAAATGAGTTACATAAACATAATACCTCAAACAAGAATAGAAATATATATATATATATATATACACACAATATAACAAAATTAACTTCAAGTTTGTATCAATAAACTAAAATTTATACCAATGTAAAACATTTTAAAAATAAACTAAAATCTATACCAATATAAAACATTTTAAACAAGTTGTTCTTTAAAAGTAGTTTGACTAATCTATCCTTTTATCTTATCATCTCTATATCCTCCTATATATCTATATCATATCCCCTTTTCTTTTTTCGAAAGAGATCACATTTATAATCAACCTGTTTTAAATAAAAATATTGGTTTTTCTCTGTCCCACACCAGAGGGCTCTTCTGATTTGGGACACAAGAATCCCTTAACCATTTTTTTTAAAGCAATATGTCTGGGTTTAGGGGGGGAGTGAGCCAATTCCACCTCTAAAGCCAGCTTGGTATATTTGGGAATTTGGGCGTAGCATCTCTTACTACTTCCTGCTGGAGGGGGGCGCTGTATCTTATAGGGACACAAAGAAAATTTTAGGCCTATGGGGTAGTCCTTGAGGCTGTATTGTGAAAGCCAGTTGCCTTGAAACCGCTCTGGATGTTGGATCATCTGGGCCATGGTGTCATCGGAGACCTTTCAAGGGGTCTTGGCTGGTGAAACCTGATGTATCTTAATCTGGAACAAATCCATAGCCTCTGGCTTTCTGTGGAAACAAAAGCAGAACCTCTTTTCCAAAGTAACATATCCTTATATCCAAATTTTGAAGTCAAGGTACCTTTAAAATTTACATTTTGGCATAACTGAACTGCTTTTATAATCAAATGTTTTTCTTTAGTTATGAATATCAAAGACAACATAATCCAGATTTTATGTGTGATAGCCATCTTTACGTGGCTTATTACCTTTACTGTTTTTTAAACACTTTATTTTTAGATACTATTTGTCTATATAATGGTATATATTTTTTCTTTTAAGCCTACATACATTTTTACATGTATTATAAACTATTTCATTTGAATCATTCTTATTGCGAACTTATTGCTTTAAACTGTAGCCTTTTAAGCCTGAAACGGTGCTGTGACTGCTGGCTCCGCCCACTTCAGCTTCCCAACATGGCAGTGGTACGTTTACGACCAGCTCTGGGAGTCATCAAGTCTCAGAAATAGTGGGTCTAAGTTTTTATCAAAGCAGCATGTAGTCCAGAAACCTCTTTTTTAAAAAAAAAAAAAAAATACTAGTAAAGGCTAAATGTACCACACAGCGTAATGTGCCACTGGCAGACGCCTCATTTCCGCCATACTGTAGCCAGTCAAACGCACACTCCAGGAACCCGCCAGTGTTCAAACCTGCGTTTTGTGGCGTCTAGCTGCCCGTATGAGACAAGAAGCAGGAACCTGGTTTTTTGGCTCTGTTTAGAATTGGTTATTAAATATTTTCAAGTTTAAGGTGGAAACTCGAGCTGTTGGGCACCATTTGTTGCTGGAGGGCTTCTCTCCAGCTTCCACCAAACCCCGCAGTCCCACAATCCACGTATAAAATAATCACTCAGACGCTTATATCACTTATAAACTGTATGGCCGTGGCAGGCTTCTTGCTAACTGTTCTTTTATCTTAAATTAACCCATTTTTATAAATCTATACCTTGCCACGTGGCTGGTGGCTTACTGGCGTCTTTACATGCTGATTGTCCTGGCGGTGGCTGCAGTGTCTCTCCTCCTCAGCCTTCCGCTTCCCAGAATTCTCCTCTCTCCTTGTCCCACCTACTTCCTGCCTGGCCACCTACTTCCTGCCTGGTCACTGGCCATCAGTGTTTTATTTATATAGAACAATATCCACAGCAGCCTTTACTCAGCCATTTCCAAACACCTCCCCGGCTTGTTACATTTAAAAAATAAATCCAGTGAGTTTATTTTGTATATTTTTGCAAGCCTGTAAAATAGTCCACAGTAGCTAAGTTTTGGAGTTCTAACACCCTAAAAGAAACCCTGGACTCACTAGCATCCCTATTTCCTTTTTCACTAGCCCTTGGCAAACACTTAGCTGCTTTGATCCCCGCTGTAGCGAACATGGGCTCACACAGTGGGTGACTTCAGTGGTTGGCTTCTTTTATTTAGCTTGTTTGTGAAGTTTATCTTTAACCCTAACCCTTTTTGTGTCCAAACTGCAGTGCACTGAATGGCAGCACCACATTTTGCTTTTCTGTCTATCCTTTTATTTTGTAAAGGTCTACTTTATTTATCAGTGTATAAACAGGTACACATGCATGTGCATGTGCCATGGAGTTCATGGAGGTCAGAGGACAACTTTTAGGAATCTGTTCTCTTCTGCCACCGTGGGTCCCAGTGATTGAACTCAGATTCTCAGACTCACATGGCAGGTAAGTCTAGCTGGCCCTTCATTTATTGATGAAGGTTTTGAAGATTGACTTGTCAGACTCTTTTCCAAAACTGATTACACCCTGACACCTTCCACCCACTAGTGCATGAGAATTGCAGATTTTCTTTCACATTCTCAACTCTTCCTATCCTCTTTTTCATTATAATCCTATTGGGGATATGACACAATATTACATTGTAATTGGTTTGCAAAATGTCCTCCCACTCTGTGACATCTTTTCACTTACTTGATAATGCCCCTTAGTCTTGTTGGAATTCAACTCAGCTGTTTTTGTTTAGCTTCTTATATGCTAAACCAACTTCGAATTTTCAGGATAAATTGAACTTAGTCATGGTACATAATTCTATTACTTGTTGCTGGATTCAATTTGCTAAATGTCTGTTGTTAAGGAGCTCAAACTCACCAGGTGGTGGTGGCACATGTCTTTAATTCCAGCACTCAGGAGGTAGAGGTAGGCAGATCTCTCTGTGAGTTCAAGGCCAGCCTGATCTACAGAGTGAGTTCCAGGACACCCAGGACTGTGTCACAGAGAAACTCTGTCTTGAAAAACAAAAAACAAAAAACAAAACAAAAAAAAAGAGTTCACATTCGAATGCATGAACTATATTGATTAGTAGTTTTCTCTTTTTATAACTTCAAGTTTTAATAGGAGGGGAAATACTAGTTCCTGAAGATGAACTGAGAACTGTTCCAGCCTTTTTTGTTTTTGAAACATTTGGGAAAGCATGCCTTTGATTATTTTTTCTTTATATTTATTTATTTATTTATCTATTCATTTACTCTTTGTGTCTTTCACATCATGCCTCCTAATCCCACCCATCTTCCTCCCCCTCAAAAAAAAAAATAAATAAAGCAAGATAAAATTTAAGAGAAAAAAGGGAAAAAAAGAAGAGGAAAATCTCATCATGGAGGCTGCAATGTAACACAGTGAGTCACACAGTAAACCATTTATCCATACATTTTACATGCAGGCGTTCATCACAAAGAATTATTGCTCTGGTTCGAGGCTCCTGATCTCTATTGCACTATCAACGCTGGGCCCTCACTGGGACTCTTCCTGGACATCCCATTGCTGCCCTGTGTCGTGGAGATCCTGCAGCCCTGGGTCCACAGCACTGACCCCCTCCTCCTGACCCTGTACTCCAGTAGATCATAGATGGGGTGGATGTAGGGGTGGGCCCACACATAACCCTGGTTCCGGGCCTGGGTAGTTGCAGGGTTGCTCAGTCTGTCAGTTCTCTGACTTCACCAGCGGGGTGAGTCCTCCTGCATGGCCCTGGCTGGTTCTTTGGCTTTCACACCTGCAGGGTCAGTTCTTCTACACCTCCATCTTCAGGGCCTGCTCTACTGTGTTGCCCAGGCAAGGTGTAGGGGACATTCTCCCAAGTGCTGCAGCTGATGAGGGGCAGGGTCAGCTCTCCAGCTCTTATGACTCTTATGAACTCGGGGCTAGCTCTCCACCCACCTCAGGTGTTGGTGGGTGGGAGGGAGGGGTTTTAATTCTTTAAATGTTTCGTAGAATCACCACTGTGGTTGTTGAACCTTGAGTTTTCCTCCTGGGAAGGTTTCGTGTGTAAGCAATCTGTGCTTGCTCTTGATCTATTTAGATTTTCTATTTCCTCTTGAGTCAGTGTTATTTGTTTGTGGTTTAGGAATTTGTTCATTTCATCCAGGCTATCTAATTTGTTGGCATGAGATTATTCATACTATCCATTTCCATCCCTTTTATTTCTATAAGTAATAATGTCTCTTTCATTCCTAATATTAGTGATTGAAGCCTTTTCTCTTCCTCTTTCTCCTCATCTTCTTTTCCCTCCTCTTCCTCCCCCTCCCTCCCTCCTTCCTTTCTTCCCTTTTATCTAGCTAAAGGTTTGCCAGTTCTATTAATCTGTTTAGCTAGTGACTTTTATGCCCAATTGTTATCCGCTGTCTTGGGCAGCTACAAAGTTAAGTACCTGCCCAGAATTGTTTTCAACCAAACACCCTGGGTAAAAGGGGCTTTTACACTAGGAAAATACTAAATCCAGGTTGCCCAAAGGGAGGTCTTTCAAATAGCCAGCACACAGCTGGATAATGACAAGAACGTAAATAAGAGAGCTACATCCCTGCTGTGGTCTGCATGCATGTGTACCCCCAAATTCACATGTTAGGAACTTGATCCCTAATTCAGTGGTGTTAGGAGGTGTTTAGGTCATGAGAGCTGCACCACACGAGTGGACCAATGCTGCCAGGAAAAGGGCTTGTGGAAGTGGCTCACTCTCTCCTGTCCTTCTGCCTTATTCCATGACAGGACACCGTTATAAACCACTTACCACACACTGACATCTTCATCTTGTTCTTTCAGCTTACAGAAGAATGAGAAATGCATTCCTAGTCTTTATAAATTGTCCAGACTCAGGCATTCTGTTACATCAGCATAAACTGACCAAGACAATGCCCACCCTGCTCTCTTGGGTGGTTGCCCATCTGGGACTGGAATACACTCTGTTGTTTTTCAAGAGTGCTGAGGGGTTAGATAATGGGGAAGTGATTAGGACAAGTCGAACACCATGAAGCCCACTGTCCTTAAAGAATTCAACTGTATTTCTTCAGTAAACAGTCTAGGTTGCTGCAAGGCTTCATTTCACCCCAGGAGGTTGAAGAGGCTTCAGTTTTGCTTCTCACGGCTGTTACTAAGAGCAGACAGAAGCCTGACTTTACCTACATGATTTTTTGTTTTGTTTTGCTTTCAGCTAACACCCCCTTTTGTATATTTAAAAAATTCCTGAAATTGAATGAATCATGACTGATAGTTTGATATAATTTAATTGGCAACATTTTAGCGACATAAAATGATGGCGCGTGTTAGCTTAAATGTTATTTAAGTTCACAAATTCACTTTTGCATCATTTATCTTGAGATAAATTTTCTTCCTTTTTAAATGAGTAGATGTCATGTATCTGTCCAGAGATAGAGGCAGCCAGTGTAGGATCTGAACTGAGGGACACTGGGACTCTGAGTCAGACTAATGACCAGCAAATGTCATCAGGGCCTGTCACTATCCCTCCTTCCCCTTACCTGAGGCAATACACCAACACTAGGCTTGACCCAGGCTGTCTGGATTCCAACCCCTGCTCTTTCCCTCATCAACAGGATCTTCTACTAATCATAAAAACTAGTTACCCGCAGAATTGAGATTATAATAACAATTCTAATCCAGTAAAGATTAAGTAATGGTCTTTCTAAAAAACATGGCACATTTAGCTGAGACTATTCTAATTGTCACGCATGCATTACCAAGCAGCATTTCATTTCAGTAAGAAGATAGTGATTTCAATTCCTTTGAATCCTTTTCAAATGATTCTCAGAGGAAGTCTCCATTTCACATAAGCAGCTCCTCTGAGTCTATCAATGTCCTTGATGGAGAGAGCAGGGATGGAACTTGTTTACTGAGACAGCAGAACACAGCTTAGGACCAGAGGCTGACCCTAAAGTGAATGAAGAGTCTCAGTGGGTAGTGACAGCAGATATCTCACCTCACACAACACAACATGATGAAAAGAGATGCCTGGACACGTGCCCCCGCTCCCCTGGCCACCCTGATTCCCATGATCCAGAAGAGCAGAAGTAACCAAATGCTGCAGCAAGTGTCTTGGCAATGTGTCATATCCCTCCATCCTAAAGATACCCTGACTTCATGAGCTGGCCACCAGAGACAATCCCAAAGGCTCCTGCTAGCTAGCTTGCTCTGCCTTCCATGCAGGTGACTCTAGCACTGCCACCTGTTGGTGTCAGCTCATCTGGAGGCTTTTGCTCTGCAGACAGCTTTGCTGTTGCATTTGGAAACTCACCACTTGAACTTGACAATTCAGGGCCCCTCTGCCATTATCGTTGCTAGCAGCCTGGGAGGTAGGCTATATGTCCCAATCATTTTTTCCCTCAACTACAAATTGAAGTACAGGGAGACTGAGGCTTCTGAGTAGCAAACAAGGTGGATAGGCATGGCACCTGGGTTTCTTTGTGTGCCAATTTTTGATTCTTTCAGTCACAGTCATTTGATAGGTGGCATGCTACCCCACCAAGATATACCTAGATTTCAAGAACATGAATGATATGTTTACTACAACTATTTCTAACTAGCATAATTTTGCAGCAAGATGACCAATGAGGATGCATTTGTAGCCTCCCTTTTGCTTCCACTCACATCCAAATGTAAATGAGTAGCAAGTCTTATTGTAAAGATGTCCTTGGATACACTCGCCCTCAATTAAAAAGAAATTTATTCACAGATTTTAATTAGTAGTAGTAATTGCCTGTGACCCAGCTTCCAATCCAGCGTGACCCACTAGGGCATGGAACCCCATATCTGGAAAGGGAGTTCCCCTTCACAGTGCTCTGTCTCTGGAGAAATAAAAAAACAAACAAACAAAAAACAAATATCAAGCAATAAATAAAACCACTATCTGCTCTTACATTTTGTTTTTTAATTTCTCTTTGGAACTCAAATCAAATCTTCTAGTTAAGCCTGTGAGCTTTGGGAAGATAACAGAAGCTAATTGGGTCAGTAGTGGTAGGTGGTCCGGAAGTCTAGCTACGTATGGACTACTTATGGAGCAAAGGCATGAACATCAAAGAGACCACAGGAAAACTGATTCTTTAGAAAGGAATTGGCTTCCTCTTGACTTAGAGGTCATGACACTGATAAACTGTTACGTTGTGAAGTTGAAGTAGGGCATTATCACCTATTCCCATCTCTCTAATTCTTCAATTAAAACGAGAATGAATGTGCCATGGGTCCCTCTACCCTTCAGAGGCACGGTGGCTGCTGTGGGCATGGAGCAGCAGCTTCTGACAAACACAGAAGGATGGATGATCCCTTCTCCTCTGACAGCTTGTCACGGGGTTTTCTCCTCCAGTGAATCGCATTTTCCCTTGCAATGGTCCTAAATTCTCTGTCTCACTGACAGAACATTCTCCCTTCTCTTTACACATGGCAGATCTGACTGACAGGGTACCAGGCTATACTTCAATCTGGTAGGGATCCTGGGATGGGAGTGGAGAAAGCCAGAATTTGCCTGGTATGAGTTGCAAACCATAGAGTTGAAGAGGCTTTTGGAGTGAAAGGGGGACCTTGATTTGTAAGTTGGCCCTCAGGCAGCCTCTCTTGCCTCCCAACCTTGTTTTTTTATTCCACTTTCCCTCCCATCCCAACCTACCCTTTCCACACCATCCACGATTCATATGTGTACTTGTGGAATCCCCTCAATTCTGGACTTCAGTCTGGGCAGTTAGGGAAGAAGTGTCTCTTTCCACAGCATCTACTTGCCAGGTGAAGTCAGAAAGCAGGAGAGGACTCAGCAAGCCCAGAGGTCCCTTCTGGTCTCCCTACCTTGTTCTCTGCTTGCTCTGATTCTGGAGAGAAGCATTATTTCTAATAATTCTCCCATAATCCCCAAACAACCAATATAGAGTGTCCATAAATTGGCATTTAAAGTGTGCTAAAAACACAGGCTTTACAGTTTGGATGCATGTCTCCATGCAGGACTGATGGTGGCAAAGACAGGGGCAGCTGAATTTGGAGCAGGAGCCCAGTCTTGGAAGAGGGGCCTCCTGGTAGGAGAAGGTCCCCATCTCCACTGTGACCAGCTATTGCTGCCATAGAGGACAGCTTTAGGAAGCTTTTTGCCAACAAGTTCCAGAGGATTCCTCTGTTATTTGCCTGATCTTGATATAATTCCCCTCAAATTAATCTCCTTAATTACTGACCCAGCTAATAGAGAAATCAAAATGAACTCCCAGAAGCTATGGCTGTGCTGGGTAAAATAAAATAAAAAGCATGAAGAGAAATGATTTCAGAAAGAAAGCTGCGAGTTTTGAGTAATCATAGCAACTTCTATGATTAGATAAACAGTTTGTGTCATAAGGCCAGCACTGTGCCACGGCTCAGCTGAAAAACGTTGGCTAAAGAAGCTTATTTCCCTACTCACAGTCAGGTGATGATTACCCAAGCAATGATTCCATATAGAGCAGGAGACATGGGCAGTCCAAGCGCTTTAGAAGAGGTTTCCCCTCAATCACCAGAAATGTATGTCCTTGTCCATACTGCCATCAGCCTAGTCTTAAAGCACAGTTCTCTTTAATTCCTCATCAGTCTTGGTCCATGGCAGTGAAGATTCCTGTTTCAGATGGAGAAACAGAGGCACCCAGCATCTTACAGAAGTGGGATTTGGAAACTAGAGGGAAACAGAGCCATCTCTAACTCAGCTTCAGAGCTGCAGGCTCTCCAGCCCCATTTGTCCATTGGTATGTGCAAGGATGTCTCCTTTGACGTCTGCAGGTCTAAGATTCACCCCTCAGCTAATGGCCTGGGCCCCTGGGGTGTAGTGGGTAGCCATTTCAGCTTTGGTCTGGAAGTTCCAACCCCCACTGAGGCTTCGGTAACTATCACGCCTACAAGGCGGGGCCAAGAGAGGGCCCTGAAGACTGGAGAGATCCGGATGCGCCGCCTTCTCCTGGTTCCCGGACCCTGGATGCTAGAGGTAGACTGAACAGAGTTCTTCAGAGAACACTGCTGGACTGCGCTACACCTTCCCCAGACCCTAAATATCCCTTTATTTGTGAGTTACCCCACAAAATAAATCTCCCCTTTAACTACGTGGAGTGGCCTTAATAATTTCACCAATATTGGGGTGTTCAGTCTGACTATCCATTCCTTTTTGATGAGTGATTATCAGTGAACATTTGGCATTGTGTTCTTTGCTTTTGAAACTACAACAGCATGCTTTTCTCTCTAATTAGCAATCATCACCTGCTGTTAGTAGTCGACCCAGAGGATCTGGCTGGCATTCTGTCTCCATGCCATGTACTGTGAAGCAGAAATACCTTCTTCCCGCAAGAAGTGCTCTAAGTGACACTGCCATCCTTCCATTCTTCATCACGACATCTCTTCTATGCAGCAATTCTCAGAGAGAACTCTGAGGAGGCTCAGAAGCCAAGATCTCCCTGGTGAGAAAAATCACTTGGGGCTTGGAGGCCCTCGGCTACTTTGGTTTTGCTGAATGAGTCATGCCAGCGTGGACTTTTCTGTCTAATTATCTATCTTCGAGTATTTATCTATTACCTATCTGTCTGTCACACTATCTTTTTTCTGTTGAAATAAAAGTAACATTATAAAATTCACCTCTTAAATTGTAGAATTACATGTATTTTATATTCTCAGAGTTAGGAATCATGCTTCTGAATTCCAGAACATGTTCATGGTCCTGAAATCCTGACTACAGACATAAAAAAAAAAAAAAAAAAAAAAAAAAAAAAAAAAAAAAACTAAAAGAGCTACAAGACATGTGATGTATATTTTACCTGCTCAAACACATAACAAAAATCATCTTTGGCTGACTTGTGTACAATGCAGACTATATTTATATGGATACAGATATGTATGTTACCTTTAAAAGTTTGTATATTTTCAGAGCAAGGGAACCAAATACTAATGAAAACACATGGCCTAGGTAAGCCAACATTTCAAAATGCCTCTGTTGCAGTTGCCTCAAAGTTCTGCATCCAAAACAGCTTCAAAGCTACTGGCTGAGGTGTTACAGCCTCATAGAATACTCTAGCCAAGATTTAACAATTATCCTGATTTTCTCATGGTTCCCTTAAAGATTACCAGTGCCCCCAGACAATAGGAAGCAGTCTAGAGAAACAACATCCACATTCCCAAAATATTGGTTATAAATATTTATTATCATTAGGAAAAATTTATAAAGAATATCTATTTTAGGGTCCAGAGAGTTGGCTCAGTTAGTTACAAATTGTTATTGGTCATAGTTTTTTTAAAAAAGCTGAATAAAAGAGTTAAATTCAAAGATCTCTTTCTAAGGAAAAAAGGGGGATATGGTATAAAAATGATGAGATAAAAGGGTAGATTATTGAATCTACTTTAATCCAAAAAACAACCATTAGTCTCAAAATATTTTATGTTGGTATGGATTTTAGTTTGTTGATACAAATTTAAAGGTATTTTTGTTATATTATATGTATGTTTCTATTCTTGTTTGGATTATTGTGCTTATGCAACTTATTTAATGTATAATTAAAAAATACAGATTAATTAAATATGTTTTCAAGGTCATAAACAGATATATTTAGATAGATAGATGGTCTTCAAACACTTCAAAGACCTACAGAACGTGGCATTTAATGTTTAATAACCTAAGGCTTTTCATGACAGTGAGACAAGTCTGCTCTTGGCAGCACCAATCTACTTTAAAAAAATGATGGGCATTGAAGAAACTCCATGTGGAGTTTGATTTCTTTATGGTGAAAGCTAGCCATGTGGGCAAAAAAAAATTGCCCTTGCCTCAACTGCTGACAGTCACTATGCAAACTAGACCATCAGGGCACAAGAAAGGCAACTGATGAACTTTGCCAAGACAAGGTAGGACAGTCCTTCAGAATTCCCTGCTTCACAGGAAAGTCTGTCAAATGTACTAGGCCTGTACACCAGAGTTAGATGCTCCAGTGTTGCAGAGGAACTTTGTGTGACTGCACAGGCAGCCTGATGTCCCTGTCATTAGGAAATATTTCATCCTTCTGGGGTCTTTGATTGAGTTGAAGACTAGATAGTTACAGTTTTCCTTGGTTGTGACAGAAGATAAACTAGGTACAAATCTTTAGAGTCACAAGATAAATAATAAAATATTTTCTCTAATTTTTTAAATACAAATGGACTAGATATTGTAACTGTAATTCTTACTTGATAACTGTTGTATATAATTTTACTATGATAAAGTTAAAACCTTCTTTTTTAATTAGACAAAGGGGGAAATGCTATAGAATGATCCTTCTGTACATTGTGTGAATACATGTCACTATGATTGGTTTAATTAACAAGCTGACTGGCCAATAACTGAACAGGATAAAATTGGGTGGGAAAGCCAAACTGAGAATGATAGGAAAAGAAGGGCAGAGTCAGGGGAGACGCCAGCCAGCTGCTGAGAAAGTAGAGCATGTAGAAAATGAGGTAACAATCCATGAGACGTGGCAAAACACAGATAAGAAATATGGGTTAATTTAAATGTAAGAGGTAGTAATAAGCCTGAGCTATCAGCTGAGCATTTATATGTTATATAAAGTCTCTGAGTCAGTTATTTGGGAAGTGGCTGCTGGTTATTTGGGAGCAGGTGGTCAGGACAGAAAAATTCTGCTTACACAGGAACTTTCAAAAGTTCCCCAAATCCATGGCTGGGAAGACATAGGTCCTAGCAAGTTATCAACAGATATTGCTAAACAAACATGATATGCCTGTCAAGTTGCCTTCTTAATATTTGTGCCACATGCAACTCACACACACTGAAAAGCCACACTAAACTTTATATAGGCATCACTGAAAGGTGTCAAAAGAGATCTAAACTTCTGCTGGTCACAGACATTATGAAGACAACTTACTTAGATCATTTCAGAGCTAGCCTAACAATATAAAGTGCTAACTACTCTTCACAGAAGTTGTCACACTGGTCCCAAAGCCATATGTAAGAGAGAAGGTAGAAATACGTAAAGACAGACATGAAGTAAGTTTCCCTAAGGGAGAATGTTGGGATGGCAGATACAATTTGCCTTCTTTTTATTTAAACATTTATTTTTAGTTTGAGTGTGTGTGTAACATGTATTCAGGTACCTGTGGAGGCCAGAAGAGCACATCAGATCTACAGGAGCTGGTGTTATAGGCAGTGGTGGACCACCCTGCATGGGTGCTGGGAATTGAACCTGAGTCCTCTGCAAGAGCAGTGAATGCTATTAACCACAGAGCCATCTCTTCATCCCCTAAAGTTTCCTTCTTCATGCCAAAGCCCACAGCATGCTTTGAAGAAAGCAGAACAGCTTCATCTGTAGACTTTCACAAAGGCCAATGAAATGAGCCAGGCAGCCTGAACTTCAGTCTGTGTGCAAGCTTGGTACTTAGCAGAGGCTGTTTTAAATTAGAAGTGAGATACTAGACCCAACAAGTGACATCAGTACAATAGTGACTCTTCACTTTGGAGGAAGGGAGCATTATATCCCCTCACTGCTGCCATCCTACAGGATATTAATATCAGCCTTCCATCATACAAAAACTGCTGTGGGATGTTCTGTATGTCAAATGTGTTGCTCTGATTGGTTAATAAATAAAACACTGATTGGCCAGTAGCCAGGCAGGAGGAAGTACAGGCGAGACAAGGAGGAGAAGAATGCTGGGAAGTGGAAGGCTGAGGCAGAGAGACACTGCCAGTCGCCGCCCTGACAAGAAAGATGTAAGGTACTGGTAAGCCACGAGCCACATGGTAAAGTATAGATTAATAGAAATGGGTTAATTTAAGATATAAGAACAGTTAACAAGAAGTCTGAGCCATGAGGCCAAACCATTTAAATAATATAAGCGTCTGTGTGTTTATTTTATAAGTAGATTGTCGGGCTGCCGGAGCTTGGTGGGTCCCAGAAAGAAAACTCTCTAGCAACATAAAAATAATTTGCAGAGTACAAAAGATTAAAGTGTCAAACAGAAGACTCAAACTTAGAAGGCAACAGGTTTCTTTATGAAAATGATATAGACAGATCTGTATAGATTTCTTTTAGTGATGGAAAAAGCATAGGTCACAGATAAAAGTGATAAAGTTCTATAATCAAAGTTACTAACTCCTGTGCAAGGAGGCAGCAAAAGTGTGAAAACATAAAAGAGCCTTTGAGATCTGTGTAACTGACACAAGTAACAATAGGCAAAATTTATAAAGAATATTTATTTTAGGGTCCAGATAGTTGGCTCAGTGGTTAAGAGCACTTGTTGCTCTTCCAGGGGACCCGTGTTCAGTTCCCAACACCTACATGGAAGATCAGAACTGTCTCCAGTTCCAGGAGATCTGACACCCTCTTCTGACCTTCAAGGGCACCAGGACTGTACATGATACACAAACATACATGCAGGCAAAACATTCACTTATGTAAACTAAAGTAAATAAAGCTTGGTAGATTACCTGCCCGGTGTACACAAAACCCTAAGTTTGAGCCCCAGCACTGCATAGAGTGGGTGTTAGTAGTGCACCCCTCTAATTCCAGAATTCAGGAATTCAGAGGCAAGGTCAAGGTCCTCAGCTGCATAGTGAGTTGGAGGCCAGCTTGGAAGGTGTGACACCCTGACTCAGAAGAAAAATGAAAGGCAAATCCAACAGAAATATGAGGGAAATAAGACGAACGGCTGTTCTCTGAGGAGAAAACTTTCACAGCCAAGAGGCCTGTAAAAACATCCTCAAACCATCACACACATGAGTTTGGGGTGATTGACAGAGCACCAGCAAGGACGCATGGGAATGAGGACTCTGCCGTTGCTGGGAGGCTCAAGGGGCCACTTATGTCAGAGAGCAGTGTGGCTCCTCTCAGTCCGTTCACTTTTTAGTGGAGACCTACACCCACCTGTGCAGGTGCACAAACGCACATACAGGTAAAACATTCACATATGTAAAATAAAGACACTCTCTGCAGGAGACCGTGAAGGGAAGAGACCAGAGGTCGCAGGGTGTAGCATATTCAAGGCTTTCTTTCTCAGGATGTTTCGAGGAGGCCAAGTACTTACAGCAATATATTGTGTCCTCATTTAGGGGGAAGGAATTATTTTTTGTTCCTCTTTTATATACTGTAAATATTCCATTATTCATCGAATAATTTTAAAGATAAATGCGAATAGTTTTTGCCTTGGGTACCAACAGTATGTCCTCCCCAAGGATATCCATGCCTGATCCCCAAATCCTATCAACCTTTAACTGCAAGAGGAATCTTGCAGATGAGAGGAAGGATTGTGAAATGAAAGTATCACCCAGGATTAACTGGGTGGGATCAAGAGAATCACGAGTTACAGAAGAGAAGCCATCCCTTGAGTATGTAAAATCTCCCCTGGGATCCAGAGTAAGCATGGCATTGTGTGGCCTCGACTTTAGCCCATATAATCTCCTACCAGACTCTGACCTCCAGACGTTAAAAGAGTGAAACTGTGCTGTTTTAAGCTACCAGACTCAGAGTATTTTCCATAGCAGCAACCAAAGACTAATACAAAACCTCATCCTAGCTTCCGTTTCTGAGATGAGAAGGTCTGGAGCTGCCAGGTCCTAGGATCTGTGTGAGCTGCTACTGTAAAATGCCACAGGCTGTGTCATTTATAACAATAAAAAAATTATCTTCAACAGTTCTAGAAGCTGAAAGTCCCAGGTCACGGTGCTGGCCTTCAGTGTCTAGTGGGAGTCTTCTTGTCTCATCCTCATGTAGCAGAAGGGGTGAACTCGTGTGGGCATCAGAAGGCAGAAGGACAGAGGCCTTCTGTCTGTTACCACAGGGCTCTTTGAAAAGGGTACTAATCCCATTCCTGGGGGTGGAGCCCCAGTGCCTTCCTTGTCTCTGAAAGGCACCACCTTTTGGCAAATGTGGATTCAGGAGGACACCATTTTTCTTACTATCTGTCATAAGGGAAATGTCACAGGCTTAGGAGCTACACTAAGAGGGTTCATGTAACCAAGTTATTTACAGAGTACACATTGCGCATATTGAGGAAAGTGGTTTTAAAAAGAGATTAAAAAAATTCTTGCTCTCACACGAGTAAGTAGATGGAAGGAGGAAAAAAGAAAGAACAAATAAAATCAGAAAGTTATATAGAATTGCCAGGTGCAGGGTCTTGGGTGTGTGGGGGATGTGATGGCATGAGAAGTGAAGGCAGTTTTCAAGTGGGTGCCCTGCAGGTCCTCATCAGGTGACCTGATGCCTGAACAGGGTGAAGAGAGTCTGACCATGTGACCGTGCAAGGAAATAATATTCTGACAAAAGGAATCGCCTCTGACATAGGAAATAGCTCCCGCAGAGGCCCAAGAATGCTCAGTGTATTTGTGGGAAGACCAAGAGGCCAATGGGGCTGGTGTGGGGCAGTCAGTGGGGAGAGTTACAGTGGAGAGAGGGAAGAAGTGGGGTGAGGGTATCTCCCATGGTCGTGGCTGCATTTGATATAAATGGAACCCTAAAAGGATAGTGCGAGTCAAAGGCTACTTTTCTACCTAGTTACAAAAGTGTAGTCATGAATGCTAGAGCCTGTCACTATAATTCTGCACATGCCATAAAGATGGCCCAGCACATGGGCCTGCTGAGTGAACCTGCTTCTGAGAAAGGATGCAGGAGGTTGGGGCTGGGGTAAGGTTGTCAATCAGCCTGGGGCTCATCCAGTGGCCCAGGGCAATGCTCCAGGAATGCTGAAAACAGTTGGGCCCCTTGGCTTTCACTTACTGGTGCTAAGGTCGCTCTGTGGAGTTTGCTTTCTTGGTATCAGCACTGCCAGTGTCCAGGCAGGCTACAGCCAGCAACACACCATTTTGTAGTCTCTGAGTATCTATCCATAATACCCAGGCAGATCAGAGAGGTCGTGATTATATGGAGCTGAGAAGGAATCATAGACCTCCTTGAGCCTCGGTTTCCCTTCCCGTGAATGGAGTGTTCTGATTTGAGAGTTTTGCAGTAAGTGGAAGTGAATGGTGTTGGTGATCCTTGCTGCACAGCACCTGCTCCGTGGACAGTGATAACAAGGGTTGATTGCATCCCTCCTCCCTTTCCTATTGAGTTGTGATGCTGGGTGGGAAGATGTGCCGTGGACAGAATTATCAAGAATACCATCAACATGTGACTGGAGAAGTGCCCGGATGGAGTGTGGGAACCTAAGATGAGGAAGGACATCCCTCATGCTTGGGACCAGGGAGGCTCCTGGGGTGGGCAGCTGCTGAGCTGACCAGGATCCGGATGAGGGAAATGGGGGGTGGGGGGCAGTTTCTGCAGAAAAGGAAAAACAAGGGCAGCAGCTGGTGGGGGGTGGGGGGAAAGTTCACATCCCGTGAGCCAGCACTAGTGCAGGGAAGAGGTTTTGAGAGAAGTAGGTGAAATGACAAGGGGGTGGGAGGCTGGAAATGACTTGGCAGGTCTGGGCATTTGCTGTCTGTGGAGTTCTGCTGGCTTGGGGTTTGTGTGTACCACGGGAAGGGAATGATGCAGGCATGAGCACGATGCTGCAGAGGGGTGCAGCTAGACAATCAAATCATATAATCAGAGTTATTCTTGGGGGAATTTTGCTTGCCTTAAAAACTTCATTTGTCCTTCTGAGCCAGGAAGACAGCCCAGTCAGTATAGTGCTCGCTGTACAAGCACAAGAACCTGAGCTCGCTCCCTAGGACCCACGTTAAATTGTCAAGTGTGTGCTGGGAAACTCACGTCTGGAGAGGCAGACACAGGTTCCTGGAGCTTGGAGTCCAGTCAGCTTCACTGAAGTGATGGGTTCCAGGCAAGAGTGAGACGGAGAACAACTGAGAAAGATACCCCAGCTTGGCCTCTGCCTTACACAGACACAGACAGACAGGCAGACAGACAGGCAGGCAGACAGACAGACAGAGAGACACACATACACACTGTACAAGCACACACACAGGCCCTAGCACATGCACACTCACACATAGGCACACACATGCACACACACGTTTGTCCTATCCCCATGCCTCTAGTAATTCAATACAGGCTTTGTTTTAGTAAAATACGTTCATGTCCTTTTCAACTATGACCAAGTTCATACAACAGAACCTGCAGAGAAGAATGCTCTCCCATGATTCTGGATGTAACTACTTCTTTTCTTCTGGTTGGTTTTACGTAATTGAAAGATGGCTTCACATGTGTTTCCTTCTCCTCATATCTATTTCTGTTTGTTCTGATCTCACTTAGAACTTATTGAGCAAGCTGCTCTTTTCATCTCTTAGCTGTGCAGCATTGGTAATTGAGACAGCTCCAGATGCAGTGCCCTCATCCAATTCCCAGATTTTATCAAGAGCATCTAATTCACATAATTGTGTTTGATTAGAAAAGAATGGCTAAGTCTTGGATGGAATTGACTCGGGCACAAGTATTTTAGGTCTTGTTATTAAGCATTTAAACATTATTGGGCAATTTCCTATGGACATTTGAGGTGTCTATTTTCTCTTACAATAATAGATGTGCTGGTAAAAGCTTCTTCCAGATAGCACATTATATTTAATAAGGGGCTAATGTGTTTACTGGATAATGTTACCTTAATATCCCAAATATTTTTCTCTTATTTCCATTGTAAAGCGTGAGACTCAAATGACCTGCCCAAAGCCATAATCTTGCTAGTTGCAGATGTCACCACTGCTTGAGAATCCACTTGTCGTAAGGCTGAAAAGCAAGGTCATGCTAATGCTGAGACCACACATTATCCCAGAATTTCCAGAGTCCCAGAAGTACACTCTTATTGTGCAAGAATGTCTGCCCAAAATAAGTAAAGCTAGGAAAGTTTCAATGATAATGATAACCTCAGCATTGTCTTTAAGTAATGAACTATTATAATTCATTTCCAAGTTTCAATATTACTGCATGCAGACACCAAGATCAAGCTATTATTGTGAAGTATTTTCTGCATAGTGAAATCAATACTTACTTTCTTATTACTATTTGCCTTTTGTTGGTAGTGTTATAAATTGGAATTTCTCAGCCTTGGCACTACTGATACATAAAAACATTGTAGAGCTATTTATCTTATTGTATGTGCATGAGTGTTTTGACTGTATGGATGCCTGTGCACCATGTGTGTGCTTGGTGCATTAGAGTTCAGAAGACTGTGTTGGGTTCCCTAGAATCAGAGTTACCAATTGTCACGAACCACCATGCAGGTCCTGAGCACTGAACCTTAGTCTTCTACAAGAACAACATGTGCTGTTAACCACTGAACCATCTCTTCAGCCCCAGCACTGGCATTTTGAACCCAATCATTATTTTGTGAGGAGTGATATGGTAGTTAACCTGGATTATGAACTTGATATTTAATCTGGATTATCAACTTGATATTTAAGATAACCATGAAAAACACCCTTGGGCTGATCTGGCAGGAATTTTCTAGATTAGGTTAATTGATGCTGAAAGACCCACTTATGGTGTTATTTTATTTGTGCTGAAATGTGATTTTATTTGTATGTTAATAAATAAAGTTACCTGGGGGTCAGAGCTAATAGCAAGCCATAGCAGAAGTCTGGCAGTGGTAGCACATGCCCTTAATCCCAATCACATGACAGGCAGATCTCTGTGTGTTCAAGGACACCACCAGCATGGAGACACATGCCTTTAATCTCAATACCAACCATAAAAGACCTGGAGGTCTGTATAGACAGGCAGTGATGAGGAGGTCATGTGGTTGGGTTTACAACCAACGAGAAGGCAGAACAGAAAGTCAATAAAAAGACAGACACACAGGAAGTAGGTCTCTTTCTCAGGGGAAGGATGGCAGCGGCAACGGGTCATAAGAAGGCGGTCTTGGTCTCAGCTCTTAGCTACTGCTCTGACTTCTTGGACTTTTAACTCTGCATTTGGCTCTGTGTTTCTTATTTAGTAGACCGTTATATCTACACCCACTCTCAATGTGGAGAGCACCACTCCATAGACTGGGGTCCTGGACTGCATAGACCAAGGGAGCTAGACACCAGCATTCATCTCTCTCTCTGCTTCTTGATTGCAGCACATGACCAGCCCTCGTCAGCATACCTTCCCCACCTGTCTTTCCCAGCTTGATGGGATGATTTCCTCAACCTGTAAGCCAGGATAAACCCTTTCTCCCTTAAAATACCTTTTGTTAGGTTTATAATGGCAATGAGGATGGTAACAAATAAAAATAGTCTTGAGCACTGCATGGTGCTTAGGAGCAACCTTGGGCTCTAAGTTCCCTCATCCCAGCTGAGACCATCAGTCTAGGTACAGACTAGGTACCAATATCCCTGAGTAGCAAAGTCACTCTCCATTGAGAATGACTGCTATTGATGATAGAGGCAGTGAAGGTATTTTATTATCCTGAATGACTAAATCCTACAAACAAGCATTATTTATTACTTAGGAACACATTTACCTATTGATCATCCCACCATCAATCGAAATGAATTGAGAAAGGATCCAGAAAAAAAAAAAAAAAAGGACCAACTCTGTCTAACAGAACTCCTGGGACCAGGTAATTGAAGACATTTTTAGCTGGCTGTCTTACCAAAATCAATACAAACTATGGTTTCATCCTCGGGAACCACAAAGTACATTTTCTTCTAACAATGCTTTGTCTTGGGATTGAGAAAGCAAATCAGGGTCGGTAATCTTTTCTGCATAATAAATGTGTTTGTCACACATCAGTCTGATTATGTGGCAAATTTGATGACCATTCCACTGATTTTTCTTTGTATAATTGTAAAGAAAGCTTAGAGTAGAGGAAAAAGAGAACAGCATAAATGAGAACACAAGGATACATGGACTCTTGAAGAAGCCTGCCTACCTGAAGCAGGTATCTATAAACTCTGCATTCATATGCAAGGGTCAGAAGGAGGGCTGTTAAAGGTATAAGCTCTGGTGCCCACTGTCCAGTTCACACCCCAGTTCTACCCAACATCTACCCAGAGCTCTGTGAGTTTTCCTGACTGCCTCAGTTTCTTCATCTGTCCATGTTGCTGCAAGTGTTAGGTAAGCTGCTATAGGTAATGCACTCAGAGGAGCATCTGCACACAATCTCTATTAAGGGCTAATTGTGATTAGGAAGTTCATGAGACTTTACACTTAGATCCATCTGCTGATATGGGCAGGGAAGAGGAGTGTGTGAGGTCTCTCTGGCCTGGGTTTGGGGCTGAGTCCCACCACAGAGGACAGTGTGATGTTTGTACCTTGGTTTTGTAGCATAAGCCGATTGTAAAGACTAGGTCAGAAAAGGCTTTTTATAAAAGATGAGTTAATAAAAAAAAAATGTCCATTTCCTCTCCCTAGGATGTTCTAATCTTAGCTGATGATGCAATCCATACAAATCCCTTTATGTCTGAGATCTGCAGTCATCTTCCTGTCCCTTCAACAAACTGGCTGACCTCCATGAAGCTGGCTTTGACTAGGTCCTGGAAAATTTAAACCTCTCATTTGAAGTGATGGAAAATATCAGCTATATGCAAATGTGGATACACTGGAACCAGGGACCCACCACTGGGTTGCAATAATTATTGACTCTTGTAAAACAACACTCTTCATGTTTCAGTTTGGGAGATCTCTTGGAGATCTTTTGAGCCACTGTGTAGGTGCTGGGAACTGAACTCTGGTCCTCTGCAAGTATTCTTAACCACTGAACCATCTCTCCACCCCGACTCCTCCGTCCCACCTCCCTCTTTTTTACATAATCCACTCAGTCAAATCTGTGCTTCCATCAACAATAGCTCCTCATTAGGGGTGGGAGCTCATGAGCCCCTCTGCACCCAGAGTCTTTTAACATTTAGTAGAATAGAACACGGATTTTATTTAATCTTGCTTCCCAGACTTTTACCCCTACTTTCAAAATAGAAGGTGGCAGAGGCTATAGCATCATAATAGCTACCAGCACTTACTGATTTGTTGACGTGAACTGAGGAAATGATTGCTTGTATGACATTGCCACATGGTGAGATATCTGAGGGAAAGGTCACCAGAAACACAGGGTTTGCTTTCTTTCAGTGAATAGTGGTTCTGCCCTTACTGGGGAAGCCAGGGATGCTCTCGGGGTACTCAGGGGTCCTGCTCAGACCTTGAAGCAGCTACAATAGGGTTTGGTGCATACTGAGTGTACCCAGAATGCATTGGCCAAATAACGAAGAACCTGGAATGCTAGATACATACTGCCTCAGCAAGCACCCCCCAGCACACTGCAAAAAAAATGTAATTCTAGTGTGGGTGTCTTTGGGCTTTGTTGATCAATTATCTCCCCTCTACCCTCTCTGGCACCCATCTCCCCAGAAAACAATGAGGCTGTATGAGATAGGAGTCAAATGACATTTTAATTTTCTTTTAGTAGAGTGCATTAAAAAAAAAAAACCAACAGTATAGTGGTGGCAATTGGCAAAAGTAGAGGCTGAAACCAATTAGCGGGATGACATGAAGTAAGACGGAAAGAAATGGAGATTTAATTGAAGAAAGCTGTAATATAAAATCAAGCTGTCAGGCTTTAACATTGTAATTAATTCTAGGGGGAGAGAGGCTCATCAAATCCTTCCTGCAGCTTCCCCTGGAGAGTGTTTGCACAACTGCCCACCTTGTGCGAGCTTCCCCTGTTCCTGGAACTCTCTGGATGCTTCTCATCTGTGGCAAGTTGTTCTCCAGATGGTGGCTTTGGGACTCCATGGCCGAGGAGCAGTAGGTCTTCCCTTGAGAGACTTTCTTAAACTTTCTGTTTGAACACTGGCACACACATTAATTCTGCCTCGTGAAGTGTGCCAGTAGACACCAGCAGCAGGAGGCTGGTGTTCTAGGTCCAGCTGGAGTCAGAAAGAATAGCCCTATCAGGTATGACGGAAAGAGAAACTGCCCGACAGGGAGCTGATGACAGCCAGTATGTAGGCAAGAGCAGAGGCTAGCCCACCTGCTAATGAGACACCTGACCCTCCATAGAATCTACCTGAACAGTGAAGGAGGGAGGGAGGAGGGAGGGAGGGAGGGAGAGAGAGAGAGAGAGAGAGAGAGAGAGAGAGAGAGAGAGAGAGAGAGAGAGAAGATTCATCAAAATCCAAACACTGTCTTCACAGGACCCCAAATCTCACAACCCAGACTTGCCAGAGACTGAAATCCTGACACTAAAATCTCAGGCAGACTCTGAGAAGGCACCTTTGTATTCCATGGTGAACTGTTTTTTACCAGCAAGGGAGATCAAGACAAATGGGAGGATTAGGTAGAAGTCTTCCATCAGGCCCTTTGCTTGTCCAACTCATGACAGACTTCAATACATACTGAGTTGCATGAGATAATGTCATAATAAAAATATAATTCTGCAGGCTTTGTTCTCCTTGCATAGACAGATAAGGAAGAAACTCAATTGTGGGCCCCTTTCTCCTGATTACTATCTGCAAAAATCTCATCATGGTAAAGAATTTTGGGCCATAAATTCCTGATAATAAGAGTAAAATAAATAGTATTTTAAGGGCACGATGGAGCTGGAGCATGTACAAAGAACTATGTCTCTGAACAATAAAATGGGTCCCATGGCTGTGTGCAATTCCAATTGGAGGCAAGATGGGCAAATCAGTTTTCTTTTTGGAAACTTTATCCTTATCTCTCATGGATCCAAGTCCTAGTCCAGGTGTTTAGCAGCTGGAGACATATGCACCAGGACTTCTTGTAGGACACTGATGTTGGCTGCTCCAGAGGTGGTCAAAGACACAGTGTTATTATTTGTGATACTGCCCTGCAGTGCAGCTGGTCCTCTGGGGTTCTGGTGTGTCCTCGGGTTCTTCATTTCAGGTCTGGGTTAGTTTCTGACTCATGACCTTGTAGGCTTCAGATGCTAAAACAATGGTGTGGTGGTTTGAATGGGAATGAACCCCATAGGCTCCTTTGTTTAAATACTTGGTCCCCAGTTAGTGAAACTGTTTGGGAAGGGTTAGGAGGTATGGCCTTGTTGAAGGAGGTGTGTCTCTGGGAGTGGGCTTTGAGGTTTTAAAAGCCCATGCCAGGCCTTGTCTCACTGTCACTCTGCTTGCAACTTGCAGATCAGATGTGAGCTCTCAGCTACTGCTCCAGCACCGTGACTGTCTGTCTGCTGCCATGCTTCCCAGCATGGCATTCATGGGTTAACCCTCTGAAACTGTAAGCAAGCCCCCAGTTAAATTCTTTTTATATATGTTATAAGTTGACTTAGTCATGGTGTTCTGCCACAGCAACAGTAACCCTAATTAAGATAAATGGCTTCATTCCAATCTTTTAACCAAGTCCTTCTTCTGGAGAAGGTCAAGGTCCTGTGATAAATCCCATATTCTATATGATTCATATTGGTCCAGTTTCTCTAATCACCTCTCAAGCAAGAAACAGCTATAGACATGGCTCAACAGGTAAGTGTGCTTGCTCCTCATGAAGAGGACCAGAATCCAGTTCTCAGCACCGCCTGTGCCAGGAAGCTCAAAACTGCCTGTAACTCCAGCTCCAAGGAATCCAAAGCCCTCTTCTGGCCACTGTGGTCACTGGCACACATGGGTGTATACACACACACACACACACACACACACACACACAAACACAAACACAAACACAAACACACACACATCTTTAAATCAAATTAAGTCTTGCTGAGAGATTATTAGTGTTGTCATCTTATTCAAAGAGCTATTTGATGTCCTTGCTAAATTTTCTATTATTTACATATTTTTTATTTCTTCAGGAAATTTCTGTACTTGATTTTTTTCTTCCATCTTTATATTTTCAGTTTCATCCATTCATTAATTCATTCACACATACTTTCCTAGTTTGACTCTTTCCTTTCTGTTACTTTTGAAGGTCACATATGCTTCGCATTATAACATGTTCTGATGAACTGACCCTTCAGTCACCATAAAATCTGTCTCTATTAATTATTCCTGTCTTGGCATTTATTTATTTATTTTGATTTATTAAGAGAACCTCACCATACCTTTATTTTGCTCACACTATGTATGATCTATCTTTTCCCATTCCTTTTTATATCTAGCCTATCTGGGTGTGGTGATATTTTATTTGTGCTTTAACAAATAAATCTTGCCTGGAGATCGGAGTGTGGAGTTAGCCACTAGTTAACCTTAGAGGCCAGGCAGTGGTGGTACACACCTTTAATCCCAGCACTTGGGAGGAGGAAACAGGAAGTAATATGGGTGGGTGGAGAGAAGAAGTGATAAGGCAGGGTGGAGACAGGAGCTCCACCCTTTCAGTCTGAGGATTCCTAGAGGTAAGAAGTCTCTCTAGTGGCTCCTGTGCTTCTCTGATCTTTCAGCTTTCACCCTGATTATCTGACTCCAGGTTTTTATTATTAAGACCAATTAGGATTCGTGCTACATCTGGGTCTTTTGAAAACCTTCATACGTGTGCACATCTGCATGCACATTCACATATGTGAATGCCACACAAATGAACCTACTGCGAACTTGTGGAGGTCAGAAGGCGACCTTGTGTATCAGTCTTTCCTCCCACCTTGTTCCATGGAGGGTGGCTTGTGCACTGCTGTCTGTGTTGAGATAGCTGGCCCACGACCTTCCAGGGATCCTCCTGTCTTCACCTCAGCCCACAACAGGAGTGACTTGTCTGGATTTAAGTAGATCCTGGGAATTCAAACTCAGGTCTTTCTGCCTGCGCCGTAAGTCCTTTTATCCACTGAGCTGTCTTCCAAGCCTTTGAGGCACATCTTTTCATACTACTCTTCTCTCTCTCTCTCTCTCTCTCTCTCTCTCTCTCTCTCTCTCTCTCTCTCTTTCTCTCTCTCTCTTTAACCAAATCATTAAAAGAAAACCCATAAAAATTACTAGGTGCTTTGTGACAAAAAAAAAAAGAGTTTCTAAATGGAATTATGTCTGGGTAACCATAAGCCAAATATTAGTTTTCATGGCTTTAGGCAGATGATTGATTAAAAACATAATTTCCTCATAATGTGTCAGTTGTTTAGCTCACAAAGATCCTCCAGCAGCTGCTTCTTAAATGAGAGAAATAGGAGAGACATCAGAGCAGTTGGGGATGCTGGTGTTTCATCTCACACTAATAACATCATTTGAATGAAATGAGATTATAAGTGTTTACTGTGAACGGTGAACGCACACCATCATCCTGCAGCATCTCTGAGGACCTGCCCCTGTTGCTTGATGCTTCTAACCAAGGCATTTATTGTATGAATTGAGGTAAAAGGGAAAAGAAAGGAGAACAAAGCAATTACTCCCTATCAGCAAAAGGTATCTTGAAGTTAAACAATCTTTGCAGTTAAATGGCCCCACGTACACACTCTTTCCCAATCTGTCACTGGCTTGTATGTTCCTGTCTTTCAACTTGCTAAACTGTTTAAACTTTTTAGAGTCAGAAAAAATGTGAAAATCAAATGACAGTATTGTGTCATTGATGATGATGATGATGACCATGATGATGGTGATAATCTACATTTACCTTAATTTGTGCTTCTACTTTGCAACTCAGGTTCCCTTGTTTAGTTTAATTTGGGTCAATCTTAAATCTAAAAATAGGTTTGAAAGACTTACTTCCGATATAATATGTAAATATTTTTGCTAAAGTTGCTTGAGAAGCATTTAAAAGCAGCAAATACACACTGCATTAAGTGAAGAACCTTCTATGGTAACCCCACGGAAAACACAGGCATCTGACCAGGAGTGGATTCCAGCACAGCATCCTACAAGATTGTACCATGTTCTTTACAGAGGTCAGAGCAAGCCAGCATGTGAAGTCCAGGAACCCTTTCACGATGAATCCTTTGAGGCCAAGTGAGATCAAAGAGACACACAACAACTAAATGCAATGCAATTCTAGACTGCACTGTCAGGAGAGGAGAAGTTTCTTAGGTTTTTGTAGGGACAATGGAAGAACTGGGAGGATAGAGAATGGCCAGACTCCAATACAGAGTTGCAGTTACAGTTTCTGATTTTTAGCACTGAGTCATTGAGTCAGAGAACATCTGGTTTTAGGACACAAGCTCATCAGTATTTAGCATAAATAGACATGGTGTCTATAATTTGTTCTCAATATTTTGGGAAAAGCTCTTTCTTATCTTTCCTCTACTCCATAGATAGTTGAATCTGGGCAAAAATATATTAGAGTTCCATGTGCTATTATGAAATTTCAATTTGGAATTATACCAAAGCAAAATGTCACCCCACACCCCATAATAATTTAACCTCCTCACTTATTCCCACTATCTATTAGACCCTGAGTGCTTGCTTGATTTTCTTTGACTTATTTGCATTGAGACTTGGCTGAGTAACATCTCTTAACTTAAGTCTCTTCCCTGGTGACACAGACACAAATCCTATCAGGAAGCTGTCAGAAAGAATGATGAAATCCTGTATATAAATAACTTCTTTCGGCGCTGGACACACGTCATCCTGTCACAGGCTGGAAGCCTGGTGTTTGAATGGATTGCAGGTCCAACAGTTGCTGCTTTGCTCTTGCATGCCCATTGCATTCCATTGCCCGCTGCAAAGGAACCTTGCTGGAATGGTGGTATGAGCTCCTGGAAGAGAGACTTGTATCTTCTCAAATAAAGGTCAGAAAGTATGGAAATCAGCCAATCCACCAAATGAAGAGCAGATAAGTTATGGTCTGTCCACACCATAGGATATTTTCTAGCTATGACAAGGAGTGAGGTTCTGATAGATGCCAGAACATGTGTGACTCTTGGAAACATCCTGTTAAGAAGTCAGACACAAAAGGACATGTATTTTTTTTTTAATTTAGCCATGAAGGAGTTAAATGCTCCCACTCTCACAACTGAGTTTGGGTTTCCTCTGAGGAGGAAAAACAGGTGTCTCTCCCACAAAGGGCCTTTTATCCACAATACCCTTGCATTCAGGGATGAGAGAAAACAAGCACAAAGCCTAAGTCAGGTCAGCCTCACCATGGCTCAAGGACAAGTCCAGCAGCTCCCTTTTGAGTCATGTCTGAACTTGCCCAAGCTTGTGCAAGTGTGTCCAAAAATAATAAGACTAAACCTCAGCCAATTAAAAGTATACTAATGTAACTGTTGCTTGCTTAACCAATTATACATGAGATGACCTAACTGTCCCTCAAACTCCCCTTAGCTGTGCTTAAAAGGAGCTTGCATGCTCCTCTCGGAGGTCTTTATCATTTTGTACAGGTGAACAACCCCGCGTATGCTGGTATTAATAAATGTTCTTTGCTTTTACATACTATTTGAGTCTGGGGTCTTCAGCACTTCGTAGGACCCTACAGCTGACAAACAATATTCAGAATAGGTAGATTCCTAGGGTGGAAATAGATTACTGTTTGTCAAGGTCTGGAGGTAACAGGGAATGGGAAGTGACTACTGTGTTTGGAATGCCTTTTAGAGACCATGAAAATGTTCTAGAAAAAGAAATATGTTGCACCATATTATCAATATTCTTAGCCCACTGAATTAAATGTTTTAGAAATCATTGGACTGGAGATGTAGTTTATCTGGTAGGGTGTTTGCCAAGCATCCACCAATCCCTGGGATCAGTCTCAGCATCACATAAGCTGGAAGTGATGGTGCATGTCTGTAAGCTCAGCACTCGGGAGGTGGAGGCAGGAGGGCCCCAAGTTCAAGGTTGTCTTTCACTTCATAGTGAGTGGGTGGCTAGCTGTGTCTACATAAGACCCTGTCTCTAAATTTAAAAATAAACCAACATAAATTCAATTAAAAGGTATAATTGTGAGTTGTATGAAACATGACTTAAGTCAACAAATAATCTAACAATAAGAATCAAGGTAGAGTAGCCAGCTAAGAGCAGTTCATGCTCCAGCAGAGGGCCCTCCTCACATGGGCCACCGAGAGGCTGTCACAGCTCTCCCTGTTGGTGGGGGTGTGGCTCTTCTGGGCACACTACTATTTCATAGATTGGCCAAGATTGTGGCTGGCTGTGTGTGTGTGTGGGGGGGAGAGATGGATGCAGATTTCCTACTCAGCCCCTGACTTGGAGCTGCTTGCGTACCAGTTGAGAAGTAGTTAGCCAGGCTACCTAAGAGAGATGATGCAATGCCTGCCAAGTAGAAGGCAGAGATGGCCACCTTGAAGTCCAGAATTCTGTGGAATGGATATGGACCAGTGATGCTCTGAAAAATTTGGAGGACTTGGTCAAAAAACACAGCTCAGTATATACTGGAAGTCTCTTCTCCTACAGATTCAAAAGGCCCAAGTGAAAACTATCTTATCCTACCTCCAGAACAGGCCAGAACATCTGGCCTTCATCTTTGCCTGTCTAGATCCCTCCTCCTACAATCTCACACTGGACACTTCCTCTTTTCTCCCAAATATACAAGGGAACATCAGATAAACTAACAGTCTCCAGTGCCTACTGGGAGACATACATCACATCTAATATCACTAGCCAACTTTCTGTAAGAGACTAATATGCCCACAGAAGTTAATTCTATTATATAGATTATTTTAGGAAATGCCACTTTAAAAAACATGATAGTTGAAAAAGTTTAGATAATTGGGGGTGGGGGTGGGAGGAGAAGAAAATTTCCCTGATGGAAAAAGCGGGATGTAATGGGGAAGAACAGGAAAGAAGTATTTTCTGTGCGTGATCATGGCCAAGAGACACAGTAATTTCACATTTTGACAGGTTATTGATGCTGTTGCATCATAAAACATCTCCAAAAGCAAAACGCTCATGCCAGCACAGTTTCGTGATGAGGGATGCTGCATAAAGTGAAGTGTGCCACCAGTTAAGGGAGCTCAAGGAAGATACAAAGGGCAGCCCAGGTGAGTGCCAGGCTGATTTCCATTGATCACTAGCTTATTCTCGGTCTGATGGTAGTGGCTGGGTATTTGGGTAGTGGGACAGGAACACAGGCTTGTCTTGGCACTGTGTCCTTTGTAGGGATGAAGGATAGGTAAATATAGCAGGTACACAGGACTGCTAATCACTTGATGATTGATTGATTTCAGGCTAGGTTAAAGGGTTTGGTCCATTAACAGCAGCATCTAATACTTCTATCTTCTCTGAGTTAAGATCAATAAGAATATTAATAGCCAGCAGTGAGTACAGAGTAAATAAACCCAAGTGTGATGAGTTGGGGTTGTATTAGATTGAATTTTCTTTCTTTAATTATAAATACTTACAAGATGCATAATTCATTTCTTTGGGAAGGCAGAAGGAAGAGAGGAGAGAAGAGAAATAATAGAAATGAAAGTGAATGCAACTCCTGGGAGTGGCCTGCCTTGGAGCCTGAAGAATGATTCTCAAACAAAGAGGAGCTGGATGGTGACTCTCCACAGTGTCAGGAGTGGAGGTGCACGTGAGTGACACCTCATATTGTCTCTGCCCTCTGGAGCATCTTCAGTTCATCTCACCAGCTCCAGTGGGATGCAACTATTAGTCCTGCAGGTGCATAATGTTAAATGCAGGTCCATCCTCCAAGGACTGGACACAGGTGTGAGGCATAGATGTGGTACCCAGGGTCAAACATGATCACTGATGGATGCTACCACTCTGTGGAAGAGGAGTCTTGAGTGTAGGAACTGAGCTATTTCTAACCCCTCACTCAAAGGTTGGGATAACCCAAGAAGCCCATGAAACTTTATTGAATGAATAATATGTGAATGAATAAATGAGTGAAACACTTCCATGTCATACTTCATCATTGAGGGTAGTCAGGATAGGAACTCAAAGCAGGAACTGAAGCAGAGAGCATGGAAAATGATGCTTATTGGCTTATTCTTCATGGATTTCTTAGCCTGCTTCCTTATAGAAGTCAGGAGCACCTGCCTAGAGGTGGCACCACCAACAATGGGCTGGGCCTTCCCATGTCAATCATCAGCCAAGAAAATAACCCTCAGTCTTGCTAACAGGCCAGTCTGATGGAGGCATTTTCTCCTTCTATCCAGATAACTCTAACTTATTTCAAGTTGATTAAAAAAAAAAATATCAACCAGCACACTGCCTGTGGAGATTCCACCAGCCATAGAAATTGCCTCTCATGGTTGATGGAGTTTGTTCTCTAGAGCATAAAACACCACCAGCCTCCAACTGAGTTTTGAGCTCCTGCCCTGATGAGCTTATGTATGTTACAACCTACCAGTCGGTGCATGGGGGCGTTTCTAAGGCCTAAGAAGGGCAAAGCACGCTGAGTTGGATTAACAGAAGCCTAAGGTGTTATCAGCTAGAGGATTGACTGGGGATGAAGGCAGCCTTGAGGGCCAGAAGCCCAGGTCAGCTTCAGCCTTCTTTAACAGTGTGACGCAGATGGAGGGAGATGGTTTCTCCATCCCTTGTTTGTTAATGACACCTAGTGAATGGCGAGAGTCCACACAGTTAAGTCTACACACAAGCAAGACCTCCACCTGAGCTTTACTGGATGCCCTAGAACATTGGCTACGTGAAGAAATCCTTTGCAGACTCCATACATGGATTGACAAGTCAGCTCATTACGTCCTCAGGACCCGTAGACTTGGCCTGTCAGCACTGTCACAATATAAGAAAGACACTGGAGCCTGATGTGCTGGGAATTGTAGATAGGGTGAGGAGAACCCTAGCAGGGTCATGGTGCTTCTTGTCACGGCACTGGCTCCGTTGACTCTGCAGCTGTGGCCTTGGGCCTCATCCTGACACTTCTTGGATATTCATTACGTCTGTTAAATGGGGCATCGTTGAGTAAAAACACCTACTTCATTAGGCTGTGGTGAAGATGAAGATTAGTAGCATCTAGTGGTGCTTGGCCCATGGTATCTGTGATAAATGGCATCATTATAATTAGACTTAAGGTTGGAAATTAGAGATGCTTGAGTCTAATTTGTATGAAATTTAATTTCCTTTGTATAAAGCAGGTTTGATTAATTAAAAATAGAAATATGCTTATGGTGACTTTCCTTTAAAAATAATTTTATGAGGTGGACACCACAGAGCTATTTTCTGTGACACATAATTACCAGGACAGCTTTGGGTCCCAATAACCATTAATCCAATGTGTCAATATGTGCATTTCACAGACGTGTAAGGTTAATACCAAACTTGGTATTAATTCATGGTGGGGTAGGGGAATGCTGTTACACATGGAAAAAAGGATAATCAAATGAACTGTCTTGCCCATGAGAGGAAATTCCACTAACTTGATCACCTTGTACTCAGGCCAGCTCAGTGTCTATGGCATTGTTTGCACACACCCCTAGCTGTGGAAACACGTTTATGTATGTTCATATGTGTGAGGTGTATGTATGTGTGTGTGTGGGTGCCCAGGCATGTAGGTCTACATGTCTCTTCACCAGTGTTAGGGATTACAAGTGCATATTACTATGTGGGTTCTAGGGATCGAACTCAGATCCCCATGCTTACATGAAAACCTCTTTCCCTACTAAGCTATCTCCCAAGCATCCTGCTCACAGTTTTGTATAAGCTATTCATTCCACATCACAGAGCAGGATCCTGAATCTCCCTGAGCATCTGTCTCCTGTTTGAAGCCCCAAAGATATCAGTGGTAGGACTGGGGTCCCAGCTCCCCTCACTCGTTATAATCTGTACAGTCAACTAGAATTTAGGACATTTTAGTCTTTAAAAGACTGCAAAATCTTAACATTTAAGCCATTTCTTGGCTAAAAGTCTTGGAAAACTGAAAACTATACACTCCCCCTGGTAATGTAAATACAATCTCTTACCATTTAGAATCACAGTAAGAATGTTAATCACTGGATGAAGTTGGGAGGGTAGGGAGGTGGAGGTGGAAGGATTAGGGGTGAATATGATTTAATTACATTGTCTAAAACTCTCGAAGGATTAATAAAGATATTAAAAAAGAAATTAAAAAAGAATGTTCATCATGAGGTGGGGAGGGGGAAGGAGAAGGATATGTGGGATGAATTTGCTCAAAATACCTAACTAATATACTTGGAAGAAATTGTCTTTATGAAACCCATCACTATGCACAATGAATATACCAATAAAAATTTAACTAAAAAAATCCATCATATCTTACCACACAGAGACCAGGTATATTCTCCTACTGTGAATATTCATTTGTTATGACTTTGAATATGTTTGTTCATATTTCCTGGAATTTGCTGAATTATTGATGTAAATTATGAACTATGATCCATCAATTGCTAAAACTCCAGTATGTGTCATTAAAAAATAGGGACATGTTCTAATATAACCACACTGCTATGCTCACACTCACACTATGAATGCATGCCTTCTAATTGCACATCTATACTCCAGCTTCTCCAGACCCATCCAGGAAATGTCCTATTGAAATTCTGGCCCACAGAGGAAAGTAGCTGCGCATGTATGAAACGTGACACTTGAGGCCTTGTCCCCAGACAGAGAGTCAGAGGCTAGAGACTACAGTGCAGGCTCATTAGTAGAACACGATAAACCCAAACCTCACCACCATGTCTGGTACATCAATGCCTGAGAGGTGTTTGGGGCGGTTTGGATGTCACACCAAGCAAATGTAATACTTCAGCCCAGATGGCAGGTTTTCTATTGGGCTTGCTATCTTGTTTGTAGCTGGTGTCGACATATCTGACTCTTCCTGTTGCTCAAGGTCCTAGGAAAGTGTCAACCAGCAAGGTAGACAGCCTGTTCCTGGCTCTGACTACCCAGGGGAAGAAGTTCGAGGGCTCCCAGCTTTGTGAGTAGTGAAAGCAGGGGGCACAGTTGCTGGGCACACCCTCTCTCAGGGGTGTGCCACATATCCTGGTTTTCCTGACACTTTCTGTTTTGAAACCAGGAAGAATTGGTTACCGTGTTTCCCCAGGCTTCTGGTGGTCTGCCAAGATGGAGCCTTCCCCCACCCCCAGCTGACACATGCACCACACACCAGTACTCCCTACAGAGCCCCTGCAGAGTCATTCGGTGGGGCGGGGTGGGGTGGGGTGGGGGGAGCTGGAGAAAACAAGAAAACAGGAGCTGAGAGGTTGCTGCCTCATAGAACCAAATGGTTCATGCTCGTCTCCAAATGAGCATCGTGGCATAGAGGAACAGCTTTCTGTTTTGCAGCTTGTCTCCTCTGTCTTAGGACCACTTCAGCCGATTTAAAAACAGTTCCATCACCTCATTCTCCAAGAGCATCTGATTCAGGCTGAAAGAAGGTTCTTTGTGCCCCGGCTTTTGTGAAAGAACTTCCAAAGCCAGGTACGCTGGTGGGTACCTATAATCCTAGCTTTTCCTTCTAGATGGGCACATAGTTGGGCGCCACTCTTTATGCTCAAATTTCCTCTTTCCAGGAAGGCATCTGTCAGACTGGATGTGACCTACCCTACCAACCTTCTTTGAACTCAGTCCCTTCAGACTGTATGTCTTTGTTACTTTTCTCCTCATGGAGATGATGCCCAGCAGAAACAACAGAACAGTAGAAAGGTTGATTTGGGTTCATGGCTTCAGAGAGATTCAGCTCACCATGGTAGGACAGACACAGCATTCCAAGCAACCCAGTCACTGCCTGGAGGAACTTGGGGTTGTGGCTAGTCCATACTGCAGGGAAGCAGAGCCTATGGGCAGAGTCAGCAAATAGAACAACTTTTCCCCAAGGCCACCTCTGGTGATCTACGGTAGCCAGGCAGGCTCCAACTGCTAGAGGCTCCACAGCTTTAACAGAGCAAGCTGTGTTAAGTTTTCCAAGCATGAGTCTGGGGGCACATTTTAGATTCAAAGTATAGTACCAGCCACCCAGATAATCTTACACCTGCAGATACCGAGGCATGAAGGCAGTAATGTATGAAGTAGAGGGGTACAAGGCACCCATACCAGTGGAGCTGAGCATTCCAGTTGAGTGTTACAGAATACAGGGAGACTCTCATGACTTCATCGTCTACACACTGAGGAAACACAGGGCCAGTGAATCAAGTCTGGGCAACACTGGCTTCCTAGGGCAAGTCTGTCTGAAGCTCCTCAGAAATATCAACAAGTCTACAGGCCCAGGTAGATCTGATCTCACAATCCAAGTCTGGCCAGACTCGGTTGTGCTTGGATGGGAGAAGTCTATCAGTGTACGAACACCTATCTCTTCAGAAGTGCTCCTGTGGGAGAACTTTCATTTTCTGACATCTTCTTCAATTTCTCTCTTCAGGGACTTAAAGTTCTTGCCATACAGGTCCTTCACTTGTTTAGTTAGTTACCCCAAGATATTTTATATCATTTCTGGCTATTGTAAAGGGTGATGTATCTCTGATTTCTTTCTCAGCCTGTTTGTCGTTTGTATATAGGAGGGCTACTGCTTTTTTTTTTTTTTTTTTTTAGTTAATCTTGTACCTGCTACTGTGAACCAATAGCTGAGGAGCCCCCATGGAACTGGACCAGGCCCTCTGGATAAGTGAGACAATTGATTGATTAGCTTGAACTGTTTAGGAGGCCCCCAGGCAGTGGAACCCGAACCTGTCCTTGGTGCATGAGCTGGCTTTTTGGAACCTAGGGCCTATGCTGAGACACTCTGCTCAGCCTTGGTATAGGGAGGAGGGGACTGGACCTGCCTCAACTGAATCTACCAGGCTGGGCTGACTCCCCAGGGGAGACCTTGCCCTGGAGGAGGTGGGAATGGGTGGTGGATTGGTGGGGGGAGAAGGCTGGGAGGTGGGAGGAGGGAGGACAGGGGAATCTGTGGTTGATATGTAAAATTAAATTAATTATAAAATAAAAATATTTTAAAAAAGAAGTGCTCCTGTGAGCTAGCTTAGTGAGTCTTTAAATAACAATCATTTGTTGAACACAAATGATAGGCACACCCGCTATGTGTTACTAATGTATGTACTAGAAAATGAATTAATAGTCAATCTCTCATAAAGAAGATATGGTTTCTGCATAATTACTAGTGATTTTGAGACAGTCACCACACCCCATTAGCAAATGAAGTATTCACATTTTTTAGTCTTAAATTAAATAAAATGAAATCATGTTGATGAGATTCAGCCAACAGAAAAGGCAAAACAAGATAGTTTTCTTTCCTTTTAGTGTTTTGGGTGAGTGGGTATATTTTAACACAGTTTCTTAGCTTCTGGTTTGCTGACAGCCTAGGAAAATTCATACTAAATTATAGCCTAGTGGTACTTAGATGCAAAAGGGTAGAAGTTGCTAGGCAAATTGTTGAGTGACTGAAGTTTGGTTTTATAAGCCTTTTAAAAGTGTTTTTGTTTTGTTCTCCAGTAAATCTTTGGGTCTTTAAAATGTTTGATTTATAGGGCTCCCTGCTTTGAAGAAAAATTCATTTACAAAATTTGGGTCTGGGAAGATGGCTCAGTTGGTAAAATGCTCTCTGTGCAAGCAGTGCGAGCATGTGGAGCGGAGTACAGATCTCTCCTGTACTCCCGTACAGTGCTGCATGTGATGGCGTGGGCCTGTCATCCCAATGCTGGGGGCGCGGAGACAGGAGGATGCATGAAGTTTGTTAGATAGCCAGACTCACTAAATTCTAAATCAGCACACTCCGGGGACAGTTTTAACGAGAGACCCTGCTTCGAAAATTAAAAGGAAGATCAATTGAAGTAGATGCCCAACACTGACCTCTGGGCTACACACACACACACACACACACACACACACACACACACACACACACACACACACACATTTCAGGGGAGGGAGGAAAGGAGGGAGAAGGAGAGTGTTTAATAGCAGTTCATGAGCCAACAAGATGGGTCAGTGGGCAAAGGAGCTTGCCATGGATCCCTGGGACCCACACAGTGGAGGAGAGAATTAACTCCCTTAATTCATTGTCTCACAACACCCTTGAGACATGGTGTGCACACGGCACATGTGCACACACACTAGAGAGTCAAACTTGATTAGAGGTTGATTTTGGAAAGTCTCTCGTGTCCTTTGACTAGTGTGGGAAGCCAACTCCAATAAAGGCTCAAACAGAACATAGCGGCTCTTTGGATATCTTGCCTCACTTATGGAAAGTCTTCACCATTGGTTTTTGTTTATTTGTTTCATTGATTGAAATGAATCATCCAGTTTTTCTTTCTGGAAAAATCTCTAGCTTGGGTTTTAAGTATCCCATAAACTGACATCTCATCCTGTAGTTTGTGGTTGGTTGTGACTGATTTAGAATGAGAGGATTGGAATCAAATATAGACTTAATTTACATGACTCTACTGACTTTGAACAAAATTCTCTGTAGGGGTGGGATGGGCATACAGAATTCTGTGTTCTAAAGAGTGATGTTCCTTCCCCTCATTTGGGCTATGCCAATCATTTTATGCTGAGTACCAATGAATACAGACTCTGGCAATACCTATAATGCTGTATGGAGCTTCAAAAATAAATGTCCTAATTTAAGCAAATTTGAGGTTACTTTGTACTGTGGGAGCAGAGAGAGCAGAGACAGCAGCGGTGTGGAGCCTGACCATGCATTACTCGTCAACACTTTGATGCAATGTGGCCACGAGAGCCTTCAGGGATCCTGGCTTCTGCGAACTTGCTGACTTTCAATAGGTCTGCAATTTCTTTCAAGCCACCAAACAAATCAGAGAGTTGCATCAAGGTAACCTGGGGTGGGGGCAGTGGAGATGGAGAGAGGAAAGGTCAGGCTTACCAAGGACAGCTGCAAGGTCACAGCATTAGAACCATGTCTGAATTTCAGGAGCTGGAATCTAACAGATCTTTTGAGTCCTGGCTCTGTCCTCCTCTTGGAAGGATTAAGCTTGTCCAAATCCTCACAGGTGGTAAGTAAACACTGCCTAGGATTGGAGGATTAAATGACACCAAGCATGAACACAGTGCTTGACCCTTTCCATAAAGGTGCTAATCACCATGGTTACCGCCCTGATGTTTTCTTGCATCAGCACAGCTCTCAGCTAGGATTCAAGATTAGTGATACGATGTCATTAGGTGTGTATCAGTGGAATCCATTGATTAGGGATCCACCTGAATTTCTCTTGCCAAATGTCTGCTCTATTCTGTGCTGTGCAGATACTCTTAAGCACAAAGAGTTGGAGAAGCTGCCATTTGTGAAGGGTCTGCAAGCCATTACAAGCTTTTCAGGAACCTGTGACAGACAGCACTCATAAACATAGCATCCTGCTCAGAAACCTGGGTTTGAAGAATTTTCCACTCTCAACTTCCCCATGGGTAAAGCCTTTCAAGGAATCATCTGAGGCTGGGTTGGAATTTGGGTCCTTTGTAGATAGATCAACTCTAGATTTTGGGGCTTTATTCTGGGTCTCCTGGTGAGACAAAGCCATCTTCCTATCTTCCTTCCACAGCACAAGGTAAAACAGAAGTGTATTCCTTTTCTCCTGCATGGATGTCAAGGCTGGATCACAGGATTGTGGAGAGGAAGGGGTCACACTGGAGATGAAGGTTCCTTTGCATGGCAGCTCTGCAGTTTCTTATAACTCAGCACTTCATGAGGCCCATGCCTGTGTCTCAGGGGACCCCGTGGAGTATCATCCATCAGGATAAAGCAAATTGCTGCTTACTTCTGCCTGTGAGGCTCCCTGTGGCTTCTTCTATTACTCCGCAGCCATTGAGAATAGTAATCACCAGCAGATGCCCATAGCATCCCTCTCTGCTACTGTCTCTCAGAATATACACAATTGGATAACTCAACCTCCTTTCATAGAGGTCACCACTAGGATTGGAGGGGATCAGATCATAACTCTGGAAGGACAAGGGGCAGCGCTTTGCCACGGGAACTCAGGTAGAGCATCCTGGACAGCATGTCAGTATCAACAACCTACCAATGCTGGCCACTCTTTCTTGTATTGCTCTTAAACCTTGTGAGAGCTCCTTAAGGGATCTAATGTCAGGGTCCTCATGGATCTTGGCAGAGCTCATAGGGGCAGTCCTAAGGGGCAGAAGAAAAGACCAACTTTTCACTGTGTTTGGCAACCTGTTTGTATGTATGGATACCTCACCAGGATGAAGAGCAGAAGCACAAACACCCAGAGCAAGGCTGGGAAGCTGGGAGAGAGACCCCGTCAGGGGGTTGTTTTCAGCTGCAAGGAACAGAGTCCCAAAAGGCAGGCTCCAAGAAGTTCGAGCAACCAGGGATGCTTTTCTCAATGAATAAAAATTCAAAAGCAACAGATTTTTACAGTTTAGCAACTTGATCTGGATAGTGTCTGGATAGTGAGTTGGCATCTCTGCTATTTTCTGAGCATTTCAAAGTCCAAAAGTAAGTGGGGGGTGGGGCCTCATTTGCTATCACTCAAAGAGGAAAATCCTCCCAAGAAGGCCCCAGTGTCTTTCCATTGCCAGCTCTGGACAAAGGGCCCGCCAGTGTGTGAAGAACAGCTGCAAAGTGGGTCTCTGGTCTCACAGCCTCTATGTGTCATGGATCTAGGTTCCACCAATGGAGAAGTAGAGGAGAGGGTGCCACTGAACAGGTGATGTGCCATGTCAGGGACGAACACAATCTCATATACAAGTGACCAATACTATCTTAATCCTCTCTCCACATCCTTCAAAAGGGTTTTGAAAGTGCACACATTTTGTTCTCATTCTTGCAATGGTTCCCCATCCCCCATCCCCAACAAGTGCAAATGAAACACTCAAAACTGGGTTATCTATGCCTACAAGAATGAGCTCTGTGTTTGGGGAAGAAACAAGATAACAGTATAAATAGCTGGTGGTAGACTATAAATGCTTTTATCCCTTGGTGGAGTTGGACCATCAGGATCTCAGATCTATTAATTATTTGCTTCAGCAAATTATTAATCACAGCATGAAGAGACTTAAGCCCCTCTTCCTCATTCAATAGGTTAAAAAAAAAAGCCCAAGATGAAGACTCCTACTATCCCGGCTGCCAAGAAAGTTACTAAAGGAAATATACACACATGCACACATGCGTAAGACATTTTCAAGATTTTACGAACTATGAGGTTCAGAGGATGGCTCAGTGGTTAAGAGCAGGTATTGCTCTCGCAAAGGAACTGAGTTTGGTTTCCTGTACCCACACTGTCTCACAACTGCCTCTAAGTCCAGCTCCAAAAGGATCCAAGGACTCTGGCCACCACAGGCACCTGCTCTCTCTCTCTCTCTCTCTCTCTCTCTCTCTCTCTCTCTCTCTCTCTCTCTCTCTCTCTCTCTCTCTCACACACACACACACACACACACACACACACACAAGTGCAAGCAGTAAAAAGCAAATATTTTTAAAGATTTTTATGAATTGTACCACAGAATTAAGGACAACCAAAGTTATCCAGGGAAGGACAAAGGAGCCTGCCACATGTACATTTCACAAATGAAGGAAATCCAAAGGAATGACTATGCAGGGCCAGAGCCAGCAAGCGGCTGTGTCTGACCCCAGATACTGTATTTCTGTCACTATATTACTCAACAAAAATCCAATATTCTAAAGATTAATATCCATTTTGTCTATCTTTTCCTTTCCACTACATAGAAGAGGCTCTATTTTATGTAAATTATATTTCTAAATTAGACCAAACAACATCTATCATCCTAAACTCATTCGATTTTGTTTATATGTGCCATGAAATTGGATATTTAAGGATATTCAAGATGCAAAGGCACTGTATTTGTCGATTTTCTGTTCTGTGGTAAAATACTGTGACCAAAGGCAGCTTAAGGAAGCAAAGGTTTATTTTGGTGTAAAGTTCTGGAGGGTAGAGTCTATCCTGACAAGGAAGACCTGGCAACAGGCAGGGGCAGGCTTTGCTGCAGCAGGAAATTAGCTGGTTGTGTTTTCTTTCTTTCTTTCTCCCTCCCTCCCTCCCTCCCTCCCTCCCTCCCTCCCTCCCTCCCTCCCTCCCTCCTTCCCTCCCTCCCTCCCTCCCTTCCTCCTTCCCTCCCTCCCTCTCTCCCTTCCTCCCTCCCTCCCTTCCTCCCTTTGACCTACTTCCTTCCTTCCTTCCTTCCTTCCTTCCTTCCTTCCTTCCTTCCTTCCTTCCTTCCTATTTATTTATTCCCCTCCCTTTTCTCCTCCCAGTCCCTCCCCACAGGCCCCCTCTGTTCCCATGCCCCCAATACACTCCTCCTACGTTTCTGTTAAGGAAAGGGCAGGTAGGGCATGGAGATCAACAAAACATAGCACATCAAGTTACAGTAAGACTAAGCACCTCCCCATGTATTAAGGCTGGGCAAGGTGACCCAGCATGAGGAGTATTGTCCCAAAAGTCAGTGAAAGAGTAGGAGATAGCCTCTGTCCCCACTGTTAGGAGTCCCACAAGAGGGACAAGCTATAGAAATGTAACACATATGCAGAGTGTCTAGGTCAATCCCATGCAGGCTCCCTGGTTAATTCAGCCTCTGTGAGTCCCTGTGACCCCAGGTTAGTTGATTCTATGGGTTTTCTTGTGGTGTCCTTTACCCATCTGACTCCTACAGTCCTTTCTCCTCCTCTTCTACAGGCTTTCCTGAGCTCTGCCTAGTGTTTGGCTGTGGGTCTCTGCATCTGTTTCCATCAGTTGCTGGATGAAGCCTCTCTGATGACAATTGGGCTAGTCACCAGTCTGGTCACAGGAGATGGCCAGTTCAGGCTACTTATCCTCTATTGCTAGAACTCTTAGCTGGAGTCATCCTTGTAGATTCCTGGGAGATTCCCTTGCAACTAGCTTTTTATCTGACCCTGAAATGCTCCCTGTCCCATTTCCAGTAGTCTCTTTCAGTACTCTTCCTCTCTGTCTGCCTCCCATAACATGATCACTCGTATTCTCATCCCCACTCAATTCACTCATGAAGTCTCTTCTATTTCTCCTTCCCAGGGAGATAGAGGTATCCCCCCTCCTTGAACCCTCCTTGTTACCTAGTCTCTCTAGGTCTGTGGATTGTAGCATAGTTATCCTTTATTTTAAAGGTAATATCCACTTATGAGTGAGTACATACCATGTTTGTATTTCTGGGTCTGGCTTACCTTATGCAGGATGTTTTTTTCTAGTTCCATCCATTTGCCTGCAAATTTCATGATGTCATTGTTTTTTACAACTGAGCAATACTCCATTGTGTAAATGTCCCACATTTTTTTTTTACCCATTCCTTAGTTGAGGGACATCTAGGTTGTTTCCAGGTTCTGGCTATTATGAATAAAGCTGCTATGAATATAGTTTAGCAAGTGTCCTTGTGGATGATTGAGCAACCTTTGGGTATATGCCCAAGAGTAGTATAGCTGGGTCTTGTGATAGATTGATTCCCAGTTTTCTGAGAAACTGACATACTGATTTCCAAAGTGACTGTACAAGTTTGCACTCCCACCAGCAATGGAGGAGTGTTCCTCTTGCTCCACTTCCTCTCCAGCATGAGCTTTCACTTGTGTTTTTGATCTTAGCCATTCTGGCAGGCGTAAAATGGAATCTCAGAGTCATTTTGATTTGCATTTCCCTAATGGCTAAGGATGTCGAACATTTCTTTAAATGTTTCATGGCCATTTGAGATTCCTCTATTGAGAATTCTCTATTTAGATCTGTACCTCATTGTCAATTGGATTATTTGGTTTGTTGATGTCTAGTTTCTTGGAGTTCTTTATGTATTTTGGAAATCAGCCCTCTATCAGATGGGGGATTGGTGAAGATCTTTTCCTATTCTGTAGGCTGCCTTTTGTCCTATTAATTATGTCCTTTGCCTTACAGAAACTTTTCAGTTTCATGAGGTCCCATTTATTAAGTGTTGATCTTAGTGTCTGCACTATTGGTGTCCTGTTCAGGAAGTTGTTTCCTGTACGAATGCATTCAAGGGTATTTCCCATTTTCTCTTCTATCAGGGTCAGTGTATCTGATTTATGTTGAGGTCTTTTATTCCACTTGGACTTGAGTTTTGTGCAAGGTGATAGATATGGATAAATTTGCATTCTTCTACATACCAATATCTAGTTAATGCTAGCACCATTTGTTGACGATACTTTCTTCTTTCCATTGTGTTATTTTGGCTTCTTTGTCAAAAATCAGGTGTCTGTAGGTGTGTGGATTTACATCTGGGTCTTCAATTCAATTGCATTGTCTTTATGCCAATACCATAAGGTTTTTGTTATCATAGCTCTGTAGTAGAGCTTGAAATCAAGGATGGTGATACCTCTGGAAGTTCTTTTATTGTACAGAATTGTTTTAGCTATCCTGGGTTTTGTTTTGTTTTGTTTTTTCATATGTGCCAGTGAATGTCCTTGTCAGAGGAGCAGCAAGTAGCAATTGAAGTTTGGAAAGTTGGCCCACCAGGAAGCAAAGCTCTGATGGGTAAATTTGAGCCTTGGACCCAGAATGTCTCTTGCTACTGCTGTGTCTATACCTGTTTGCCATTGACATTTTTCTCTGGCATCTGGCATGATGTGAATGGGTGTGGGGAAATCCCCACTGCCTTTAATACAGTGTGATTATCTCATGGAAATACCCTATTCTACTGGACATTTTAACGTGTGGATTATTATAAAGATGATTTCCTCATGAGCTGTACCATTTAATAAATAAAACAGGGGCTTTGGGGAATAAAAATCACTGCTTCAGTTAAACAGTACAGGATTATGATAGAGGTTAACTTAGTGGGAAAACTAATATAGGTAAAAGCAAGATATGGTATTGCCCCTTCCCCTCATAAAGCATGGGCTGCAGAGGATAGAAAATAAGAACAAGGAAATGTCACACAGCTAGTTTCTCTTGAGCAATATAGACTGTGGCTTAGGTTAATGATTAAGTAAAACAGTTGTGTCCCAGAAACTAAATTAGCTCAAATTCTTCTAATGTTGATGTTGAGAGATGTGTTCACAGGTTTCAGTGTTCATCATAGCTAAAACAAAGATTTAAATATGGTTTAAGGTTAGGTTAAGATGTTTTTGTTAATGGCTTTGAGGTAGAAAGTATTAGAAAACAATGTAAAGTTTAGAAGGACATACTTTTACTAGTTGAGCGAGAGATTCGTTGAGGTCAGGGAGCAGGAACAATGGTAGCCTGGGTATTGCTGGCTGATGAAACTTTCTTGCTAGGATAGGTTGGTGATCAGGGGTAATGATTAATTCCTTGTACTCATTTTTGCCCCCAGCTTCATGATATATAAAAAAAGCTGTTGATGTGTGGGTATGTACCCTGAGGATTTAAAATAGAGCTGACTGGTTGTTTTTCATATATGAAATTTAGACTTGTGATTCCCATAAGATTTTTTATAAGATTACATTTTGAGATAAATAATAAAATAATTGATCCTTTCTTTGTAATGGCAAAATGCAGCCTGCCAGCAAAAGAACTGGCTGAGGAAAATACCTTGCTTGCTTACACTCTGTTAATCTATAACAAGTTGCTTGGGTATGAATGTATGTGGGTTCTTGGGGTAACTTGTTTTTCACTTGTAATTTGTAAAATGTTTAATCATGTGAGGGATATGGAAACATGCTGTTTTTTTACTTGTAGTCATTGTAATCATTCACTTGAAATATAGATTGTAACCACATTGTATTTTTTATACTGCTTGAGAGATTTTGCTGAGATATATAAGCTGTAAAGGAAAAAAAAATAAAATTAGTTAGAAGGAAGACATCAAGAGAGACAGAAGGAAAACATCAGTGCACAAAAACAAAACAGAAGAGAAGTAGAGCAGAACAAACAACAGTAAGAATAATAAAATGAAGAACTAAGCTTTGGCCCTCAGCAAAGTCCTCATGTGTCTGCTTGTCTGTCCAGTAGCTCGCCTGCTCTGCATCTCCTCTTCAGTTTCTCTGACCTGCTGAAGACTTGCCATTCACCAGCACCCTAGCTGAGATCCTGACATGTTGGAGATGTATGTGTGTGGGTTTTTTCCCTTTTCATTGGCCCCAGAGAATTAAGTTTTACTCCTCAGACAGAAAAGTCAAGTTGAGTAGCAGTATGCCAACTCTACTGGTTTCCCCTCAAGCCCTGAGCTGCTTTCTAAAGGCTGGTCCTCACAGCAGCAGAATATATGAAGTTGAGCATTGTTCTTTCAAGGTCTGTAAAGAATTGTGTTGGGATTTTAATGAGATTGCATTGAATCTGTAGATTGCTTTTGGTAAGATGGCCATTTTTACTATGTTAATGCTACTGATCTATGAACATGGAAATCCTTCTGTCTTCTGATACCTTTTCCATTTTTTTTCTTCAAAGACTTGAAGTTCTTATCATACAGGTCTTTGACTTGCTTGGTTAGAGTTACACCAAGATATTTTATATTATTTGAGGCTATTGTGAAGGGTGTTGATTCCCTGATTTCTTTCTCAGTCTGTTTATCATTTGTATATAGGAGGGCTACTGATTTTTTATTTTATTTTATTTTGTTTAGTTAATCTTTTTTTAATATTTATTTTATTATGTATACAATGTTCTCTGCCTGCATGTATATCTGCACACCAGAAGAGGGCGCCAGATCTCATTACAGATGGTTTTGAGCCACCATGTGGATGCTGGGAATTGAACTCAGGACCTCTGGAAGAGCAGTCAGTGCTCTTAACCTCTGAGCCATCTCTCCAGCCCCTATTTAGTTAATCTTGTATCCAGCCACTTGATTAAAGGTGTTTATCAGCTGTAGGAGTTCCCTGGTAGATTTTTTTTTGGTTGCTTATGTATACTATCATATCATCTGCAAATAATGCTACTTTGGCTTCTTTGGCTTCTTCCTTTCCAATTTGTATCCCCTTGATTTCATTTAGTTGTCTTACTGCTCTTGCTAGAACTTCATATACTATATTGAATGTCTCATTCCTGATTTTAGTGGAATTGTTTTGAATTTCTCTCCATTTAATTTGATGTTAGCAGTTGGCTTGCTCTATATTGCTTTTATTATGTTTAGGTATGTCCCTTGTATCCCTGATCTCTCCACAACTTTATCATGAAAGGGTGTTGGATTTTGTACAAGACTTTTTTCAGCATCTATTGAGATAGACTGATCATATTTTCATCTTCACAAGAAGCAGGGAGAGAGAAAAGAAAATAGATGAGGCTTTAAGCCCTCAAAACCTACCACCAGTGACATACTTCCTCCAGCAAGAATCTCCACTTCCTATAGGTTCCATAACTGCCCACAATAGCATCACCAATTGGTGATCAAGTATTCAAATACATGAACTTATGGGGAGCAATTTCTCATTCAAACTGCAATTGGCATTTTAGTGCATAAGAGTGACATTACCAGTTACACAATGGTGGTATGAACAGTCTGGCTCCAACACCTGTAGGCATCTTGGAACAAACAGCACTGGCTCACATGTCCCATGAATGGCAGTGACACTGGTGTGGCAGGAGGTGGGTGGCCCAGTGAACACTCACACATCTGAAAGGTGCCAATTTCACTGGCAAACCGGGCATAAATGTGCTGGGTAATAACACACATCCTCTCACAGTCAAAGTCGCAGTTATATGGCTCTTCCATTAATCAAAATTTTCAAGGACTCAGACCCTCCATCTGTCATTCACTTATTTATTATTTCCCAGGCAAGATGCATATAGTTGTTCAATGTGTGGTTCCCATGGTTAATCATCTGTGCTGAGATAAAAAGCTCTCCCGAATGGGTAAGCATTTTCTTGTAAGTGAAAATTCCATGTATGTGAATACTAAGGCTGTCTGAAGGGAGGCCCTTCCTCAACACCTATTTCAACTTCCTTCTTTGAAAATGCAGAGACTGAGATACTGAAAAGTGGAATAATTAACAAATGGGTGCACACAAAGCTAGTACATTGTCCCAAGTGTTATCTTAAGTATTTTAAAGATATTACACTAGGTATGGTGACATACACCTAATAAGGTCAGCATTTGAAAGTCTGAAGCAATGAATCCAGGGTAACTAATAAGTTCCAGGCCATCTTGAGTTACATAGGTAAATCCCTTCTTAAAAAGAAAATATTATAATATTGCTGTATAAAATGTCAATGTGACTCCCTGTTTCCATAGCATGGAGCCACCCTCCATACCATCCCACCACAAGTACCATATCCCTTAAACTATGAGTCCAAATAAATTGTTTTTACTATTAAAAACTAAACTAAACTATAAAGACACATTCACTCAAAATTTTTTACTTCTTTTACTTTTAAAAATTTATTTTCTTTTTGATTTGTATATATGTATGTCTACATAAAGCTTTCTGTATTTGTGAGTGCAGCTGCCTGTGGATTCTGGAAGAGGGTATTGGGCCTCCTAGAGCAGAAGCTACAGGCAGTTATGAGCCATCCTATGAGGATGTTGGGATTCAAACCCGACTCTTTTGTAAGAGAAGTATAAACTCTTAACCACTGCTCTTAAGAAATTATTTTGCTCATATAATCCCTCCTCTCTCTCTCTCTCTCTCTCTCTCTCTCTCTCTCTCTCTCTCTCTCTCTCTCTCTCTCTCGCCGATTTGGAGCTCCACCTGGGGCCTGACCGTGGATCTCTGCATCTGCTTCCCTCAGTCATTGCATGAGAATTCTAGCACAACAGTTAGAGTATTCGGTGATCTGATAACCAGAATAGGTCAGTTCGGGCTTTCTCTTGATTGGAAAAAGCACAGGGACAAATAGCCAAACTAGTGGAAACACATGAACCATGAACCAACCCATGGAACTGGATCAGGCCCTCTGAATAAGTGAGACAGTCGATTAGCTTGAGCTATTTAGGAGGCCCCCAGGCAGTAGGACTGGGACCTGTCCTTAGTGCATGAGCTGGCTTTTTGGAACCTGGGGCCTATGCTGGGACACTTTGCTCAGCCTAGGTGAAGGGAGGAGGGGACTGAACCTGCTTCAACTGAATCTACCAGGCTGAGTTGAATCCCCAGGGGAGTCCTTGCCTTGAAGGAGGTGGGAATGGGGGGTGGATTGGGGGGAGGGCAGGGGGGATGGGAGGAGGGAGGATAGGGGAGTCTGTGGCTGATACGTAAAATTAAATTAATTATAAAATAAAAAAAGAAATTATTTTGGAATGTTTTCTCTTAATTATTTTTCTCTATATTTTTACTTTCAAATCTTCTAGGATCTCACTTCCTAGACATATTCTTACTTATATGCTATACTTATTGGATAAAAAGTTATCTATCTTAAAAAGGTAGTTTGAAGTACTCCATATGAAATGATTATGGCTGAATAGTGTTGGATAGCAAAGGTTTCTGTGTGTCTGGTGTAGACTGTCATTTGGAAAGGCCTTCCAAGTTTCTATCAACCACATTTCAGTATTAGCATGTCATCAGAACTTATAACCTACATTCAAACCAAAGCACTTGTTTGGTTAAATCACTGTTTGTTTAAAACCAAAGATTGCCCAGTGCATGTATGTGTCCACACTGCACCACCCAATCCAGCTGGATGTTTTCAGTCAGTGTGCAAACCCAGTCCAGGGAGGAAAACCACAGGTTGTGTGGGTCATAATCCGAACCCGTGCTGTTCTTCAGACGAACACCCACATTCACTGCATTGTCCCCTCACAGATGCTCCATGTTATGATTTGTGTGGGAAACATCCTCCCCCACTGACTTGTGGTTGAATTCTTGATCCTCCAGATACGGCACTGCTTCGGGAGGTGGTAGAAATTTTGCCGGGAGGGATCTAGCTGGAGATAATGGGTGAGTGGGCCAGGCTGTTGTGGGTTATACCTGGTTGTAAGTACCTTCCTGTCTACCATAAAGTGGAATGCCTCCTCTGCTGCCTGCTTCTGACGGTGCCCTCTGGAACTGAGAGCAAAGCAAACCTTTGCTACCTAAGTTGCTTATGTTGGATATTTTTGCCACAGCAACAAATAGTTTAAATAACTCACTCACTTTTGAGAGACGGCTACAGTCCTTCGCCCTGTGAGGGCTTGAGACACAGGGAAAAGAATTAAATCACCATTGAGCACCCAGATGCCACGCCTTTCTGACTGTGGTTGCCCATCAAACCTGAGACACACAGTAGGATCCACCCAGAGGCAGGCTGACGGGCAGAGGGTGTTTAAGAGTGCCTGGGGTTAAACAAGACATCCGGGTCGATTATCTAAAATTTGCCTTTGCTCTCAGAAACCCCACAGCTCTGTTTTCACTCTTTCACACGAGTTCTGGCGCTGGCATGGCAGATGGCATGAAGGGACCAACTAACAGGGTACTTTGTCCCTAAATCGAGAATCTGTGTGGCCTTCGTCAGAGCAGTATCACAGCTGAGGAGGTGAAGCTTGTCAAAAATCTGGTTTTACCTGTCTCTTCTAAGCATGGACAAGGCCCCAAGAGTAGGCAACTTCTACCACATCTCTTGTAACCTCTCCCCTGCCACACCCAGTGCTTAGAGCTCCCTCGCTCCCTTATGCCTAAAGTATCACCACCTCATTCCTACAGTCCTGACCCAGTCATCTCGGGGCCTTGTCCTCTATCATGGCCTGCTGTCCAGCTCCGCCTTTCTTTCCCCATGAGGCCACCTAGGAAGGCATTCCATCTGACGTCTTTTCTCAGTAGGCCCTGAGTCACTTCACCCTTTGAGGGGGAGAAGTTTATATCAGTCATCTTTTTACTGCAGGGACAAAATATCTGAGAGTAACGGCTGACAGAAGGGGTTGATTCTGATTCCCAGTTTCAGAGACTTCAGTCCATGGCCAGCCGGGTCCATTTGTGTCTGAAGTGAGGCAGAACATTCTGGCAAGGGAAACATGCCACAGAGGAGGCTGATCACTTCATGATGGCTCAGACACTTAGAAAATAAGAAAAGAAAACTTCAGCTACAAGGACAAGACACCTTCAAAGGGGCGCCCTCAGAGACTTCATCCATCCAAGTCCCATCTGCAAATATTTCTATGACCTCCAAATAATATCACCAAATTACAAACCATCAGTGGATTCGCCCATTGATTCAGTCAGAGTTCTCATGACACAGTCACCTCTCAATGATTGGACTCCAAACTGAGGACCAGTCCTTTAACATATGAACCTTTAGGGCAGTGGTTCTCAACCTTCCTAATGCTGCCACCCTTTAATACAGTTCCTCATGTTGTGGTGACCCCCAACCATAAAATTATTTCATTGCTACTTTATAACTATACTCTTGGTACTGTTATGAACCATAATGTAAATATCTGATATGCAGGATATCTGATATGCAACCTCTGTGAAAGGATCATTCAAACCCTGAAGGGGTTGTGACCCATAGGTTGAGAACCACTGTTTTAGGAGGAGCCTTCCTATCCAAGGGTGAAGAAGAGAAGCAGTATAGTTGGCTAGTGTGAAATTGTTGTCTGTCGGCAGAGGAGACAGCCTGGAGATGCTCACACACTGAAAAATGGTGTGTCCTTCTCTACAGAGGAAGTCTGTGCCCACATGCCATGCATGAACTGCACAGCATCCCTCAGTGCTTGTACACCAAGAATTCTTGCACCCAAGAATTGTCAATCTGCTATCACCAGCCCAGTGGGTCCCCTCCTGAACAGGCTGCCTTTCCCAGTGTTATCACAAGTGAGAGGCAATGGGGGGAGAGCCCATCTGGATGGAACAGAGGTACCCTTCGATATAAGGTGGCCTGTGCAGCCCACCGAGATAATAGCAGTATCAAGACACTTTGATTGATGATGACCCCCATCAGCAGTGAAGCCAGGCTGTCTCCACAGGGGGCAGGCTGCCATCTGATTGCTCGGCTCCTGTAGCTGCGTGAATGAGCTTGGAAAAATCTTCATTAGCTGGTGCATTAAGATAATGGGAAAATAATGACACACATAGGACAATTACTTTCATTATTATGTAGGAATTAAATCAGAACATCTTTTCCCCACCCACTCTGCACTGCTCAGAGAAGGCTCTTAGAGGTTTAGTTCTCTCTCTCTCTCTCTCTCTCTCTCTCTCTCTCTCTCTCTCTCTGAAAGTTAAAGTAAATAATCGAACTTGAGTTCCTTATCTCCCAATTCCCGGCACTTTGTATACATGGAGAATACATTTTGTGGTGATACTTTATTTGTGCTTTGATAAATAAAGCTTGCCTGGAGATCAAGGGGGAAAGGCTAGCCATTTTAAGTAAACAAAGTCAGGCAGCACACGCCCTTAATCTGATCACTTGGCAGGCAGGGTCTCTGTGTGTTCAAGGCCACACTAAGGAACAGAGCCAAGTGTGGTGACACATGCCTTTAATCCCAGTACCAACCACAGAGACCTGGAGGACTGTACAGACATGCAGTGACAAGGAAGTGAGGTAGCTGGGCTAAGAGCCAATGAGAGGACAGAAAAGCAAGGCATATAGGCATGGGTACACAGGAAGTAGCTCTCATTTGGAAGCTGCAGAGTTGATAAGGTAAGGCTGGCTGGTGGCTTTTCCTATTTCCCTGATCTCTAAGGCTTTCACCCCTATATTTGGCTCCGTGTTTTTTATTTAATAAGACCATTTAGAAAGTCGTCTACAACATTTATTTACCTTTGCCCCTCTTTCCCTTCCTCTAACGCTCAGGGAGCCTTTGGCAAGATTAATTAAAAAAAAAAAAAGTGGAGAAATGGGGGAGGATGGCAGAAATCACTCTAGAGTTAAAGCTGGCTGGTTTAGTTGGAAGAGGGTCCGTTTGTCCTCTGAAAGCTCCAAAAATCCACAGGGACTGTGGCTTACTTCATCTCAGTGCCGGCCATACTTTGTGGGTAGACCCAGAGTGACGCTCAGAAGTGAGGTCACGGCCTATGCTTCTGGGGCACACAAAGAGGCACGGGTTACTGTGGTGGTGGAGACCGGAGAGGAGGAGCTGGGATGACCCCGGTGGAGGCTGTGCAGGAGTTTGGGAAACCATCATGAGTTTGCATACTCCTTTGGACTCTGAGCGGACAACAGGTCAACAAATGACTTCCTGTAAGACCACACGCATCATGCTGTGCTTTGAACATGGCTGATATACAAATGACTGGTTGCATAAAGTTCTGCTACATCAAAATGTTGAGCTGAAAGTTCAGTAGGATGGGAGGACTGGGTTACTCATTTAAAAGTCATATTGGTGGTGATGGCTTAGTTTTCTTTCACTGACTGAGTCATGAATATTTTATTTATTTATTTTAATTAATTAATTAATTAATTAATTTTTTGTTTTGTTTTTTTCTAGACAGGGTTTCTCTGTGTAGTTTTAGTGTTTGTCCTGGATCTTGCTCTGTAGACCAGGCTGGCCTTGAACTCACAGAGATCCGTCTAGCTCTGCCTAGGGATTTAATCCCTAAGGGCTGGGATTAAAGGCAGAATATTTTATTTTTTAACTTTGTTTTATATTTTGAGACAGGGTTCAGGGTTGGCCTTTAAGTCACTATAATCCTTGAGGATGACCTTGAACTTCTGATCCATTTCTAGAATTTCTACCTCTAGAATTCAGGGATTACAGACATGCACCACCATGCCCATTTAGACAATACAAAGCAGGGGCTTTCTGTATACTAGTCAAGCACTCTACTGACCTAGTTACATCCTCAACCCCTAAGTTGTGGTTTTTGATAATAGCTTGGCTCTCTGTTAGCTGTCTAGAGGGCCCATTGTGGGTAAGCAACATCCCCTAAAAGATATATTTATGTTCTAATACAAGAACTTCTTTGGAAGATGAAGACCTTGTTTGGAAATAGGGTTTTTGTAGATATATTCAATAAAGATGTTTATGTCTGGATTAGTATAGAGAGGTGTTTCCTATCTGGATATGTATTTGCTTTCTGAATGAAGTCCCCAGGCCTCCTTGGTTTAGGGAAGGCATTGCTTTGGGAAATCACTCTTGTATTCTCACCTGCTTCAGGCATTAAATCTTTCTCTACTGTTTTGTGTCTGGCTATGCTTATTGCAGCTTTGGACTCACCAAAATGCAAGCTCATTGTGAGGCAGGATAGACAGACATGGAAATTATGGGAAGAAACAAGACCCCCTCACCCAGAAGTCTGTTGAAGCCACTCAGGAGCTGAGAAGCAAGACTTTCAGTACAATTAGCATCGTGCTGCCATTGTGGATTATACCTTTTGTATATGGATATTTTATGATAAAATATGAATGACCCTAGCTCAAGGTCTGAATGTATATGACCTTGGGTAGGGCTTCATTCCTTTCTCCAGATGTTTCCAGGGAATCTCAACAAATTGTTAACCTTTACAGTAAAGGCATCTTACCTGACTGTACTCATCAGTTGGCACAAGCAGAGGCCCCTCTGAGCCTCAGAGGGAAGTGAGGCCACTTTGTCCTGTTCTTGACATCTGAAATCTGAGAGGAGTTGTTGATATCCCTGAGGCTGAGGGGCTGGGGAAACGAGGGGCTGCTGTGTCTCTTTATCCGCAATCAGGCTACTCTGCAAGGCAAGGCTACTTTCCCCAGGGCTGTGCTCCACCAGGCACTGTTGCCAGAGGCTCCAGCCCTCTGCAAATGCAGGATTCAGAAATTCCTAACCATCTGATCCCTCTCTCCTGCGGAAGATGGGGAGAACTGTGGCTGGTCCTGAGGATGGGAATGTCAAGATCAGATTTGCACTTTGAAAAGATAGTTTAGGAAGCATTGTGCATCCGCCTTTGAGGAAATTGCTAGGTCAGAGACAACTGTATTTCCAACAAGCTAGTTTCCCCGTACCCTGCCAAGGGCTGGATGTCCTCTCTCCACACGGCAAATGCTGAGACAGAATCTTCCACATGCAAACCAAATGCTATTGCTGAATTAGATAACCTTTAGAGCAATGAGGCCACAGTTGGCCACATAATTTCTTCTCCTGACCAGTCCCCTTTCATTGACGTTGCCTTGTTCTACTTCTGCTCCCACCTAGATCCCTCTGCCCATCTTTATTTCCACTAAGACCACACAGTGAGGAAGGAAGAGATCAATGGTGTGAGAACTGAATTATTTTCTACCACTTTCTCTCTTTAATGAGGACAGAGTGGAAAGGGGTAGCATGAAGTGGAAAGAATTCAGTACAGGGAGTCCAAGCATCTGGAGTTTCCCTGTTTTGTCTCCATCCTCTCCTCTGTGAAGGAGGACCAGCCAACCTCACACCATCTGCAGTAGAGAAACCATGCTGTTCTACGTTCTCTGCAGTCCCGCTGGGGTTAAGGCTGAAAAAGGCATGACACTCTGGGCTCTCACTATGGTGCTTTCTGAATTAATTTGAGTTGGTTATTTAAGTAAGTCCCAGCTGCTTTGGAGGATGCTGACCTTTCTCCAGAAGTTTTAATGAATGGCCAAGGTGCTGGCTCATCCGAAGGCTGCTTCCCTGGGAAGCCTCCGAAAAGCATAACCACACATAAAGAGCTGGGAATCCCCAGGGCCTCCTGAAGTGGGCATTCCATCATTGTGAGGAGCCCCAGAAGGCTGAGAGTTGCCTCATAGGGTTTCAACAAAGGTAAAGACTGTCAGCTCTGGCCCAGCAGGGAGCCCTGGGTTAGGGCAGAGGTTTTCCTTCTTTTAAAACACAGCTTTACTTAGCTTCCTATTTGGAAACGTATCAAAAACTCATATGATGATGTATGTAGCAATTGGAAACAAGCAAGAAATAGGCATCTCTTTTCACAAAACTCCTTTTTAACATATGCCATTAAATAGCAAGTTGGATACAAAAAGAGTGCATTGGTAAACCCCTTTTAATTGTATACTGTCTGTATAAGATACATAAATAGCTACTATTTATTGAAGACTTACCAAATGCCAGGATTTAATTAAAGGCTTTACACATATTATCCAATTTTATCTTCCCAACACATTGTAAGGAAAGTATTATTTTAAGACCCAATTGTATAGATGAGAAAAACAGCATCAAAAAAAAAAAAAGCAAGTGAATTCTCCAGATCCCAGAGTCAACAGGAGTCACAACCAAACTATGAATGCAATTACTGTAACTCTAAGCAAAATATTGACAGTCATTATTTCTTTTTGCTTGTTTATTTGAGACACGGTTTCTCTGTGTAGCTTTGGTGCCTGTCCTGGATCTCACTCTGTAGACCAGGCTGGCCTCGAACTCACAGAGATCCGCCTGGCTCTGCCTCCTGAGTGCTGGGATTGAAGGTGTGTGCCACCACTGCCTGGCATGATTATTTCTTAAAATGGGTCATTTTCTTCATCTCAGAGGATCTGTAATAAAAACATTATATGGATGATTTGCATATATAATATGCAAATCATGTAAAAATGTTTTATTGGAAAGCAGTCAATTAATGATAATTAGAAAAAGAACTCAATCTGAATAAAGGTATGCATGGTTTTATTTCTACCTACTGCATTCTCTGATGCATTTCAAAGGCCACTGTGCAGGGCCCTTCGTCTGCCTGGAATCTTTGAAAATACTCCCAGGCCTAATTGTTTAATTGCTTAATGATTCCAATTCCCTTGAAGATTCTCCACCAGGATTAATAATGTCTTTCAAGAAAGTCGAGTCATCAGTCACATGGAATTACCCAGGTACAGCTGCAAATCAACTGTGATATCTTCAAACTTCATAACTGGCTGGGGTTGGTTGGTTGGTTTGTTTTATTTATTTTTTTCTGACTCTGGGGCAAATGATGACTTTACAAGTCTCAGTCTGTCAGCATAAAAGAAAACTGTTGTAAACCTTTGCTCTCTGATTCACATTTCATGGGAGGTGTTGGGAAATATGTAACTTCCTAGTGCTGAGCAGACACTTTTACAAAAGGGCACACTGGCCGTGGGAAAACGAGCTTCTGTGTGTAACGCCATTCATCTTAGTGGTTCAATTAATCTCGCAGTGGCAGAGCGGTAGAGTTGGAGGAGGGGAGCAGGTTGACCCTGTGCCTGCAGCGCAGCCTCTGACTGTGAAGCAGTGCACACACGAGTCCTTCAGAGCAGAGGGAAGAAGCTTAAGAGGTGGCCCAACAACCAAGAGTATTGCTGGTCTTCCAAAAGACCTGAGTTCGATTCCCAACACCCACAGCAGGTAGCTTACAACCACCTGTAACTCCAGCTCCAAGGAATCCAACAGCCTTTTCTAGCCTCTACAGACACCCAAGCACATGTGGCATATACTCATATTTGCACACATGCCTTCATACATATGCATATAAATAAAAATAAATCTTTCATAACAAAAATTCAGAAGAAAACAGCCACTGAATGTACCAGTGTTGTGACTTCAAAGAGCATTACCACCTTGAGAATGTCTACGGAATCTTCCAGATCTCCAGGGCCATCAACTCATCTTGATCCTGCTTTGTTTGTGCTTATGACTTTAACCTGTGGGTCACGGCATCAGCCTTGGCAGGCTACAGTCAAAAGATGGAGAGTTCTTATTACATAGTCCATAGCTTTGGCTCATTTATCTTCAGAGTTTGTGGTCAGAAATAAAGAACTCTTGCCTTTCCTTAACTATAATATAGGACATGAAAGCATATGGCTGTTGGTGTCTCTGCTCTCAGGCACAGCATTTGGCTCCTGAGTGTGATGCAAAGCTATGCTCACCACTGAGAAGATGCCCAATAACCACAGATAAACCCATGCATTCCCCTAACCTATTATACAGTGTTATTGTTTCCTCAGAATTGAACATCCTCACCTGGAGAAAGCAGGGAGGCTCACAAGGTACACAAGACTCAACAAGAAACTAACCAAGTTCACAAGGTCCTTCGCTGAGGTCACTTAAGCAGTAACATTTTGTAGGGGAACAGAGAGTCTTCAGTGGTGTAGCTGCCTGCAAGTTGCAGCTCTCCTGCATTTCACCCATTCTGGATGGGCTTTTCAGGGACATAGCTTCTGGAATCACCCATGCTCCTCTATGCACCCATAGGAAATATACTGGTTCAGCGAGCAGGACTTAGATTTATCTGGAACCATTTATCTGGTCTGTGTTCCTTTCTTCATCTAGAAATCACCTTCCCAAGAAAAGTCATGCAACAACGAGGTCCAATCAGAGCCACAGTGCACCACATGTTGTACCACATGTTGCACCAACTGTGTACCACTAGCAAGCTCCCTCCCACAACTCTGGTATTGAATCCAGCCTCTCACCCTGTGAGGCAGATCCCTTTTTACTCCATTGGCTTGTTGGGGAATAGAGGCTCCGAGAAGCAAATCCACATGTCTATCCAGAGTTGCAAAAGCTACTGCAGAAGACAGAGCTGAGACTTGTCATCATGTCTACCCAACTACAGAGCCCTGTGAGTCAAATCTCTGTGCTCCGTTGTTCCCACACAGTGCAGCTTCTAATGAGGAAGATATTCGGGCAGGACACTCTACATGGTATCTGGGAAGGGATGGGAAGGAGTCCTGGGCAGAGGCCCAACAGGTTTATGTGTAAACTACTGTCCTCTCCCCACTCCTACAACCTCAGCCCCGTGCTGGGAGAAGACACCTCCACACCACCACAGAAAACACGGACTCGGGTCACAGACAGGAACGCTACAAAAACAGTAGTAGTTAGAATCTAAAGACCCCTTCCCCTGGCCTCCAAGGCCCCAGTTCCTACAGTGTGACATTAAGAGGCAACATAGACCCCACTGTTGCTGGTGGATTGCATTATATGAGAAGGACTCGGGGGAAAACACATTTTTAAAATAACAATAGTCCCACCTGCTCTTGACTCTACTACCGAAGCCGGAAATGAATTCACTCCCAAGGGAAATCCCACCTCTGTCTTCTGAAATAACTAGATATGCAGGGACAGAGGCTCCAGTGAAGACAGCCATGCCTCTGCTTACAAGACAGACGGGGACGTGAGCTGGAGAACTGTTTTTCCACAATGATGAGACATGGGTAATGTGCTAGTAAATAAAAGAAAGCCTGTGGCAGGATGGAATGACTTCATATTTACAAGATATTGCTTTTTACATAGTTATTTTGAAAAGTATGGAATAATATTCACCCGGGTATCAACAGAAGAGGTAACTTTTATTTATTTTTTTAGCTTAAAATTTTGAGTTAACACATATTTCTAGTGATATTAAAAATTTAAAGAATATCCATCTTAATCACTGAGAGGGCCCCTTTACTCCCCTTGCTTCTTGTACATGGACATATAACGCAGTTCAGCCCAAAACCATACTCCACATTCTTCAGGACACCTGCCTCTAATGCTGATGTTGATGTTGGTGACAAGAAGACACTTCTTTCAATAGCAAACTACCTGCAGATTTTTATTTGCCATGGAATAGTAAAAGTGTACATGGGCACCCCTCACCTTACTCATTTTCACCAAGCACCAAGTACAGTACAAGGGATTAGAATTATTTCTATCCTCATATCAATCACACAGACTGATCTGAACAGAGTCTCCAAATGAGGCACTGTTTTGTTGAATGCATTTGCTCTAAATGCCCTAAAGTATCATAAATTATTTGTAGTACCCTACTCTTTCTCATAGTTTTATGGTTTCTCCAACTACATTTTTTGGGGGGGTTTAAGGGCTTAGATCAATATATCATGCACATACAGTTACTACACATCATATACACAGTAACATCTACATATACCACACACACACACACACACACACACACACACACACACACACACACTGAGACTGGACAACAGCTAGCTCTCTTATGACTTGACCATTATCTCAATTGTCTCAGGGTCCCTGAAAGATGCTGTCACACCCAGACAGCAGGAATTAATTTTAAGAACACGACACCCACATTTCCAAGAGGTGGGGTGGGTGGTTCTTGGTAATTCGATGGGCTACAAATGCTTATCATTGTTTAGGAGGGTTGGTTGCAAATTGTTATTGGTCATGGTCAGGGAGGAAACTAAGCACAGGAAGTTAGATTCAGAGCTGTCTTTCTGAAAAAAAGGGGGGGAAGATAGAGGAATGATAGGATAAAAGGGTAGATTATTGAATCTACTTTAAACTAAAAAGCAACTACTAGTTTCAAATATTTTACATTGCTATGGGTTTTTGTATATTGATACAAATTTAAGGTTATAACATACTGTATATATGTTTATACTCTTGTTTAAGGTATTGTACCTATGCAGCTCATTTAAAAATGTAATGTAAAGTTCTCATCCTTGAAAGTTATTATTACAAACCAAGATAATTAAGAAATTCTGGTTAATAGTCATCTATAACAATCAAATTTGTAGTCATGATAGGTATGTTTTCAAGGTCAAACAGAGATTTTTTTAGATAGATAGGTGGTCTTCAAACACTTTAGAGATCTACAGAACATGACACTTAAGATACTTGAATAACATAAGGCTTTTCATGACAGTGAGACACATTTGTTCCTGGCAGCACCAATTTACTTCAGAGAAGATAATGGGCATCAAAGAAGCTCCATATAGAGTTTGCTTTCAATGTGGCAAAGTTAGCCACTGGGCAAGAAACTGCCCTTACCTCAACTCTGACAGTATGCTGTCCAAATTGGACAAGCAGGACACAAAAGAAAGTGACTGCTTAAAATTTCTGCTTCACAGAAAAGTCTGTCAGATATTCTAGGTCTATAGGCTAAAGATGGATGCCCCAATGTTGCCTAGGAAACTTGTGTGACTGTTCAGGAAGCCAGCTGTCTATGTCATTTCTATAGTTTTGGAAGTTGCTTGCTCTGCACTTCCTGTATACTCAGGTAATATTTTATCCTTCTCGGGTCTCTGATGAGGGTTGAAGACTAAATATTTATACCATCTCCTTTGTTACCAAATTCAGAAAAGAAGCTTACAAAAGAGATATAAAGTTTATAAATGTTGAGAGATAAAATCTTAAGTTGTTTATCTAAGAAAATGTTTTAAGATTTAAAAAGATATTTTTAGGTTGGTGATATAAGTTATGATAGAAAATGGTTTACTTTGTCCAAATATATTGGACAAATATAAAACTTTGGACTCACCAAGATAGGATAGACAATAGAGTATTTTCTCTGAATTTGCCAAATACAAATAGAGTAGACATTGTGAATGTAACTCTTATCTGATAATTGTTCTTATTGTATATAGTTTCACTGTGTTATAGTTAAAACCTTTTGTTTTATTTAGACAAAAGGGGGAAATGTTGTGGGACATTTGATTGCTCTGTGACACCCCCAGACTGTGTTAATAATGTTAACTGTGAATCAGAAGGCAGAGCCAGTGACTAGCTGACTGGAATAGCCATAGAGAAGCCAGGAATACAGATAGAGAAGGTGCACAGGAAGGAGTAGGGAGGGACTTGGAGATTTCCCAATCTCTTCAATCTAGGAAGTGTGGAAAGAAAGTCAACGGTTGCTTTTCTGTCGCTTCTTTGATCTATCAAGTTTTTGCCCTGATATTTGACTCCTGAGTCTTTTTTCTTTTTCTTTTTAAAAGATCTATTTATTTATTATGTATACAGTGTTCTGCCTGCATATATGCTAGCAGGTCAGAAGAGGGCACCAGATCTCATTATGGATGATTGTGAGCCACCATGTGGTTGCTGGGAATTGAACTCAGGACGTTTGGAAGAACAGCCAGTTCTCTTAACCTCTGAGCCATCTCTCCAGCCCCTGACTCCTGAGTCTTTACTAGTAATAGAACAACTTAGATAAACACATCTTTTCACCACATACACTCTCCCATGACCCATTTTCTCATCTCTAAACATCAATAATCATTCCCTAATTACCTTACAAGTTGTGATTGGTATCAGATAAAATAAAAGGAAAGTCCTCTAGCATAATGTCTGGCATATAACTATTAGGTAATGTCAAATTTTCTGTAATGAGTAAATAATACTTTATAATCAACCAAAATATAAAACAAACTTTAAATTTAAACCTTATCCCCCAGATATCAATACACCCCCTTTTCTGGATGTTACTGTCTGTGAAATTCACCATAACTTAGAGCATGAAGAGTGGAGACATTTTCTAATAGCTGTTTTTCAAGACAGCTCAAATTACCAGGGGAGTGTTTTATTTTTAAATAAGTGCTTCGATCTATGATAATAATCTGTAGAAATTGACTCATCATTTAACTAATTGCTCATCAGTCTGTCCTACATGCTTGTTTGGAGAGGTATGTGTGGCTTGTCTGGGTTCCCAAACAGTAGGCATTCTTTGCATGTAAGTGTCAGAAGCCCATGCAAACAGCTAAAGGCTCGGTCCTGGAGGTTACTGTGGGATCCTGAGGCAGCAGACCTCAACGAAGCTGGAGGCCGGGTGTTGAGGAAGGAAGGATGAAATCAGAGAGCCTCTGCAGCCCACGTTTTGGACTCTTTCATTACTGACAATATTTTTCTTTGTCGTTTTGTCTCTCACCAGGTAGAGAGATGGGGCAGAAGGTTGGCTTGGGTCACAGCTGTCTAGTCACCTACAGCCGGGGAAGCAAAGTCATATTATTGACATGTGGTTCCCAGGGCCCATGCGTCTGTATTATGGTGTGTGTGTGTGTGTGTGTGTGTGTGTGTGTGTGTGTGTGTGTGTGTGCGCGCGCGTGTGTACCTATGTGTGGCAGGTGCAATGGTGGACAGGGTCAATTATTGTGCATCTGTCACTGGACTGACATCTTCAAAGGTCTGGATCCAAAGGAACTATTTTTCTTACATCTTACTGGATCATATGTTCTCTCTGGATCTCAGTATCCTAACTAGAAATGTTTCAGTGATACTGAAGTACCCTTGAGCTTTAAAAGTACACAAATATACTTCATCCAACACTGGCAGAGCTGGCCTCAAAAGATCATTCAGTGTCAAGGACAGGTGACAGGTCCCATTTAGAAGTGTTGACTATAATAGAATTTTCAAGAACAAATCATTTCCCAAATATGCCATTCTCATAGAATAATGCACTCTCTAAGTTGGCTTAGTAGGGTTTTTCCTCTTTGGAAAGTACATTTTCCTACTCTGTCCAGTTTCATGGTGTCTGTAAATAGAGTGCCCATTATGCCTCTACCACAATGTTTTGCGACAATCCACTTTCCTCAATGAACTAATCACTTGCTGGGGCAAGGAACTTAGCCCCTGGCTGGCATGACGTCTGTGGGTTAACCTTGATTTGGTTTTACTGCCAATGGAGGCTTGGGTAAGAAATGACAATGGTCAAGACTGCTATTTTCTGTTCTGCAAGCTGGGATCGGGGTTTGGCAGAGGCCTAATATGTGGGGATGTCCTTTGGATGTGGTAAAGCTCCACATAAATGTTAAGGTATTCTCCATCTTGACTCTGCCAACTGGACACTCCCAGGAGTGCCCAGTCACACCATCCTTGTTTCTAATCACCCGGAGCTCTGCCATCTCTAGGCTGAGTGGCAGGATAACAAAATCTGAAATTACTTTGTTTGAACTACTTCTTTCTTTTTCAGAAGCTGTGAAATCTCCAGCAGAAATAAATATCCTGTGACCTTTATACTCCCCTTCCAAGAATAATTAAGAGAATCCCATAGACCAAGTTATCTATGAAACATTCCCCAGGAGATTCATTTTTCTACTGAATTATTAGGTAGAGATGAGAGCCACTGCCCCAACAATCTCAGTCACTCAAGACTCAAAATCGTTACTGTACCGTCAGGGTTACTTATAGTGTTGGTGGCAATATCAATATTAGCTAGTTATCTGGGCCCTTAAAATTTAAGAGTTACAGGGGTAGGGGATAGGGTCTCCATAAATGACCTCATCACTCAGAAGACGTAAACTATTTTTTCTGATATAAAATTAGTTTTATATCCATAAAAGATGCTTTCTACTCTGAAAGACAATTTTTTCTTCCTCCCATTTTCCTAATTTCTCTTCCTTTCTCAGTCTCTCCTCTCTCCTGTCCTCTCCTGTCCTCTCCTCTCCTCCCCCTCCTCTCTTTTTCTCCTCCTTTCCTTTACCCTGCCCCTCCCCTTCCCCTCGCCTCTCCTCTTCTCCTCTTCTGTCCTCTCTTCTCTCACTTCTCTTCCTCTTTCTTCCTCCCCCTCCTCTTTTCCCCCTTTACCTCCAGTGCTTAAGATGGAGCCCAGTGCCTCTTGCATTCCAGGCCAGTGCTCTGGCCTCACCCCAAGCTCACCCCAAAGCTATTATTCAGGCCCCTTGACCAACAAAGGAAATGGACACTGATGGACATATGATTGAGGTCCATTCATTAACAGTTTACTCAATTAAGACCACATTATCCCACACAAGTCTCAGTGGCCACACAGATCTGTGTAATAAGCACAGTGGCTAGCTTCTGAAAGCCAAAGACAGGGTCATCAAAAGTATGGACAGCAGTGGAGGAAAAGGATTACAAAAGCAATTTGTTTGGTGAGAATGTGGCCATGGATGGACTGCTCTGCTTTAGAGAGGTCTACATGACAGATTCTCTTGATTGTCAACTGGGCTGGACTGAGAAGCTCCTTCATAATTAATAAAGTGTGTGTGTGTGTGCATGCATGCGTGTGTGAGTGTGTGTGGTTTCCACCAATGATTGAAAGACAGACGGTTCATTACGAAGAGTGTTATAATGTCCACTCACCACTCCCAGACCCTTCCAGCTCTCCCGGGTACCTGCCCATCCCTCTGCAATGGCTTCTGTGAATAGCTGGTTTGCATTTGGATTCAGTTCATTGCTCCGCCTCTAATTAGCCAAGAGTATCTCATTATCAGCCCATGCCTGGTCAATTATCTGATTTCCTGCAGTATCTATCAGTCAACAAGACAGCGCCTCTGATTTAATTTGCATGTTCATGGCTGTGAAGCTCACATGGTCCTTTTTGTCAGAAATGTATTAAGGAGATTATTTATTGCCCTCTCGGCAGATAGTTCCTTCCTTGTTATCAGCTTCTCCTTGCAGCTGGGTAAATCTGCTGGGGTACCTCCTGAAGACCTAGGATCTTCTCTTAGAAAGGTATTTTCTGCCTGAGCTGGCACAGGGTATTATCCGCCTCCAAATGCTGATGTCAGAAACCACACCAGGGAAAGCATCCCACAACCAGGCCAGGGAAAGGCCATATCCTCCATATTTTCTGTTTGACCAAATTTAGTAACTGGTGTTTGGAAGGACCATTCTTCAAAAATAAAAATCTGTCTTTGAAAAAGTGTGAGCCAGTCAAATGTTTTGAAACCACGACATAATTTTGTAGGGCCAGCAACTGGATGGGGTTGAGCCTTAAAGCACAGACTTGTAAAAGTATGTCTTTTTGTGTATTCATTTGGCTTCCATTGAGTACTTATGATATGCAAGGTGTGTTGAGGCTTTGGGAGTGAGGGAGACAGTGAGGAAAAGACAATTAGCAGGTCAATGTCACCGTTTGTTTACCTAGACAAAAGGGCAGTATTGGAACTCCAAAAATGATCTTTGGTTCTGATCATGCATTGTGAAAAGGGTCAAAACGAGGCTATACTCTCTCCTGGAAAAATTCTCTAGACATGTTTAGCACTACATTTCTCAGAATGTGTTTCTTGATTGTTTTATTCTCTTACAACCAGAAAATCATAACAGGTGTTGGCTCAGACCCTCTGTAGAATACATTACTTGAATCTTTTGTTTCTCATAGAAGAATATAGAGCAAATCAGCCGAGTCCAAGAAAGAAATCACACTATTATTTCAGGCATCTGTCTTCTGTTTATTCTCTTGTGAGAACTGTACTTCTGTATATACAACTTTAGAAGGAAAAAAATCTATCTGATAGCAATCAAATTGCCCTTCTGCCTGTCCAAAGAAGATGAGTGACATTTTGACTAACACGGTATGATGCTCTTTCATCTTTTAAAGGGAAAAAGCTAAATTCTAAAAGCATGACAAAATGCCTCATTCCTGTGTGTGAAATAATCTCCAAATACCAGCTGAAGCTCCCTGTTTTCAGACAATGGGGATTATGTTGGGGTCCAGCTGTGAGCACTGAAGAGAAGGGTTGCCCTAAAAGTATCATTTGTGGTGAGATTAGATACATTTCCCTTGAAAAGTTTGCCATCTCCCTTAAACTTGAAAGACACTTACACTCAATAATCCAATGCTCTGTCACCAGAAAATTGCTCTGGAGAAACTTCTGCAGAAGTAGACCAGCGTAGAGGGACAAGAATGACCCCACGAGCACTATGCAGACTTTGTGAATGAGCAGGGGGCAGCAGCAGAGTGAGCTGTCCTAGTTACATAATGAAACACTACAGCAGTCAGAAGAGGAAATGCAATTACACACAGCTGCATGAATGAGTTCCACTGATATGATGTAGAATGAAAGATGTGTGTCATGAAGAGCATACGATAGGTCTTCATTCACACCAAACACAACAAGCATGATTAGCCATATTGTTCAGAGATACAGAGGGAGGCAAAGTAACTATAGAGGCCAAGGAAGTGATCACTATGGAAATCAACATGTAGCACCTAGTCAGGAAAAGGCGCAGGTGTTTCGGAGGGGGCCACAATGCTATCTGAGGGAGTAGCAGTTGAACTTGGCCCAAGTGGTGGTTACATAGGTCTTTTGTTTGTGCCTATGGAGCTGTGCTTTTTGATATACTTTTCTGTGTCTGTTCTATGTCAGAGAAAATCTCATGTCCCTTTCTAAGAGCTATCTTTCAGTGCTTTTGACCTAAGTCTGTCAGGGTGACCCATCTCTGTCCTCCAGATGTCTGGTGATTTTTTTTTTCCTGCTAGCATTCAAGTTCTGCTGTTGGATTTACCTATGTCTTAGAAGGTAGAAGAACAATTACCCTGAATGCCCTCCCTGCCATCCATAGAGCATGCTCTTTTTCCAGGGCCAGCCCCTGCCAGCTGTACCTCACAGTGTACATCTTTCTAGGATTGTCTGTAAGCACAGAGTGCAAGCCCTGACATGCCCGTACTGCTGACAAGGACCACGCTGACATGAGGTGGAAATGGTGGCAGCATTCACATGAAACCTTGTCCCCCATTTCAAAATAATAGAGCACAAAGAGACTGAGTAGGGAGGGCTGAGATATGATTGAGAGGAAGGAGAGGCTGGGGCGGATGCTGCTGGCATGAAGATGCCCTTTATCGGACAAAACATTATCTCCAGCTGTCTGGTCCATACATCACCAGACACTCCAAGGCAATAGGAATGTGTCAGAATGTGCATATTGGTGGGGTTGATTCAACCGAGTCAGTGTTTAATAAGCGCAACTGATTAATTTCTGGTGCTCCATACTCACCCCATAGGTGAAAAGGTTGAAAAACACCTACGGCTGCCACTTTACTAAGCCAGCAAAATTTCTAACTGCATTCTAAATAGTTATCCTTAAATGCACAGGTAAGTGTTGCGCTCACCCCTCATCAAAGAAGCTTCTTGTTACAACAGAGGAGGATCATTCTGGAAAATCATAACTTGTAGGAACACTTATAAAACTGATAGTGGGGTGTGCAGCCCCAAAAGCTACATCTATAACATAACTCCTACACCTAAGGCTCAGGGAACGATACGGAAGGGGTGCAGAAAGACTGTACAATCCAGAGGACCAGGAAATCTGCTATGAGACTGAGTTTTCTAGAAATGCCTGGGAAGCTTCACTCATGCTATCTATAACTGCCTACACAAGACCTGAACGTGGCCCCACACGGCACCACGAAGCTACTCTTGGGAGAGTTTTGGTAGAAGGCATGTCTTTATGTGTGTGGCTCAAATGGACTTGAAAATACGGAACCTCACAGCTTGTAAGGGTCACCCACTTGGTCATGGCACCAGGAGGGACATCCTTCATGGCTTTTCTGTACAGCCATGATCCAGGCATAAGAAGCAGGGACCTTGTGTTTTCAGGAACAGGTTCACTCCCCAGAAGAAAGAATAGAGCTGAATGGAACTGAGCATGCCCAATCATCCTTCTAATTTCAATAATTAAATCTCTCTCTCTGTCTCCTTCAGGAAGGACAAAAAGTTTAAGAGTCCAGGAGTGTCATAAGGAAACAACACTCCTCTCTTGGGACTTCGGAGTACAGGATTGCCTCATCCTATTAGGCGACTATCTTGTTTTCAACTTTTTCTCACACTCATTATCATGACTCTGCCTTCTATAGACAGACTCTCCAATTATTTGCTGGATTTCATCTCCATTGACTCCTGGATTCACATTGCAGGCTGAGTGATCTTTGTACAAACTAATACACATTTTTTTTCCACTTTTGCCCTATGATTAAGTTCAGAATCATTTGCTTAAAATAAAACTTGTAACCTTATTTATATTTTTCAGCCTTCCAAGACCCTTCATTGACCACTTCGCCCACCTCTATACTTCATCTGAACTAATCCAAATTATTGGCATTTCCTTAAACAAGCTGTGGCTTCGGATGCTTCCCTTCACCTTAAGTATTTGGGTGTCTCTTATTTGACTTCAAAACAGGGCCAATTGCATTACTGTTACCCAGAACCCTCTTCCTGAATTAAATACCTTTGTATGCTTCCAAAGCACCTGTAGGTATTGTCCTCCCAATACACATTCCACTGTCTTCCATGTTTTGCTTGCTACTCCCCCATGGCAGAATAAATCAGGGCACTGACACTTATTTCTTGCTGGACCAGTGCTGATCCTTAAGTCTGACAGAATGGATGTAAGGGGAATTCGTGCTAAATAAGAGAGTGATCAGATAATCTCTACAAGACATCTGTGTTTTGGTATTTTGTAATTTAATGAACATATGGCATCGTATTAAATGGATATTAAAACTGGGATAAAAAAATAACAATTGACATGTGTCCATCCTTTGTAGTTCCCAGAGGACTGTCATGTACTCCCTGGTCCAATCCTTCAGGACAATCATAATCTTAACTCCAAAAATTAATCATTCCGACCCTGTTAGCCTCAGCTTGAGTGCTTCCATTTCCCCATGAGAGTTACTTCATCAGTGATGGCGGCTCACAGGCAGACAATGCAAGGGGTCTTCGTGGGCACTGGGATATCTACACTGGATGCAGAAGGGGAACCCGACCAAGGGTGGCCTTTTTCCTTTCTTAAAAACATTACACCGTTTCCTATCTGATCCCAGATAATGACCTTGCCTCAAATTCCTATCAGTTTTCAGCCATGTCTTCTTCAGGTTGGAGCTGTCACAGACACCCCTCCTGTTATTTGTTTGCCTTGACTGTTCCACATGCCATTTTCTCCCTGCTGTCAATTCTTTTCATACTGACCTTGCAGACAGTAGGTGGCACTGAATAGGAGAACCAGATGTGACTACTGAGAAGTCCGATTTGTGTGTGTCCTTCTCTTTCTTTACGCCTGGGACCATTCCTGTCTCTGTCCTTTCATTATGCATGTTTCCTAATGTCATGCTGAGTGTCACATTCTCCTTTATGTATCTAACTTCTTCCAGCAAAACACAAAGCACAAAATGCCCCTAGCAGCACATTTTTCTCAAAAAGATCTCTTATTTAAATGCATTGCAGGAGGCCTCTCTTATCCATGAGTTTGCCTTCTATAGTTTCAGTTACCCATGGTCAACTGCAATCTGTGAATATTAAGTGGAAAATTACAGGTATCTCTGGGTGGTTTCATAAGTTTGGACTTACATTCTGAGTAGTGAGACAAACTCTCAAGCCATGCTGTTCTATCTCAACTAGGACAGGAATCAATCCTTTGTCCAGTGTATCCATTCTGTATACTGTACCTGCCCATCAGTCACTTGCACAAGCTTTGCAGTACTTGGGTTCAAGTAACCTTCATATTACTTAAAAACACCCTGAAGAACAAGAGCACTGATACAATGGAATAATAATTCTTTGAATGGTTCTACCTTCTTATTGGTTATTGATGTTTATTTATTACTGTGCCTAAATTATAAATTCAACTTGAGGTGATTTTATAAATTTCAATATTTTAACACAGCAACTTTTCTAACCCACAGCATGCATAGCTTTCCCACATACTACCTCAGTTATGCTCTTTAACAAATGTCGGTTGATCTTACTATCATCCTTTCAAATAATAATAATAAAAAAAACAACAACCAAAACTCAAGCTCTGATGGAGTAATGACTTTGCTGAAAAAACACCATGCAACAAGCAACACTAAAACAGAAATAATCGAGTCACCAACTATTGATCAGACCCCACCTATGGGCCAGGTATTGGTCTCTTATAAGCAGAACAGTGCATAATATTGATGAGAGATATGGCACATCAAAACACTGAGTTTGATAGGCTAAGAGTTATATATAAAGTGTATTTGGTAAAAGGTTGTGTAGACTCTCTTCTAGAGGAAGAGACACAAAACACAGGTAAAGGGATTAGCAGGATTTGAGGAGAACAGCACGTGAAGGAGGGTGCACAGGAGGTCCAGGCAATGCTAACTGGAGTGGCCAGGGTGGCTGTCACCGAGGAGGTGACACAGGAGGGCCACCTTGGATATCTGAAGCATGTTCTAGACGGGTGCTACAGCTGGTGGGAGGGTCCTGAGTGAGGAGAGAATCACAGGAAATGAAGACGCATAGGTAAGATGAGGTGACAGTCACATGGGGACGTGACCTAGGCCTTCTGATTCCTTTTACGATAGAGTCCAGAGGAATCCAGGACTGTTCAGCAAACAGTCACCCTCATGGTTCAATATGAAAAGGAAGCCCACCTACCTATCCACAGGGGAAAGCCCTGGTGCCATTGCCATTTTGGATTGAATTGTGTCTGCATTCTACTGTGTTAAAGGGAGCTATGCTCTGGATCTATGCATATGTGTGTGTGTGTGTGTGTGTGTGTGTGTGTGTGTGTGTGTGTATAAAAGTCTGAATGTATATGCACATGCCTGCATGAGTTTATGTGTGCCATATGCATACAGGAGCCTGCAGAGGCCAGAATGGGGTACCAGATCCCCCTGGAACTGGAGGGACAGGCAGTTTTGAGCCAGTGTGTGAGTGCTGGGAACTGAACCCACTATGCAAGGTCAGCAAGTGCTCTTAATGGCTTCAGCCCTGGTTTTCTGGGGGATTTTAAATGAGCATGACCCAGAGTCATCATGTGTTTTCCCCTCTAGTGAAAAATGTGTTTAAGTCTTAAGATAAAAATGGGAAATATTTTAAATTTTCAACACTAGTCATTATGATAGTGTTATTGGACTTTTGACACACACTCTCCTCCCCCCACCCCGCCATGTGTGTTGAGTGTGTGTGTGTGTGTGTGTGTGTGTGTGTGTGTGTGTGTGTGTGTGTGTATGTCTTCTTTCTCTAGCTGAACTGGTTTGACACTTCAGAATGATGGCAGGAAGAGTATGGTGGTTTAGGACAAATCAAGGAAAGGTTCCTAACCCAAGAGGGAGTATATAGAAATGAAGGAGACAGGCTGATACTAAAGCTCAGGATCACATCACTCCCTTCTGTCCTAAAAGATGCATCTGATCCTCCTCAACTGTGCATGGTGAATGGGAAGAGTGGGTCTCGTAAAGGAATGCAAGTAGGCATATCATTAAGTGATGGGGTGATGTGTTGAGTACAGTCACAGCAAGCACCAGGAGGCCAACATTGGTTCTTGAGAGAAAAACTTTAAAGATCAGAATGGTTTTGGTCCTCCAAAGGCTGTAGTCCATACATGCTGCATCATGCACCTCTGGTTTCAGGAGGAGGATTGGCTAGGAAAATAACGCTCCTTGGGGAGGCAATGGTGGCAAAAAGCTGAGCCACCCTAGACCAGAAGTCCCTGGTTGATGGATCCCGTTGATCCAGTTCTCTATCTTCTATGCAGAGTTCATGCCTGTCTCCTATTCTTCCCAAGAAACATTGCTGGAAACTCACAGGATAACGAGTTCGCAGAGTCAGGCCCCGAGTTTCCTGTCTCTCTTTGTTTCTGATCGCATGAACCAGTGACCCATGAGCCAGTGGGAGAAACACTTACTGTACTCCTGATGGATCGCAGCTTTCTGGGAGCTGTTTCCCAGCCTCCCCCACACCCTCCACTTCACCTTCTATTAGTTCCTCAGCTTTTATTTTTCTCCCAAACCTTGTTTTGATTGTTCTTAAAACTGGCCATAAAAGCGACCCGAAACAAAGATTTATTCCTCTGTTTGGGAGAGAGGTCCCCAGAGCTCTGTGAGGTTTAGCTTTTTCAGCTCAGTCTTCTACGATGCCATACTAACAGTGACTGTGGAAAGCACCAGACTTTTCAAAGTAAGGATAGTGGGTAAAGTACCAAGAGGCAGAGCAGTAGAAAACAAACTGATTATCCAAAACGTCATGGCTGGCATGCCTCAGGCTCCTGTCCTTTGTTGGGAGGGAATATATAGACAGAACTGGTTATAATATATTATATTTGGTTCAAAGTCACAAACCTGCTCTACCCAGTAGAGTGCTCACGAGTATGGCTTCCAATTCTCATGCTGGTGAGCAATGCCAATGACCTATTTCTTGCCTTTCCTAATGTTTTCTCTCTGCTCACGTAATAAATTGCATTTATCTAAGCACTTTATCATTTCTCAGGCTCCAGCTCATCTCTGTTTGGAAGATGGCAGCGAGTTCCCCAGGGCTGGTGTTGTTAAAGCTAGCATTAATTACAGTAATTCCCCCTCACTTCTCTAGGCGCTTGCAGCAAGAAGGGAGAGGCGGTTGTTCTTTCCTTATGAAGAGCCTAAGGAAGTTTGTTAATTAACTGCAAAATTCGCCAAGGTGGGGTTTGACTTTGGGTTGTTCTAGAATGACCCAAGGCAAAAATACTGGGACTACTGAATGAAAGTGGGCAAGATGGAACAAAGCACACCTAAATATTCAGAATGAGGACATTCCAGTCAGTGCCCAGATCCAAAGAAACGGAGGGAAGTTCTCAAACCACTCCTCTCCAGCTCCATCCTAGCTGCAGAAACCCAGGCGTCAGAGGAGATGCTACATTCCAAGGAGCTTCAGTAAGTTCTTGGTTCTGGATAAGCCACGGGTGGGCTGTTTGGAGAGGAGCTCATCCTGGAAAGTTCCTGTAGTTGCTCCCAGGTCAGCATCAGTGATGTGCCGGGTCCTCTGCGGAGCACGGCCTGGAAGCGCCAAGCTGAAGGCGTTCACAGTGCCTGTGGGGTAGTCTCTCTCTCTCTCTCTCTCTCTCTCTCTCTCTCTCTCTCTCTCTCTCTCTCTCTCTCTCTCTGTGTGTGTGTGTGTCTGTAAGTGTACCTGTTTAGTGTGCATGGGTACATATGGGGTTGGCATTTAGAGGCCAAAGTTCACACTGAGTGTCATTCCTCAAGAAAGCCCCCCCCCCCTTAAAGTCATAGTCTCTCACTGGCCCAGTGAGCCCCACAGATCTGCCTGTCTTCACCTCCCCAGCACTGGGATTATACTCATGCATCACCACATCTGTCTTTTTTCCCGTGGGTCCTGGAGGTCAGACTCGGGTCCTCGTGCTGGCACGGAGAACACTTTCATGCCTGAGCTAGCTCCCCAGCCCTGTAGTCAGGGGTAGATCTTTTCTTAGGCTCACCTCACAGATGTGGACACTGAGGCTCAGGGAAGTCAGGACTGCATCACAGGCGGCTGAGGTGGACCAGCTCTTACCCACAGAGCTGGCAAAGAGCAGGCTGCAGGCGGTGACTGGGCATCAAAGGGCAAGGCTGATGTGGTGAACATGGCCGCACGCTCTTTCCTTCACTGGCCTTGTACATACGTAAGCTTTCTTCCCTTTGGACCAAGTCCTCACAATGGCCGAAGTTTCAGCCCAGGCAGGACTCCGGTGTACTGTGGAATGACCTCTGTTTTCAGACCCTCCCCATTCCCTCTTTAAGCCCTCTGACAGCACACCACTCCCTCCTTCTCTTCCTCTCACAGGTCAGTGACTCTTCTCAGTGAGGACACAGGTGACTGGTTGCGACCAACCTGTCTTCAAGTCAAAGTGGCTGCTGCAAGAAAGACGCTGAAATGATGGAGTGACAAGAACTCTGGGACATTGCCTTCAGGAGTCACTGTCTACCTCTCAACGGTCGTCTAGAACACAGACCACAGCTCAAAACTCCCTTGCTACGCCGTCACTGTGTTTAACTGAGACCCGTATTTATGAATCCAGGACGGGTCACCATTGTACCCAACACACAGATGTTCTGCCTCTGTCTTCTCTGGGCATGACACCAAAGCTTTCTTTCTACAGTTGAATTCTTCTTCCATCATTCCACTGCATATATCACCACTGATTTCTGTCTCTGTCTCTCTGTTTTAGTCTCTCTCTCTCTCTCTCTCTCTCTCTCTCTCTCTGTGTGTGTGTGTGTGTGTGTGTGTGTGTGTGTGTGTGTGTGTATGGAAAAAAACATGCTGTATGGAAAAAAAACAAGAATAGGTTAGAGTGGGACCGAATTAGGAAGCCCCTGCCCCCCTCCCCAGTGCTAAGATGACCAGTGCACACCACCAAACCCAGCTTGTTGGTTTGTTTTGTTTTGTTTTTGAGACAGGGTTTCTCTGTTACAGCTCTGGCTGTCCTGGAACTCGCTTTGTAGATCAGGCTGGCCTCGAACTCGCAGAGAAAGCCCAGCTTCTTATATGGGTGCTGAGGATTGAATTCAGTGCTGTGCTTGAGCAGCAAGCACTTTTTCAACTAATCTACCTCCCCAGCCCACATTAGTAAAACCCTTACATTCCAGCGAGGACAGCAAGACAAAAATGCCTCCTCTGTCCACTAGATGGCACACACAATTCTACCAGAGGAACAACACATCCCTCTTAACTCCGAGGATGTATTATACCAGTTTCTTTACTCTGGGTCCAGAATCTGTCCACACACCATTGCTACAACAGAAACACTAATCAAAGCCATGGCTGCTCAGATGATAAGTTCACTAATGTAGTTGGATGTTAAGGATTCTGGGATATCTATGGGAACAGTGTCAACTCTGAGCCTAACATACATCCCCACTCTACCTAATCCACCCTCCCATCTTTGACCTTAGACAGGGATTTCTCTAGTCATAGTATCAGCTAGCTCTCAAACTGCAAATGGACTAGGTTCAGCTCATTTTTTTCTAGCCAGTTCTGGGCTAGCAAACTGGAAGCCTAAGGCTCTGCTCCCACCTAGATGTGGAACAGATGGGTGAGACTTCAGGGTTCTTCTCCGTCCCTGTCCTGTGACTCTCTCCTAATTAGTGCCGCCAAAGCCTTAGCCTTTAGGGAAGTCAACAAATTCTCAAACTGGCAAGAGCATAGTTTTTATTTTATTTTATTTTATTTTTTTTACTAAATGTGATATTCCCACAAACAAACAAACAAAAATCATTTAAAACGTCTACCGTTCTTTGTAGGTCCAGATGTGTGTTCAACCCACTCCCTCAAGTTCTGGTTCAACCATGTCTTACTCCCTTCAACTGTCTTGGTGCCTGCAAGGATTCCATGAAGATTCACCTGCATCTTCAGGCCGAGCCCCACATTGTTCAACAGAAGCACGAGGGCTTTCTCATGCTCATCCCTAAAGAAAAACTGTCTCCATTTCTCTTTGAAGATGACCATGGTTCACTCTAGAGACTTCACATAATAAATGACCCAGGTGTGCAAACATGGGCACTTACTTCCGGTAGAGAACTCCCTGCACACAGACCATGGAAGGACATTTTCAGTCAAATCACTGATTTTCATGTGTGTGTATGATATGTGTGCACGGGTCCGTTAGTGTGTGAGAGTGCAGGTGCTGTTGTGCCTTGGCCCACTGTGGATGTGACAGGATATCCCTGGCATTGGTCCTTGCCTTCCATCTTGTTTGGGACAGGATCTCTTTTGTTGTTTGCCATTTTGCATGCCAGCCTAATTGCCCCGGAGCTTCCAGGACTTCTCATGTCTCCACCTGCTGTCTCTCTCTTTGAAGGAACACGGGGATTATAGACACCTGCTGGCCTGCCTAGTTTTATGGAGGTTTGAGGACTCGAACTCAGGTCTTTACAATTGCACAGCATGTACTTCACCCACTACACCATCTTCCCAGCCCAACATCGACTTTTTTTTTTTCCCCAACTAACCTTTGCCCTCTGCTCCTGGAAGTTCACAGAGAATGTTTCTTATAGGGTAGCTACTTAAAGGCACTGCTTTTATCTAATCGAAAAGTAAAGACTGCAGGGAGTGGGCATGCCTGGAGGGGAGGGGCATCTCTCCAGTTCACCCAGCCTGCAGCCAGAGCGCAGCACTAATGGAATAACTCCCGCGGGTGCCTGCAAAGCCATGGAAGCAATTAGTTCATATCAAGCTGTTATTATGAAGTTATTTCTGTAGCAAAAATACTGTCTTCCTTTAATTTCTATGCAAATGCAAGGAAGCCAACACAGTGCGCTTTACCTCAAGATGCTCTCGAAAGAATTTGATTTGTCCCTTTGAGGAAGCCACTGAGGAAAGGCACGGGGGCAACACGTAAGTGTCCTAGGCTGCTGAAGAGAGAGAGCAGATTCTTCTCTCTTAAAGTCAATACCAAGTCGCCCACCAACCTTGACCCATGACAGAACACACTAATCTGCAGTGGAAATAGCATGACATCTATCTGCATGACAAAGACTTACATTTAGCATGTGAGTGGTTGTATTGAAATAGAAAGGTGTAGACTCTGAACAACAATGACCAGAGTGCACTGGTGTTTCTAGTGGGCCTTGGTGTGGGGCTTGTGAAAACTAACAGGCAAGAGGAACCCCAGCACCAGGATGAGGGAACTGGCTCAGTTTGCAAGCAAGCATGAGGATCTGAGTTTGTTCCCAGAATTGGCATAAAAATGCTAGGGACCGTGGCACGTGCTTGTAATCTCAGCTGGCGAGGCAGAGGCAGGTGGATCCTGGAGCTCCCTGGCCAGGGAGCCTAGTCTAATGGGTGAGCCCCAAGCAGGTCTCAGTGGGAGACAAACATATGGATGGCTTCTGAGGCATGGCATCAGAAGTTGACATTGGGCCTCCACACGTACAATTACACACACACACACACACACACACACACACACACACACACACAGAGAGAGAGAGAGAGAGAGAGAGAGAGAGAGAGAGAGAGAGAGAGAGAGAATGAAAACATCATATGAAGAAGCAACAAGGAAGAGAAAAAGAAAAACACTTGAGGGACAGAAAACCTGAGCCCTGGTCCAGTTCAGTGCTAAGAGACTGTCCTCTAGATAGTCATCTATGTTTCTGGGCTTCAGTTTCTCTGAGAATGTAGAAATAGTCTTCATGTTTCATAGAGCAACACTTCATAGGGTATGAAAGCCAAACAATTTTAATTGCAAGACATTTAAAATTCACAAAGAGCCACATCTGGTTTTTAAACACCTAGAGGGAATAGCATCCTAATGAGCATAAGGATCCTTCCATTCTGTATACAAAGCTTATCTGGTTCTTGTTCTATTTATTCTACCAAAAATTTAAAATTACATTTGTGCATGCCATGCCAATATATAGTCCACCATAAATGGGTTGACCAGAAAACTATCCGGTTTAGTACTTACTGTGTTGCCGGGGGCGGGGAGGGGGTAAGTTAGCAGCAAATATCTCAGGAGGTTGATCTAGCCCATTAATGATAGTAAGAAAAAGGGAATTTGGTGATATTTTAATTTTGGAAAAAGATTTTGTTCGAGGGGTGGAGGGAGTGATCTGATTACGGCAGATCACTTCACTGCCCAATGATGGGATGGGTACAAGCTGCTACCTACTTAAAGGTGAAGCTTCACTATGCATTGACTTTTTAAGTAAGTTGCTACATGGGATGGGATGCAGTCAGAGGCTCCATGGGTTCTCCTTTGCAAACTCAGGGAGACAATCTATGAAGAGCAGGTGGGTCCAGTGTGATATTCATTCTCTCCATGCACCAGCGCAGCGTTTGTAGGAGATCAATCATACCCTGGCTGAAATACACATGGATTCTGAAAATAAATGTGCATATGGGAAAGCATTACTCTGTTGCAGATGCAAGATTTATCAGCTTGCCTCTCGTGACCCACATGGTAGCAAAATTAATGGCTGTTTGGAAGCTATAAATTTAGAAATAGCATCTGTAGAGAGGAATTCATGTTTACACATGCTGGATGTTAAGTCACTGATGAAATGGCTGAGCCACTGAAAGGCATCCTTTCCTGAACCCCAATTAGTACACAGTGAATCCATTTACTTGGAAAGAATCTTCATTTTCTAAGGACCACAGCATCTACACAATACCCTAGTAAACAAGTAAATAAAAATTAATAATACTTTAACTTTGCTGTCTGAGCCAAAGTCATCAGCACTAGTTCCTAGGAAAAGTTAGGAAGAAAGGGATTCACAGTCTGCATAGTGGACCAGAAAGGACAACCTTGTCAAACTTGTTTCCCTTCTCAATAAATTTGATACATTTGGAGGGGTTTTCATTGTTATTGTTAAGTCTTGGGCAAATAGTATGAATTTCTGGCAAATACTAAGAATGGGGTATCATTGTGGAAACTGTTTTGAGATATACCATTAGGGAACACTCTTTAGATTTGCTCTTTCTACAATAAAGTACAAGGGTGACAACACTCAATATCTGAGGCTTTCTAACTCTCAATCTCTACAATCACAAAGGAGAAATTGATCTAACTCTTGACAACCTATTGGACAAGCAAATGAAAACATCAGTGATGGTTCAGAAGATTCCAGAACCATTGTTAGAACAATAGCATCATTAGACATAAAACGTAGAGCCTGAGACTGTGTCAAGGACACATACATTCTCAAAACTGTGTTCCTTGATTTCATATATGCATACAATGATACATGATCGTATTTAACCCCATCCCCTCATTCCTACTTTACTATAGCCCCATCACCATGGCCTACTCCCCATTTTAGGTCTTTTTTTTTAAATAACCCACTAAGTCCAGTTGGTGCTGCCCATTTATACATGGGTGTGGGGCTGACCACTGGAGCATGGAAATCCTACTAGCGGCCATATCCTTCAAAAAGAGTGACCCTCCTTTCCCCGGACACCATCGCTGATCCTCAGTGAGACCATCTACCCTATCTATGCTAGAATTTTGATGATGACTTGATCTTGTGAGGGTAACCACAGCTGCTGTGAGCGTGTCTAGATCTCATGCCTAGAAACCAGCATGTCTCAGCACACCTTATCCTCAGACTCTTAGATTCTTCCCCCCTCACTTCCACTATGTTCTCTGAACTTTTTTGGGTGGGGGATAAGGGGAGTATAATGGATAATACCATTGAAGACTGTGCACTCATTTTCAAGCATGCATAAAACATTTACAAAAAATGGCAATAAATTGAATCAACAAGCAAATGTAAAACTTGTAGGGAAGAGCTAATACCATGCTTATAGGAAATATCATAGTCCCTAACAGAGATGTTAAGAGTAACAAGTGTGTCTAGGATGCAGCGCGTTTAGTAGAGGGCTTGCCTAGCATGTACAAAGGCCCTGGGTTCAATCCCCAGAAGCACAGGAGCTGGGTGGTGCACACCTATAACCCCAGCACTCAGGAGGCAAAGGCAAGGAGAACAGAAGTTCAAGGTCATCCTCAGCTACATAGTGAGTTTGAGGCCAGCCTGGGCTACATGAAACCTCATTCCTTACTACCACCACCACCCCCAGAAAAAATAATAAAACAGTAAATTTCAAAGTTATCAAATTCAGCATCCATCTCAGCTATTTCAACAGCAAAATATAAATGAAATATTATTGTAAGATATTTACAAATGAGCGTTTATATGGATTATATGAGCATATAAATTTCTATGCTCTATAAGCTTGTTTACTTCATTAGAGCACCAGGTCTTGGTGTCTAAGGCTGTTCTCCAGTCAGAGGAAGCAGGGTTCCTTGGAAAAGTACTGATTCTAATACAGAGCCAATAAATACACAAGAATATTATATGCCTGGACTACCTAGCCACCAGAATATGAGGAAGAACTTGACCAGCAAACACCCCCAGTGGCGGAGTGTATCAAAGGTTACAAAGCCACCTCAAGAGCTCCCTGGGGTCAAAGTAAGAAAAACTTGAGCAAGAAAATGAATTAGTTTGTAGCTCAAAGTACAGACCAAATAAACATGAGTCCACACTGACATGAATCAGTGTCTGAGTAAATGGAGAAGCAGACAAACCCCACACTCAGGGGATCTTCAAGTCATTTACATGGCTTGCTAGTCAACTGTGTTTTGTTTTTGTGTGTTTGTTGTCGATGTGAGACACGCTGGAGTCTTCTGGGAACAGAAAACCTCAATTTAGAAACCACCTCCATCATACTGGCCTGGAGGTGAGTCTGTGGGGGCATTTTCTTGATTCATGATTGATGTTGGAGGGGCCAAATCACTGTGGGGCCTGCTCCCTCTAGGCTGGTGGTCCTGGGTTCTAGAAACATTAAACTGGGTGAGCCAAGGAGAGCAATGCATTCTTCCACCACGCATCTTCAGTTTCTGCCCCAGGTTCCAGTCCTGAGTTCCCACCCAGGCTTCCTTTAATGATGGGCTGTGATCAAGACATGCAAGCCAATTACATCGTTCCCCCCCCCATGTTGCTTTGCCTCATGGTCCTTACCACACCAACAGAAAGTAGACTAGGGCCAGTGGTTACTCCTTTGAGGAACCCAAAGTCTCAGCCCTTACACATCCACTGAGCGTAAGGCCTACCTGTCAAAGTTCTAAGTATAAGGAATAAAACCAGGACAGTCTCACTGTGGAGCAACTTGGTAAACATTTCCAAGTCAAGCAACCACTGTGAACACCAAGAGCATCGTATGGACATCAATGGTTTGCACCCTTGCTAGAATATGAAGAAAATGGCACTTTTCTATCTGTGGTCTCTATATCTGTGGGTATTAGGCCTCACCCCTGCTCTTCAGTGCTTCACATTAGAAGTGCCCCCTGCAGTCTGGGGGGCGGGGCGTGGATGGCTCACAATTAAGAACTTGCTGTTCTCCCAGAGGAAATAAGTTTGGTTCCCAGAACTCACATGGAAGCTCACAATTGCCTGTAACTCCAGTTCCAGGGGATCCTAGGCTTCTGGCTTCCCAGGGCGTTCATGTGTACATGCCACCCATCATGCAGACACACACACACACACACACACACACACACACACACACACACACACACTTAAAAATAATAAAACTAAATCTGCTTCCCTGCAAAAAGCGACACCTGCCAATTCCTCTGAGTGCCCTTTGACCAGACCTAATCACAGGGTCCTAAAGGAAGTAGGAGATGTAAGTAGTGCATGGAAATCTAAAGAACCATACTGCTCCTGCAGCACAGACTCTGGCTCGCTACTTTGGATTCTGGAAGCAGAAGAAGGATGGGAATGGGACAATGAGAGAATCAGAGAGTGAGTGAGAGAGACTACCTTGTTAAACTGGCATATTCAAGCCAAACACAATAAGCTTAAATATTTAAGACTCAGGTCTCTCTTGGGCACAGTGCTCCATCAGCCTGATGGATTTCTTTAATCCACTAGGTTGCAAATTTTGTGGCTCTTCTTCAGTTCATAATCTCCTGGCACTGATGTATATCTTGCCAGCCAGTAATGGTGGCCTGCAGGGTATGTTACTAATGATGCAATTTGGAGTTTAAGGTTTTATTCAAATTCGTACACATCTCTGGCTCGGTTCTGCTTCCAGAGCCAGTCTGAGGTTGGTAAGAAGATGTATTTTTCTTAAAAGCAAATCCACTTTTAAAAACCGACTGAGGTCTGGCCCTAAAATAAAGAATGTGTGTTGTCAGTCAAAAGACAACAAACGTTTCTACCACAGTTCGTTGAGCTGCATTTCAAAGGTGTTTGAAAGCCACAGACAGCCCTCAGCACCTTGAAAGGGGGTGGGGCGGGATGGCTCTATTGGTAAGTGCTTGTCATGCAGCCATGAGGATCCTAGTTTGTGCACCCAGACTGCAGGGGACACTAATGGCCTGTAAACCAGTGCTGGCAGGCAGGGACAGGCAGCTCTGATCTGGGACATGCTGCACAGCCATGTGAGCTCCAGGTTATACAAGAGACTGTCTCAATTAAGGTGAAGAGCAATGGAGGAAAACATCCAATTTCATCCAATCTCTGGGCTCCGTACGTACAGCACACATGTGCACATGCACTTGTAAACACACACACACACACACACACACATGCACACACACACAACTATTGAAGCTGTGGCCTTCCTCTTTTGCTTCATTCTTTTCTTCCAGAATTATTCAGTCCCAAAGCCAATGAGATCAGAGGTATACACACACACAGAGACACACACAGACACACAGACACAGACACAGACACACACACACACACACACACACACACACACACACACACACACACACTGTGCACCTGTCAAGCATGCATGGCTCTCTTTCACTGAAGGGTGGGCACATGAAGATGGACTGAGCAAGGGAAGCAGTTTCCATGTGGGAGGTGTCCCATGCGAGGAGAACTGAAGACTCAGAATCCCAGCTCCATCCTGACCAGTTTGATAGTCATGAGCAGGAAGCTTGTCTGAGGTTCACTTGTCAATAAAGTGAGTGGCTGGCCCAGGTCAGTGATTTTACATGCGATGTCCCTTCAGTACTGTAGAGGATTTAGAGAGAAGACGATGTCAGGCTGTCAATCACTGCTTCTGGTCTGTGACCTATATGGGTCTCCATATGGTCATGGTCATCTCTGAGGCTTTGAGCATTTCGCTGAAAGGCCTGTAGATCCTCATTGAGCATCTCTGTGACCTCAGGAAACAAAGAACAACTCAGGAAGTAGAGGACATGCCCCTGAGAAAACCACAGAGGAGGCCCTCAGAGAGAAATGGAGTTCATGTACCTCCATGTTTAGGCCAGGAAACTGCTCACAGACATCCAGAAGGGCAGACAAATCAATACAGCTCAAGCCCGAAGCAAGAAGCAAAAGAATACTTTGTGTAGAGAGATCTTCACAGACATTCCCATCCTATTTCTCCACAAACATATACATGCACATGCTCACATACACATGCACACAAATACACTCAAGTCAACACATACGTAATCACACACACACAGAGAGAGAGAGAGAGAGAGAGAGAGAGAGAGAGAGAGAGAGAGAGAGAGAGAGAGAGAGAGAGAGAGAGATTGGGAAGAAAAACACTCCCAAAATTTAGAGTCAGTGGCTGGAGAAGTCCAATCAGTCACAAAAGTTGCAGCTGATAGAACGGAAATAAATGACCCAAGATTTACTGAAGGTGTTTCTGCTGAAGCACAGGGAGTTTCCGATTTACCTTCAGTCACATGACCCCTGTTGTTAGGGATGGATGTGAGAACAGAGACTAGGGCTCCTGTTTGCCCCATGCTCTCTTGACTCAATATCCCAGTTATCTCACCCCAAGGAAGCCTGTGAAGTAGAACCAAAAGTTCTTTCTAAGACTCCCAGCTGAGGAAGCCAGTGGGGCCCATGGGCTTGAAGTTGGGCAGAGATCAACTCCCTGGCTCCCATTTCCCTTTTATCTAGCTAACAAGTACAGGTCAGTTAAAGACCTGAGTAAGAAGAGATGCTATCCAAAAGGGTTGCAGAGAGGGACAAGGAGCGACTAAGGGAGGGTGTGATGCAGTGTGGTGCTTGCAATGGAGATCTGAACACAGGATCTCCAAGCATCTCCAAACTCCACCAGAAAGGGCTCTTACAGGGAAAAAAGTCTAAATGCAGTGAGGGGTGGGGCAGAGGAATCAGTCAGTAGACCCAGGATGCTTTCCTCTGAGGCCAGTCTGATTAAGGGAGTCATTGTCTGGTTCAGACTAGAAATTCAGGGACTTGGGGTGAGGAGATAGTCTTTGCCCAAATTTAAATGACAAAATGTTTGCTCAGGTTGATCACAGCTATTCCTTTATAACAAGAACGGAAGTTTAGAGGATCTCTCTAGTATTGTGACCAGCAACAAAGGAGGCATCTGTGAGTCCTACCCAAGTCTCATGGGAAGGGTGATTTCTTGCAGGAAGCCAGTTCCTACATATAAAGAGATGGCTGGGGTGGGCTGTCTTAACCATCACTGCTTCCAGTACCCCAGCTCTCATAAGCAGAGTGAATGAGGCATTCAACGCTCATTTCTAAAGGCAGCTCCATGTCCCGGGCCATAGCCCTCTCTGTAAAAAGTGCTTTATTTTAAGAAGGAATGTAAGACCCCTCTTACTGAACCCAGACTGCAAGGTAGCCAGGTGGTTGCAGTGTTCCTCTTGGTAATTGCAAACGGATATCAATTTCAAATACCAAGACCTAATTCCTTCTTTCAACGGACTCCTTCAAAATCCAATTTTTCATCATGTTCTTTTTCTGACCTCACAATAAAAGACTCTATTTTGTGAGAGGCTTGAGATAGTGTCTCCTGGAGTCTGTCCTCCAGACAGCCAGTTGTGTGGGACTATAGGACTTGTTACCCAGATATCAGCTATAGGCATTTATCCCTTCCCACACCAGCCTGGAATCAATGCTCCTAGATTTCTATTTTTCCAGGCAAGACTCACTTGCATGGGACACTCTGCCAGTTTAGTTAAGATTAACGATTGCTATGTATATCAGACAGCCTCTCACAACTTGTCTTTCTTCTGGGGAAATAGTTTGCTCACACCCACATTTCTTTTTCTTTCTTTTCATACTCAAACTCTTGGAATCCTTTTCCAAACTGTTTGCAGTCCTCCTATGTTCAGTGAGGACTAGGTTAACCATGCACAAATGATTGCATGCACTTCTGCATTAGTCAGTGGGTGTGGGTTCTTCAGAGGAACAGAACGGGCACAAAGAATATATTACAGAGAGAATGTATTAAATAGACTAGTTTACAACATTTGGGCTGAGTAGACCAGGCTAGCCTCGAACTCACAGAACTCACAGAGAACTCACAGAAAAGCCTTCTGCTTTTCAGGATTAAAGATGTGCACTACCACACCCAGCTCACCTCCCGGGTGTTTTTTTGTTTTGTTTTGTTTTGTTAACGTCATAGCATGCATAATTTTTGTTAAACTTCAATGTGTTCTCTGACAGTTTCACATGTGTTTGTAACACACTCTGGTTATTGCCACCTGCCAAACTCCAACCCTGGTTTTGAATTAGAGAAGAGGGACCTTTTCTTGGGAATCTGCTCTTTTAAGCTCCTCCGGCCTGCAGGGGGAGCCCTTCCCTCTTCTTCTTGACGCTCTTGCCTTCCTTTTGAGAAGCCTGTATGAGCAGCAGCTATACATTTTAATTCTTTTCACCCCTTCCCTGGCGGTCACATTCAGAGTAAAATGAACTTAGAGCAGTCCTTAGCTCATTTATACTGCTTTGCTACGAAACTTTTTACTGTCGCCAAGATAATATGGTATCCAATCACACAAGAATGGCCGATGTTGCCATTTATATTTGAGATTAAGCAATAGAATATAAATTTATCCTGGTACCATAGCTGGAAAGTGGCCTTTGTTTTGCTGTTCATTGCTGAGTTCTCTGCCAGTTATCTCACTTCCATGAGAGTTTTCACTGATTTTTTTCCCTCACTTTTGAAATTAATTTTTAGTGGGTACATAAACTACTTGTTTCGTCATGGCATTTCCTAATGTTGTACTTTGCTCATGTTCACCCTTCCAACGTTGTGACAGGGAAAGACAGTGCAGAGGTTCCTACATCTCAGATTCTTCCTGGGATCATTTTAAGTTTAACTAGAATTTGATCTCTTTGATGGGAAGCCCCACGGAAAATTCAACTGTATTCAAGGAACGCAAGGTCAAGATGCCCCAGCTAACTTACCTTGGCTCCTGTTAAACTGCCTGCTTGTGCAGACCTCCTCTTCTAGCCTACTACTATACTAGCTTCTGTTTAACTGTTTGCTTGCACAAAATTTCCCCCTGAGGCTGCAGCAGGAGATACCAGGATGTGGTTTTTGCCTTTAAAAAAAATTCTTATTCTAAACACTTGGTATTATACTTGGGTCCCAAATACCTGAGTGTAGTTCCAGCAGGCTAGAATAAACACTTTCAACTGGCTATTAACTGTCTCAGAGTGGTCATCTCTTGTGGGGATCCCCATAATGCTGTCCCCCATTCTCTTCTCCTTCTCAATAGCTTCCTTTTTTCTTTACTTACTACATAAAGAACTTATTCTTACTTTCAAAAATGTTCCTCTTCAAGTCTCAACCCATTTAAGCATCACTGATCTTTAACTTAAGGGTTTAGTCCACTTGGACTTAACCTTATCACCAATGGAGACGGGTTTACCTTGGTCCACTTGTGTGTATATATGATGTATTTGTAGGTGGATTATAGGAAGCAGCCACTGTACTCTTCATGTATTCCTCGGTCATTAAAGATTCTGAACTCTCAGCAGCATAGGAAATTTTGAGGCCAGCTAACATTATTCCATTTCAGAGGAATCTTGTGGGGATATTACAATCTACAAATGAAATAACTCACCATTTGACCAACTGATAAGAGAAATTATGACAATTTATTTAATTCTGGCCTCCAGCCCTTTGCAGAGACATAGAATCCTCCATGTTTGGCAATACACTTTATTTTACATCCCTAATTAGGGTAAAACAGTCGACTTTGCAGATTCCCATCCTTCCCTACATCCACCTTTCTATATTTTTAAAATAAATAGCACACACATCAGTGTACTTGGAATCGTTCATGTGAAGATGCGGTGATGGGACAAAGGACAGGAGACTCAAGGATCCCGAGGCCCTGACTCAAGACTTTGAATCCAAGCCTTGCAGAATGGCAACCTTTCATCTTGTAGTGGCAGTCACTTGACAGAATCAGGACTGTCTTCCTTCTCTAAAGGAATCTACTTTTTGTTCTTTATGAAATGAGCAAAGAGAAGAAAATTGTGCAGCACCCAGAGATTTAGGAAAACAGGCAGGATTACTCTGTTATCCTTTTTTCCTTGTTAAAAATAATATAGTTCAACCACTAGAAATGTCCACACAGCTTCAGCTCTTTGCCACAAAGTTAAGTTTTTCACACACATCCCCACAGATGCAGACTCACTCATGTTGCTCAGTGGGCACAGGGTTATGTAGCTACTTCAGAACATGACTTGACTCCAGCCCCTCACCTGAAACAGTCCTTCCCTGTCACAGCTGATACACCCTGGGAGCAAAGATTCAGCATAAGCATTGATAAACACCTGTTTGGTGAACTAAAGAGAAATTTATACCCAAGAAAAGTGCACACAGATATGGGGAACGTACTACCCAGTGGTTTAATTTGCCCCTCATTAGCAAGGAAAGATCACCTGTTTGACCATGTGTATGAGTACTAGGGGACTGTAACTGTGCTGAGGTGCCTGAACTAACTGTAATGCGCTTTTTGCTAGCATAAACTCCAGGCCTTACTCAGACCTCTTGTACACTGGATCACCATTTCCCTGTTCGTTTGCCTTGGCTTTCAACTTCAGGTGTCACTGAAGTTCATTGCACAGGGTTTCATAGCTCAGAGGGTAAAAGGCAATGTCATAAGAATAGGTAAAAGGCCCTGTCCGTCTTACAGGAAATTCTAGTTTTGGACCAATCACCTCATCCCATTTGGTGCAGGCTTTCTAGCACCCCCAGGATGAATTCACTGAGGGGCTGCTCCTTGTCCATCTAGATCCTTGCCTGTCTGGGCCCCAGCAGAGGGATCAGTCTGCATAATACCTTGCACACCACTCACACAACGACAAATGGGCTTTCTTGGCTTTTTTGTTGATGGGCAGGAGTCAGTTCCTCTCTGTTACTACTGGATTTGAATCTCACCCCTTAAGAGGTCTGCATTTCTGATTTCTTAAGGGTAAAGAATTCTACCTAATAAATTCTAACTTGCAGAGAATGGTTTACTACAGAATTGTAAGTGATGTTTTACTTTCCCAGGGGTTTTTAAGAGGTAGGCCTTTTGTGCTGTGTTACACCCTCTAAATGCAAAGAGAGGCAGGTCTTCTCACTTACCCATCCTTCCTATTATGTAAGGTGGGTGCTCACATCACACTGCCTGGTCTAAACTATGCAGCAATCCCCACTCTGTCAATGAAGATATCAGGGCCCAAGAGTGGCAAGTTTTGCTTCAGCAAATGGATGCTATATAGGTTCTTTTTTTTTTTTTTTTTTTTTTTTTTTTTTTTTTTTTTTTTTGGTTTTTCGAGACAGGGTTTCTCTGTGTAGCTTTGCGCCTTTCCTGGGACTCACTTGGTAGCCCAGGCTGGCCTCGAACTCACAGAGATCCGCCTGGCTCTGCCTCCCGAGTGCTGGGATTAAAGGCGTGCGCCACCAACGCCCGGCGCTATATAGGTTCTTATTCAACACTCTCCTTCCTTATAGCTCAAGGCTTAGTTGAGGATCCCTCAACAGTCTCCTGTTCTGGGATATTTGTGCACTGTGTGAACATATATTGCTGTGATTTGTTTAATAAAGAGGTCAACAGCCAATAGCTAGGCAGGAGGTATAGGTATAATTGAGGTGCAGAGGAGGTGCCAATGAGATGCCGAGAGGAAACAAGAGGTGCAAGATGGAAGAGAGGTAACGCCACATGGTAGAATGTAGATTAATATAAATTGGTTGATTTAAGTTCCAAGAGCTAGTTTGAGACAAGCCTAAGCTAAAGGCCAAACATTCATAATTAGAAAGACGTCTCCGTGTCATTATTTGGGAGCTGGTGGGACAGATAAAGACTCATTACAATCTCTATAGCCCCCTCAAGTATCCAGCCACTCTCCTTCACCCTCACTTTTGGATGAACTTTGCAGCTTGTCCTAGAATGAAGGTTTGTAGCCCTAAAATACAGCCTTAAAATGGTTATTTATTATTCTTTGTTTTGCAAGCTTTTCTTTTTCCTGCTAATTCAGCAAATACTCCATTAAAAGGGAATACCAACTCTCTAATATCAAGGTTTCTTTTTAACAAATTTTATTTTATTTTTTTAATTTTGTGTGTGTGTGTGTGTGTGTGTGTGTGTGTGTGTGTGTGTGTGTATGTTTGTGTGTGGTTATTTGAATGTGAGTGCAGGTACCTGTGGAGGCCAGAAGAAGGCATCAGATCCTCTGGAACTGGAGTTAGAGGCAGTTGTGAGCGGCCCAGTTTGAGTGGGAGAAACTAAACCCAGGTTCTCTGCAAGAAGAGCAAACTGCCTTAGCTCTCTGACCCCTCAAGGCAATGTTTTAAATTGTTTGTGCCCTTCCATGCTGTGCCATGGGCTAACAACTGCCCCCTTCCCCAGGTCAAGAAGTGCTGTCTTTGTAAGCCCTGGAGCGGGTGCCTTCTAAGCCACCCCAAGCTGTTGTTCCTATCCATTCCTCTGAAGCTTGAGTTTCCCTTTCTCAGTCCCTGGCTCTCCTCACTGCTGGCTGACTTGTCAGGCCTGTCAGGAGAAGCACTTAGATTGATCTCTGTGTTTCTTTTCTCACAAACATTATTCTTTGTTCACCTCCTGTCACGGCGCTGCAAGCCTGGCTGCTCTCAGAGAGAAGCTTGAGTTCCACAGAGTTCTGCTTCCATGTGAGGCCAGTGACTGTTGGCATTTTGGACAAGATACTTCTCGGTTGTGGGAGTGTCCTTGCAGTAACAAATGCTAAGCAGACTCCCCGGCCTCTGCACACCAGATACCAGGAGCATCCTCCATCCCCACAGTCTCTAGGCACTGCCAAGTATGCCCTGTGGACAGATGTGCTCCTGGTTGCAAAGCCCTGTTCTAAGGGACTGGTCCAGCCATTCATAAAACTGAAGTGGAGCACAGCGCTCTGACTTCTTATCTGTGGTAGTAATTGAGAGCTAACTACTGTCTCAGTTTATCTGAGTGAGGCTCCTACTCAGGAAATACACTCAAATATGAGCTGTTTTGTTGGAAACACTGGTGCCTTTTCTTGCAAACCACAAGGCCTTTTGTGAAGAGTCTCTAGAGACAGCTCAGTTGGTAAACAGCTTGCCCCACAAGTATGAGGATCTGAGTTCAGTCCCCAGGATTCACATAAAACCAGATAGAGAGACATGCATTTACACTCTCAATGGTGAGAAGAGGAGACACATGGATCCCTGGATCTTGATGTCCAGCCAGTCTAACCTAATCAGTGAATTCTAGGCCAGGGAGAGACTTGGTCCCAAAAAACACGGTGGATGGCTCCTGAGGAATGCCATCCAAGGTTGATGTCTGGCCTCCACAGAACACACACACACACACACACACACACACACACACACACACACACACACACACTTTGTGAGTTCAGTTTGAAGAAGGCATACTTCTGCGGGATCACAGTAAGCTTTCATATTTTATGACATTTCAGGGCTTAATGAAGCGCTTCCTATTTGGTCTTCAGCTCAAAGTTTGGATCCTCTTGGTACTAAAAGAACTATTATCATCTTTATTACTGCTGTGTTAAAATCACCCTCTGCAAACTGAATCCACATGCTTTAAGAACTTCATACTGGTTTTATTTTCTTCCTAGGGACATTATGGGCATATATATATTTCCTTTGGTCATAAATTAAGCAAAACAGAAATAATTTTATAAAAAATCCTCTGGCAGGTAATATTGTGATTGTCTCTTACTCCTACATTTCCCTACAACAGGTGGAATTGATCCAAATGCTTCTTATTAAGTGAAAACCAAATCTCTGTGGCAGGGTACAATAAGGGCATGAGTTTGCCCCTGATTGCCCCTTGGTAACAGTGTACAACACTGGTCCCTAACCAACCATCATCCCCAACATCCTTTTTCTAAGCTATCAAAGTTCATCACTGTACACACAGGGGTGGTTTTCAATGTAATCTCCTCCCCATGACTTTTTCTGGCCTTAGTTAGACTAAAAAATAATCTTGATTTGAGAGTTCTTACCCATGAGGGAATGCTTATCATAGCCATCTATATTCGCAAGTGGGTTTTGTTTGGGTCTGGTGGGCCACTCTGATACCCACAGACTTCATCACTGAGATGATGGCTGGGGTCCTTCAGGAAATGATGCGATTTCTAATTCCTTCTGGTCTTAGGAGATGGTCTTGGAAGAAATGGTTTGATCTTGGTGTAGTCACAGTAGAATATAATGAGGATCCATAAGCTCAAAGGGGCTGGGGTGGGGCTGGAGAGATGGCTAATGGGTTAAGAAAACTTGCTGCTCTTGCAGAGGGCCAGGGACCAGCACCCACATCCTAAGATGCTAGGCTACCTAGGACTCACCTGATGCCCTCTTCTGGTCTCTGTGGGCACTTGCATGCCTGTGGTGCACATCCATACATTCAGGTCCATACACATACAGATAAAATTACACACACACACACACACACACACACTTGAGAAAAGCTGTCTTAATTCTCCATGTGTAATAAGAACAGGCACAGGCTGAACACCTGTAATCTGGGGCTTGATGTCTATCAAGCTGGCAGGGACACACAAGGAGATTTGAGGAAAAACATAAAACAAATGTTGCGAAATTGGGAAGTGTGTGAGATCCTTGACTTTTCCTCACAGTGTGGCACGCTTTTGTGACATGTAGGCTCTTGGGTGCTTTAGCAGCACAGTGAGAGCACAGTCCCCACTGACCATTGTTTCGGCTTCACAGACTCTAGGGTGCCCCAGGAGTCTCGTTGACAGCCAGTGAGCAGGTCACACCCTGACCATCCCACAGAGCAACAGGCATCACAGTGACCTGGGGGCAATCTATGGTTACATGGAAAGCAGAGTTCATGGCAGAGATGCCGGGGTATAGTTTGAGAATCGGCAGGAGTTTCCAATCAGATATTTTAGATTAATTTGAAAGTTCTCTGGGCAATACTCTGTCATGGATCCACGTCTTCCCCTTTAACAAATGACTTCACTGAAGCCAGCGGCATCCCTATGGAGTTCATTTTTGTCCCTGGTGTATTGTCAGTGAAGCAGTGCGAAGAGACTCGGAATACTGGGTGATTCAGGCAGTTCCCGGAAATGGTCCGAGAGCTGCCTCGATTCCCAGATGCCTCGGCATGGCTGCCATCCTGGAGTGAGCCTATGACAGGCTGCCCCAGTTACATGCTTTTCATCTTGAAACTGACTTGTCAGGAGAAGTCATGGTGTAAGGTGGGAGCGCATGAGCATTGAGATCACCAAGACACTTAACTGTGGATAGAGACAAGTGAGCTGCAGCCTCGGCTAGAGGGAGGAGGTGTTCTGGGGCTCTGGGAAGAAATCGCTTCTCATCAGAGCTTCCCATGAATCACGGTGCTGCAGCCAGAGGCCATTGCTCTCACGGAACAGAATGTTCACTTGAAACACCAAGAAGCATAGAATTGGGGAGTGTACCTTCTGCGCTAAGAGGCCAACCACACTCCTCTCTCACATTTACAAAGCCTGCTTCGGTTTGCAAGCAGCATTCTGGAACTTTCCATTATTTGAAATGTAATCTGGGGAGTTGAACTTCATGGAGCTGCTAGTGAATGAATGCAGATTCAAAGAGGGGTACTGTGCGGGCTGCCCTGTGAGCAGACATGGCAGACAGCCCAGGTGTCAGACTCAACTTATTAGTGGCCCCTGTGTCTAAGGCCAGGGTCAGACAAGTTTGCCAGTGTCCATCACTCATTTTAATCTCTCTCTCTCTCTCTCTCTCTCTCTCTCTCTCTCTCTCTCTCTCTCTCTCTGTGTGTGTGTGTGTGTGTGTGTGTGTGTGTGTGTGTCTGTGGAGGCCAGAGGTCAGGTGTGTCTTCTATGGTGTTGCAGCTCATTTTTCAAGAGAGGGTCTGTTCCTTAGAGCTTACAAACTTCCTCACACTCTTGTCTCTGCCTCCCTCCCAGTGCTGTGATTACAGGAACTCAGGGTGTAAGATGGCTTTCCACATCGGTATTAACATGGCTTTTTAAGGTTCTCAGGGAGTTACAGAGCACGGCAGGTTTTCTGTTATCAGGCCTAGCCATCTCACTTCCCAGTGGGCCAAGGACACTGCAGGCTGATTTCAAACACCCTTGGACCCAAGCACACTGCCACACATTTCTGTTGGCCATCCAGTTGACTCAGCTGCAAGTCATCACTCCCAAGAGCGGCCGATCCCACTTCCTACTCGAAGCTCACTTGGCCCCATTTTGCTGGGAAGACGTCATGGTGGAGGAGGATCTGTGGGTGAGAGAGAGAATCCTTCCCAAGGTAAACAGGAAACCCACAGGGCCCAGGACGCGCAGAGGTCCTAGAAGTCCCAGACATCAATCCATTGGGAACAGCCACACTACAGATCATGCCCAGCTTCCGTCCGGGTAAAGACTATGCTGCTTTTTTTGTTAAGGAAAACAGTGAGGTGGGGATGGAGAGATGGCTCAACAGTGAAGACCACATACTGCTCTTGGAGAGGATCTGCGTTCCCTGCATACGTAGTAGCGCACAGTCACCCGCAACCCCAGCTCCAATGGATCTGATGCCTCTTTTGGCCTCTCCAGGCACACATACTCACATGCACATATCTATAGAAATGTACACAATTAAAAATTAAAAATGGGAAAAAACGTTTTTAAAAGAAAGGGGGAAATGGGTACAGATGCGTTCTAGGGGTTCTCTAGGTTTCCTGGTGTCATGGAAACTTCCTCTTCTTTGTTTTAAAAGAAAATAGAAAGTATACCCTGATTTGACAGTCTTGATTTTGACAAGTGTCCCAAAAAGTCTATGGGAAGGGGACCAAGGACAGGAGACTAGGTGACACACAACCACTCTCTGGTTTCGCCCCCAGCACACACACTTAGCTGCTGCGCTTTGGTGTCTTTCCTTACACAGCTAAGGCGGCCTTCCCAAAAAGAGTCTTGTAGGAAGGGCTTCCATCCTAACTACATCTAGAAACACAAGTGTCTTTCCTTCTGGCCTCTTCTTAGGACATTCATGTTTCGGAAACTGTCCTTGTCTGTCCCCATTGACGCAGCCCTTCACAGCATATGCATCTTTAGCCGTTACTCTTGCTGTGAACTTGAGAGTCTGCTTGTGGTTGTCAGTAGTGTGATGTACAAGGCTGGGTGGCTTTGGGAGACATGACTTCCTGTTTCCTCTCCCTCCGTGTCCTCTTCTGTTCCGCCCTCCCTCCCCTTAGTCCCCTTAAGCAGATAGTAAGCTGTGGGTTTCCTTGTAGCCTTAAGTGTCTACAACAGGTATCTGTGGGACCATTTTAAATGGCTTTCTAAATACACCATTGATGTATCAGAGCAAGAGGAAAGAGAAAATAGATGAATAAAATGTGTATTTAAGGAGATAACAAATGGGAAATTTCCCAAATTGATAGAAGACACAAATCAAAGAAGAGTAAATACAAGCAAATGTCAGCAAGGTATGTTATAGTCAGACTGCTGAAAATCAGGATAAAAACAAAGTTTAACACAGCAGAAAAAGAACACAGACATGAGACAACAATTCAGATGGGGTCTGTCATTTCTATTTTTTCATAATAATTAATGGTAAAAGCATAAATAATTTCTTTACAGTTCTGGCTTTAAATAGCAAAGGGAAACAAAACAAAACAACAAAGAGAATATTATCAATATAGAGTTCTTTAAAAATATTTATTTTCTTTTTTTAAATTATGTGTATGCATGTGTGTATATGTGTGGGTTTATGCACGTGCATGCAGTATCCACAGAGTTCAGAAAAGAGAATCAGATTCCCAGGAGCTAGAGTTACAGTCAGTACTCATAAACACTGAGCGATCTCGCTAGCCGCCCATCAATATAGTATTGGTATTCAGCAAAACTCTAATAAAAAACAAGAAGGTGTCTCCAACAGACCTAAACAAGAAGAAATACTCAAAGATCTTTTTTCACCTGGAGGGAAATGAGGCCACATGGATGCATACGTTAGCAGGCAGGGATCTGGGCTCTCAGAGAGGGCAATGCTTGTGATTTGTTTTTAAATTTTCATTCTGCAACACAAACTATTTACTGAAAAGATTACCAGCTGCTTAAAGTAAGATACAGAAGTCAAATACAGGACAAGAAACATACAATACGTGAAGGACTACATGAACTAGTGCATCTGTGTGGTTCTTCGGGATTGTGAGGCTGCGTATTTTATTTGAAAATAGACGGTCATGAGGTGGAGATGTACATAGAAAAAGCACAAGAGAAAACTGAAGTTAGTGAAGGGGTAAGTAAAGTGAAACAGTCGGAGCATCTTATTAACCCCAGAGGAGACAGTAAGAACAAGGAGGAGAAGAAAAGAGTGGGATGAGGAGAAAGAAAAGGGGGAGAAGGAGGCAGTGGTGGAGGAGGAAGAGAAAGAGGATAAATTAGAATGCTCTGGGAGGGCTGGAGAGATCGTTTAGCGGTTAAGAGCACAGACTCTTCTTCCAAAGGACCTGGGTTCAATTCCCAGCACCCACAAGGCAGTTCACAACTGTCTGTAACCCCAGTGCCAGGGGATCTGAGACTCTCATACAGAGGTACAGGCAGGCAAAAACCCAATCTACATTAAATAAATAAACAAATCTTTAAAAACTGGTTTGGGAGAAAATACGGCAACATCTAAGGCTATGAGATAGAGGCATATGTTCCTGGTGGGAATACTAAATGGCTTATGCACCTTGAAGTAGTATTTGGAAGGTTCTTTAAAAAATGCATCTTCTTTCTGATGCAGGAAGTCTATTACCCAGCAGAAATGGAAAAATTTGAATGTAATATAAAACTTTAAAGATGGCCTTAATAGCCCAAGACTGGAAACAACCCTACTATCCATTGATATCATCAAATGTCCTTTCCTGTCTCATACACTGGACTGAGCTCAGCAGCAAAAAGGAATGAGCCCCTGCCATGCACAGCCACAGCATGGGAGAGTCTCAGCAGAAGGAATTCAGCAATCGAAAGAACACGTACTGCATGATCTTATGTGCACAAGGTCCTAGAATGCTCAAAACTGAGTAACAATGATATAAACCAGAAACAGGTGACCTTGCAGGTATATCTCACTCTCCTTGCTGCCCCTCTATAATGGATGATGTTCTTGTTAGTTCTAACTGTCAACTTGACATAGCCTAGAGTCATCTGTGAGGAAGAGCCTCTGTTGAGGAATTGCCTAGATCTAATTGGCTTGTGGCTATCTGTGGAAGATTATTCTAAATATTAATTGATGTGCGAGGATTTAGCTCATGCCACAGTGGATGGCACCATCTCTAGAGAGGTGGCCCTATGCTATGTAAGAGAGCTAGCTGAGTCCTATGATGCAGCTAGCAAGTAGCACCCTCAATGGTCCCTGTTGTACTTTTTAATTTAAGAAGTGAGCTCTCAGTCAGAGGTAATGCTGTAGGGAATAGCAAGCAGGATTGCCTTTAGGTTCCTGCTTTGAGTTCCTGATTTGTCTTCCCTCAGAGATGGACTCTGACCTGGAGTTAGGAGTTAAAGTAAACTTTCTGGTTCTGAGTTGTTTTTAGTCAGAGTAATTTATTACATCACCAGAAGGAAAGCTAGGAAGGATCCCTAGGCCACTTCTATAGCTTAGCTATTGGGAATATTGTGCCAACAAACAGCAGTGTGCAAGTAATTTTGTGGTGTGGAAGCTAGTGTCCTCCGGGGATACAAATACACAGTAAAATTTCATTCAGTTGTAAAGGAGAATGAAATGACATCATTTTCAGGTAACATAAGCAAATTATGTTAGACTCAGAATGGCAAATATTGTGTTTTCTGTCATCTATGGATCCTAGATTTCACATAAATACACAAAATCACATGTGTTGCAAAGTGAGAAATCCACAGGAGTCTGCTTAAGGAGTATTAGGGAATTTATTAGTATATAGATTGAGGAAATACACTCACAAATACAGAACAGAGTAGAAAGCTGAAGCTGTCCTCTGATCTGACCGGAAGTGAATCCACCTGGCAGTTCAACCACACCAGGAACCAGGAAGCAGGAAGAAGGGCCTCGTGACCCCTCTCCCTTTCCTTTTAAGAGGTCACGTACAACAGAAGCACCACCAGGATGGATGAGGTCGAGAGCCAACAGGAACCACCATTGCCATTCCTGCAGGCCAAGTATTGCAAGAGCAGCCTTAACTCATTTCCTCCTCCTCAGGACTCTCTGAAGTGATGGGGTTCGGGCTCTAATTTTCTCAGTGTGGCACTTGAAGCTCAGCCAGGCTGTTTCTCTTTCTTGAGGGGATAAGAGCAGTCTAGGATTCAAACTCAGTTCTACCTGTGTCCAGCACTCAAGTTCTTAACCAGTACGTAGTACTGAAGTAAGAAGCACCTGGAATTTATTTTCTTTTTCTTTTTTTTTTTTTTTGGTTTTTCAAGACAGGGTTTCTCTGTGTAGCTTTGTGCCTTTCCTGGGACTCACTTGGTAGCCCAGGCTGGCCTCGAACTCACAGAGATCCGCCTGGCTCTGCCTCCCGAGTGCTGGGATTAAAGGCGTGCGCCACCAACGCCCGGCTGGAATTTATTTTCAATGCAGCTAGGCTATGCAAGGGAGAGTGAGGTAGCATTAGAACCAAGAAAAGGGTATTTTGAGTAAAAGTGAAACACTTGTAATGTGATGAATCAGATGATCTGTCTGATAAATTAATATTTTCACATCTGTTTCCTCGTGATGGAATGTGGCCTAGGCTGAGAGGGAGAAATAGCATCTGTGCCTTACCCTTTCCTTAAGGATGCTGAGATATAAATACACAGGAGAGGCAGGCCTCTTCTTTCAATGAATTTTATTAGAAAATTTACCCAGCTTCTTCTGCTTCCATCTCATTGGTTAGAGCCATGGGAAACAGGAAAGTGTTTGTTTAGAGGGGAATATATTGCCACTCCAAATGGATTTGAGACAGTCATGGAGTCAGAGGGATACTGAGTGGTTAGTTTGAAATCTGCCCAGACAGAAAGAGAGAAGCCAAGTGGGTAGAGAGTGACCAAGCTTCAGAAAAACTCAGTGACAAATGGGTAGCATGGTGGTCTGTCTATGAGGCAGGAAAAACTTCTTGACCATCTCAGATGGGCATCAGTGCATAGAAAGGAGTTCTTGTTGTCTTTGCCCTACTCAGCTGAAGGTACAGGGACTGAGAAAAGGAATGGTCACATTTGGATCAAGAGCCTGCCTCTGTTATATATAGACAGCATTTTAATATTCACTATAAAGTAAGCAATACAAGTACAGGGTAGAAAATTTTCCCATGTCCTCTCCCAAAAGCCATGCACTGTTCCAAAAGTTGAATACTAAAGAGATAGAATGACATGTATTCACACTGGCTGCACATTTGCTATGCCAGAGTATCAGAGTTTGAATGTAAGTATTTGTGCCCTGACTACTGCCCAGAGAGTGTTGGAGTAGAGCCAAGTATCTAGGATCCCTTGTTTGAAGTGAACAGGTTGTATGTAGCTCCTGCCCTATGGCACTGCTATAAATTTAGGTTGAATTAAGTGGGATTAAATTAAATTAAACTGGGAACTACTGACTAAAAAAAAGAGGCAAAACACACTGAACTATTTATCTGAGTATGGTCAGTGGACACACTGCACTGGAATCACCTGGAAGGCTTGTTTCTAAAAAGGTATTTATTATTTGTTCACAGAACAAGTCACACATGACTCTCTGTGTGGCAGGCATATTTCAAGGTGTTGCTTGACCTTTTCTTGGGAGATATAAACAAACATATATTCACCCTAGATGGGGCTTTAAAGAAACAATTCTACCCAAGTGTGACTTAGTGGACAGTGTTTATTATGGTTACTTACAGGAGCATTGGCAACGCCAAGGCAACTGTGTCATGGAAGATCCCAAAGATACATGAGTGACAAGTCATGAAAATTCCCTGGAACTTCTTGTACAACTTTCAGACAGGTTGGGTAGCAGAAAAATCTCTTTCTCCAGCAACTGTTACTTCTTATGTAACCCTTTAAGTAGTTTCCTGAGTCTTGTAAATTTACTCTATTTCCTGGGCCTTGTGAATTTCATTTCCTTCCTGTGCCTTGTAAGTTTCACTTAGTTCCTGATTCTTACAAGCCTCTAGGATGGAATATTTCTATTTAGAGGGGAAAGAGCTATGCAACACATGATCCAAAATAAAAATGATAGACAAGATAGGGACTAACCCTAACTTCCTGAATATTCAGTTTAGTCATTTCAATGAGAAAAACAGACAAAGCCTAAAAGTCTGAATTCAAAAGTAAATAAAACAATTGTGAGATTCTGGAGATGTGGGTAAGTGGTACAACACTTACTTAGCATACATAAGGCCCTGTGCTCAATACTTAGAACCATGCATACATACAACACACACACACACACACACACACACACACACACACACACACACACATTATAGCAATCATACACTGGGATATAACTGTGAAAGTAACTCAGTTGCTAAGAAAGCGATAGGTAGGGATTGTGAAGAGGACCCACTTAAGTGAGAGATGGAGGAAACACTACTCTTAGGAGACATATAAATTCCCAAGCTTCACCCCAGGCCCACAGAATAGGACAAAGAAAATGAGGGAGAGATAGTTCCTTAAGCACCACGTAGGTAAGGTAGTTCTCATGGAAGAAACAAAATAATCTTCTTAAAGATCTAACACTTGAATAGTTAATCTTCTTCTTCACAAGATCCATTGCTTGAATAGTTGCAGCAGTCTGCCAATTGGAGCCCCTCTGGGACTCACCTCAGCCTGATTTGCCTCTCCTGTCTTGACCTGTGAGATGAGTATTCTATATAACATAAACCCATTGACTCAGTCTACCCAATAGACCACGATGAGATGTCACAAGTGAGATCTTCAAGGCCCATTGCCCTTCCTCAGAGACCCCCTAAAAGCTACTGTGTGAAGGGACACTAGCCCACTCAAGCATGTGGCTCTGGCAGACCTTCTCTTCCATTCCCTCTGCCTTGCTTAAAAACCCTTAGATTACATTCCTGAAGCTAGCCCCCAAGGTCTAGTCCCTTATTTGGTCACTTCCTCCTCCTGAGGCTGACTACCAAGGTCCAGCTATCAAAGTAGTGAAATCCAGCAATCAAAAGTCCCCTTTGGTTCCCCTAATTAACATGCTTAGTTAAAATTAAACACCTCATCCTAACACAGAGTTTTCCACTTTACCTTTATAAACCACCATTTGCCTATGGGCCACATCTGTTTCCTCTCTATCCAGAGACAGTCCTTTGTTTCTCCAGGATAAATACTCCTGCTCCCTTTCCCATGTCCTCATCCCCTTCTCCCTCATCCTCTGTCTTTTTTTACCATTGCATCCCAGCCCATTCTAACACAGACCTCCCTTTCTCCTCTCAAAACTGACACCTGAAAAGTCATTTGCTGATGTTTTCTACCTGAGTCAGAAAGCAGTCACTTTAACTTTTCTTCCTCACTTAATAAAGGATCTCTGTGAAAAGAGGTGTTTGGGTGTGGTTTGTGCCCTATCTGGGGTCTGGGAGGAAACCCCCACTGTTGGGGAGGGGGTCCTCCTTTACTGTGAGCTGGTGGTGTCTTTAAATGATGTGTCTTCTGTCAATCTAAGGTCCTACATAAACTCAGAGGAGACTTTCCACTTCAAAATGTTGTAGGAATTTCTAGGAAATTGAGCCACCGAGCCATTTTCAGTTGGAGAGAGAAAAGTTTATTATCCTGGTGGGCCACACCCAGATGACTCTGTAATGGCATCAGTTCCTGGCCTCAGGTTCAGTAGCCTTCAGGTGGGAGAGCAGAAGAAGTGTGCAAGCAGGAAGTACAATGTAGAAGTTCAGCTTACAGTTCCAGGTTGCAGTCCATTACTATGAGAAATTCAAGGCCGGGACTCAAGGCATCACATCCACCACTGTCAAGACCAAGAAGAGTCAGCTGCACCCCTGTTGCCTGCTTGGTCTCATCCAGCTTCCTCCTGTCCTATATAGTCTGCGTCTTCCTGCACAGGCAATGGCCCCGTCTTCCTGAATCAATTGACAATCAAGGCACTTCCCCATAGATATGACTGGGCACCAACTTGGTAAAGACAATTAATTAGTCCATTGAGACGACTTTCCCAGGTGGTTCTAAACTGTAGCAAGCTGACATTTAAAACTGACTTTCACATTCATTGGCCACTAATACATGACTGGCTCTAGATTAAATAATTTTCCCGTGTCACAGATTAATTAGCTGGGTCTAGTTAAAGGCAAATAGCCACTTTATTCTTCATCCTTCTTCCTACCTTTGAATACTGGGACAAGACTTATTTCTCTGCACTTCTTGAACAGACTTTACAGTTCAGATGTCTGTTCATTAATAAAATGTACAACCTCTTCTAATTTTAAAATTACATGATCTCACCCAATTCTGATTTATACTACTCCAGTGGAGGGTGGATAGAATATATGTATGGTTAGCTTCTTAACAATTGTATTTTTAAAATCTGAGTAGTTAATTCTTGGTTAATAATATACCATCTGGATGCATTGAAAACCTAAATATTTGAGAAGTATCATTGCCTGATAAAGATGGCTACTAAATTGCATTCAATATCTTTAAAAATTAATTGGAAAAAAATCAAATTGCAAGCTGGGCAGTGGTGGCACATGCCTTTAATCCCAGCACTTGGGAGGCAGAGTCAGGCGGATCTCTGTGAGTTCGAGGCCAGCCTGGGCTACAGAGTGAGTTCCAGGAAAGGTGCAAAGCTACACAGAAAAACCCTGTTTTGAAAAAAAAAAAAGATCAAATTGCATTTTATTGTGGTCCTCAACTTATAGAGGCCAGAGACTATTGACTGCCAGATACTTTCTGAGATTAACTGGTGACATTTAATTCTTGTACTGTTATATACAATTTGTCAAAAGTGATAGCTATGAAATGGGGAAATTACAGCCTCCTCCAAACCAATTTCATTTTATCCTATTTGTGTTTCTGGTTATCATTTTAAAAAAATCTTAAGAAACAGAAACCACCCCTTACTATTTTCTGTCCCTTATTGTGTTACAAAACAGAATGTGTGCTTGGTTCCCATTTTCCCTCTGGCTAATTTTGTCGTGGGATGGTGTGCCATTGGAATGGTGGTATTTTCAGGTTCAGTGGACTCATTTTCATGAGGAAGGCAAAGCTTCCCTCTGTGATGGCGAGTCAGCTGAACTAGTCCTTCTTTGGCGGTAACCGTGGTGGCTGTCAAGACAGGCCTTGGCCTGAGAGATCTTTTATGTAATTTAAACACATTCTCTCTCTCAGAACTGGGATCACCAATTTCATATCTCCCATTTTGCAAGCAAAGTGGAAGAGGCTACTGATGATGATGGAATGCTGTTGAGTCCTGGCGAATATGTAACTGCTCTGTTAGAAATATCCCCATCTGGAAGATGAATGAGCTGAACTCATTTTGATGGCATCTTCTTGAACAAAATACATCTTGAAGCAGAGTCAGGACAAAATGTAAACTCTGAAATTAATGTGCTAAGATTATATTTGTATCAAAACCATTTATTCCTCCATTCCTACAAAACAAAACTGCTGCACGGAAAAGAACAGAGAGCCCTGGCACTCAGAAGGTCACACTGATAGAAAACTGTCACCCTTAGAGCTGGCTCTGCTGCCACCTCCTTCAAAGAGAGAAGGCTTAGTCTCACCTGTGTGAGAATCGGCCCAGGTTATCACTTTATGATTACATCTTTTGGGCCTTAGTGAACATTTTAACTAGTTTTTTTCAGCAGAAAAGGAACTTCATTCTAGCTCTGCTTCTATGACAGCTAGATCGCAGGGAGGTTTTCGGGTTTTCCAGTTTGGAGCTTCTTCTGACGTCTAAAGTCTGCAGTGTCTTCTGCACTAGGGACCTACCTTCAGCCTCAAAGATGCAGCCAAGGGTAACAGGAGTAGACTGTGTTGTTTTGGGAGTCCCTTGAACTACCCTGACCAACAACTTGAACAGAAGTTTCTTATGTCTAGCCCTGGGATTTTTGTTCGATCTGCAAGCTACAAAGAGTGGGAAGCAATCAATAGTGTTATCCAGCTGGGATGCCTACGAACCACAACAATTACCAGCATGGCAAGATATCTTTAAAGGTACAATAATGCCACTCAAATCTGGAAGGTCACCAACAGCTGCCTAATTGGATTTAAGATCCCGTTATCAAGAGGGAAATTGTCTGGTGCCAGAAACCCAGTCACAGAGTTTGTAAGGTCACAGCTCTTAGAGGAAAACTACGGCCACTTTATCAGACATAACTTCATTCTAAAACTTGCCCTTATACCCACATACAAATGCAGACCTCACACCATATCAAAGAAGCTTCTCTTGGCAGCAGCAAAGCTGAATACAATGCCGGGATAAACTGACTGCAGGGTGCCCAGGCCCAATAGATACAGCTACAACACAAACACAACATCTATACCTAAAGCTCAGGGAACCCTGGGGAAGAGGGAGCAGAAAGGCTGTAAGAGCCAGAGGACAAGGACATCTGTGATGTGAGTGTCTCCTAGAAATGACAGGGGAGCTACCCCTGTGATACCTCAACAATATGACCAAGCAAGTTTGGAAAATGGAAGAACCAATGGACAAGCTAAGAGGGAAGAGGGCAATTTCATGGGGCCCCACCCCAGACAAAGAATGATAGGTAATAATGACTGCCAGGAGAGGGAGAATTAGTCTTTCCTTGCGATGAGCCCCTAACTGGCTGCCTAATACAAAGTAGTCAGCTCCGAAATTACATACTATAAGCAATGCTAAATAGACTCAGCAAGTTGTGCTTATGTATATGTATGTATGTGTGTGTGTGTGTGTGTGTGTGTGTGTGTGTGTAAAACAATAATAAAGAAACGAGCTATCAATTTGAGAAGGAATGAGAAGATGTGGGAGGGCTGAAGGGAGGAAAAGGAAGGGGGAAGTGATGTAATAGCGCTTTAATTAAAATTTTTAAAGACTGAAAGAAAAGGATGTAGAGACTGAACCACAGGACTTAATTAAAAGTTCTGGTGAATTAAACTTCAAGCTTTACTGAAAGTAGAATAAATCTTTTCATTCATTTTAGGTTAATCTTGCCTACTCAAATAAAACAAAGCTAAAGTCAACCCAAAGTGTGAGTGAAATAGTAACTGAAAAGTGCCAAGGGGCTGTCTCTCAAAGGCAATCGGAACCCATTGACAAAGAAAATGTACCTTTCACCACACTGGAGTGCCCTCACAGGCCCGCCATCACAATGAAAGGGATGAACCTTTACCATTAATACTGTGTTTTCAGTTGAATTTGAGTTTGTACTGTTCAAGAGATCTTAGCCATCTGACAAGTAAGACATCTGAAGGCAGAAGTATGTTTGTCTAAATTTGTTTTGATGTTTCCTGATGGAAATACCAACTTTAAAATGTACAACATCAGAGCTGAATAAAGATGTGCACCAGCATTTCAGACAGGCATATTGTTAGTAGTTTTCCCTTTCAAAATATCTAAACCCCAACTGTAGAAGGGACTCTGTAGTGGTATTTGCTCCACCCATGTCCGTCCTTGGGCTATAGGGCCTGAAGGAGGTGGTGTTTCCTGCCATTTCATGACCTCTTAAAAGGAGAGGGAGAAGGGTCACATGCCCCTTCTCCCTGCTCCTGCCTGGAGGTGGATCGCTCCCAGTCAGATCACAGGATGACTTCAGCTGTCTACTCCGTTCTGTACTCGTGAGTGTATTTCCTCAATTTATATCTTAATAAATCTCTATTACCCATTAAATAGACCCATGTGGATTGATTATAATAAGACCCTGCCTTCCAGGATGAAACAATCTAATCCAGAGCTTCCTTACAGACATGCCAGAGATCTATCTCCTAGGAGAGTCTAGTTCCTGTCTATATTTTTCTGTATCCTGACAATATTAACCATCATAAGTACTTCTTATTTTTGTTGACCTAAATGCAGCAACACTAAGAGAAACAGATGAATCCAATTCAGCTCTTCTTTTGAAGAGTCCATAGTTCCTATGACAAGAAAGGACCATGTCTAATACAAATCCTCTCATGGTTGGGGCCCAAGATGTCAACCCTCATTTTAGGAATGTTTAGGGTTTCCTCCTTCAGGCCTCTATCTGACACTCCCTATCTGTCACAGATAGTTATTCCTCTCTATAAATGCTCTCTGCTCTCCTGACCCTCAGGAAGTTCTTTACTTGAAGGTCTGCTCCTCTTTCAGGGTCCTGTGGGAAGTCCTACAAGTAGCTTTTGTAGAGAAGGCCAAGGGAAGGATTTTTTTCTCTCATCACACACACAAATAAGAGAAAGAGAGAGAGAGAGAGAGAGAGAGAGAGAGAGACAGAGACAGAGACAGAGACAGAGACAGAGACAGTGACAGAGAGATTCAAGAAATACTTCAAGAAAAACTTGACCCATGCTCATTGATTAGACTAATTGAGGATCTCTCACCTCTCACTGAGGCAGCTTCCGGCTGACAGCATTCATCCCCTGCCCTAGGAACTGGTGACACAGTCGGCAATCAAAAGGCAAGTGGATTATACCGTCTTCCTTCCACTTATGAGAACAACATGAAAGCCCATTTCCTGAGCATGCCAACGGCTGAATGTCGGTGGTCAGCAATCACTTCACAGGAATTTTGTTGCCTAGTGACAAACTTTTAAAACAAATTCCAGCTTTTAGAGCTGGGAGTTCTCAGGGTCTTCATTATTTTATGCTATAAAAAGCTAAGTGCCCATTGAACAGGAAATGTACAAGGGGGCAGAAAGAAAGGGAGGAGGCTATGAGTGGGGAGGCAAGGAGAGGAAGTAGTTGACAGTTTCCTCAATGAGAGCCAAACACACTTGGAGCTAGGATACCACATGCCCAAATCTGTTGTTTTTATCTAAATTCTTCTATTTACTAATAGACTCAGGAGTCAGATGTTGGGGTGAAAACCTGCTAGCTAGATCAGAGAAGATGAAAAACAACCAGCTGACCTTCCTTTTTGGCCAGAGACCCAGCAAGAGAGTGTCTTTCCACCTGTCCCAAACCAAAAAGGTACTCAAATCTCTAAGTCCCTCTGTACTCCTTCCTGTATGTCTTTCTATCCATCTTCCTGGTTCCTCCATACTCTCTGTGGCTAATTCTTGTCAACTAGTCTTTGAGTAGGCCCCATGATCCAAGGTTAATTTTATTCACACAGTCTCAGAGTTTCACAATGTGATCAAATATCCCACAACACAAATCCCTCCTAGGGACAGAGAGAAGATGTATACACCAGACAGGTCCCTTTAGCTATTTTGAGTGCTTGAGGGACAAGGGGACAATACAATGGCTTTCAGTTCAGATCTTTCTTAACGACTCCACCAAGAGCTGTATTATCAAAAGGCATCATTGAGGGCTCAGGCATGCTGAGACTTGCCTGATTACAATTTCCTTTAGAAGAAAAAAAATGGAAGATGCAGAAGATTCATAGTACATTGGCATCCCAGAGAGAAAATGAGCACATTAGGGGCTGTTAAAAAGACCAGCAATAAAAAAATCTTTCCACTTTACTATAGTGCTTTTCTAACTTATTTGAACATAAGGTACGTGTGTAAAGCATCCATTGACACCCCACCTCCAGAAGACAACTGGAGAGAGCAAACAGGATCTGCAGTCTGCAGGGCTGATCTGACATGCTGGTCAGGCAGAGCCCTGCCACCCTGGGAGCTATCCGTGGTCCTGAAAGGCAAGGTCTTGCCTTTGCTATTTATTGTTGGCCAAGGTGGTCACATGTCTAGCCCAGCCCCTGTCTGCTCCCCCAGGAGCCATACTAAGCATCTAAGCATGACCTACCTAACATGGCAGTGCATTGCTGAACTCTAGACCCTAAGCCCTTCTTAATCCAATGCATGAACATCGTGCACCCTGCATTTCTCCTCCAAGGCCAGCTCCACTTCCCATCACCTTCCTCCACCCTATTTTCAACAAACAGAACTACCATTATTCCCATTCCGCACATTTAGAACTTAAGAGCTCTCTGAGAGAACTTATCCCTATGTCCCTTCACTAAAGGGACGAATTGTTGCTCATCATGTGATGATCATGTGCCAGGTGCTGGGAATGCCATGGTCAACAGACAGCCATGGTCTTTATGATCATGCAGCTTTTAGGCTGATAGAGGACATGGGCTGCTCCTATCCCTTGGCTCTGCACAACCAGTCCACTACAGAGTCCTGCTGCGTCCCCTTACAGGATGCTCATCATTACACAGGGCCCTTGTCTACACAGTGGTAGAGGGAACTCTAACTGGTAATTCTGGCCTCAGTTCCTCATGTTTCTAGGCTATCCTACACACTCTTATCAAAAGAAAAAAAAGCAAAACAATAACAAAAATCATTCCTGAAGCTTTTGCACTACATTTTTACCTACTGCTCCTTAAATATATTCTCCTCTGTATCCTAAAGAATCAATTCTTCATTCCTTGCTCAGCCCACATTTTGCTAACTGTGGATCTTGCTTATGCCTTCCTCTCTTATTTTCATGGTAAAAATAGTACAAGCCTCAGCTCTAACCTGCTTCTGAGATACAGGCCTCCTCTGAACTCATGGATCTCATATTGAAAAGGATTCCCCCTCCACATGGGTCTATAAGCTAATAGAGTGTGGTTTTGAATTGCTTTATGCTAGCTTCTTACCAGCATCCCTTATGAAGATGTATCTTTCTCATTAACCTTGGACTCCACACTAGGCTTATTTAACTAGACTATCCATGGTACACTCTTCGTACTGTGTGGTTTTAAATACAGCTTCACAGATGATTCTGGGCAACAGCCAAGATTGAGGAACACTACCATTGTGGTCCATGTATGTACTCCAGGAAGAATTTGAATCCTGTCCCTGAGATAGATGCAAATTTTTATTGCACTTTTGATGTAGATGCTTATAGATGCATTAGATTGTAAATGTCTCAAGTTCATAAAAGGTTGTGACATCTATGCTACACTGCCATTCTATGTGAGAAGTATGTGTAAGAAGAGAGAGAAACACACACACACACACATACACAGAGAGAGAGAGAGAAAGAGAGAGAGAGAGAGAGAGAGAGAGAGAGAGAGAGAGAGAGATATGGGGGGAAGAGAGAAGAGAAAGAGAACCATTACTTTTGTTGGATAATTCACTGTGCATTGTATGGAATAGGTACTCAGTTCATAGTATTTGAAGATGGGTAGTCACACCTGGATAGGACATTATTCTCTTCAACTTGTAGCTTGTCTGGCTACATACTGACAAACATTCTTACTAGGCTAAATAAATGGAATTCTATTGAAATCTCTCTCTTACAGTGTTTGATTAATTCCAATGAACTATCACATGCTACAATCATTTTTTTTCTTGATTCCTACACTTTAACACCAGAAGAATACCATAAGCCAGTTGGGGTCTTCTGAAGAATCTGAAAGTGGAAAAGGGAAATTTCTTAACAGCAGCAAAAGTGAATTCTGAGTTCTGATTCTTTAATTTCCCCGAGCTTTGCTCTCAGCAGGAACCAGCTACAATCGCCACGTGTCGAGTGACGGATCTACCAAAGATGGTGCGAAGAGGCAGGGGTATCTTTTATGTGTTCTTGATATTTCTTTTCTTAACATATGAATACTGTCTACATGGTATGATTTCATACTATAATATACATTATGCATGTGAATTGACAGACTAATTCATGCAAGTACAGCCAGGGCCTGGTCCAGGCTTTGCCACTTAAAGGATATCAACCTTACAATTTTCCCACTTTACCTCAGGCTACCATCTGCCTTCTTGGATATTGGACAAATCAGATGAAATTACATCTTGAAATCCTTAGCCAGGGGCACACTAGTGTTCAATAATGGTATTTGTAGAAATCTCTGGTCAAGGAATAAGCCTACCCGTCCTTCTAGACTACCTGGTATTTGTTGTTAAAGCCATCTTAGTGTCTCCCATATCCTTCCCAGCAGCAGACATGATGGTGCACACCTGTCATCCTAGCACTTGGGAGGCAAGGACAAGAAGATCTCTATGAGTTCAAGACCAGCCTGGTCTATGTAGACAGTTCAGACCAGCCCTGGCTACAAAATGAAACCTTGCCTCAAAAACAAACACAAACAAATGAGCAAATAAAAATAGTTCAAGAAGGCAGCTGAAATTCAAGTGGAAGAAATAGTGTTTGCAAAGGTCTTACAAATGAGAAGGGACATTGCTGTTATAAGAAATACGATTTTGATACAGGCTCGGTGTGCTGCTTTGCTCCCACACAACAGTGATGAACTGCATCTTGTTCTCCGTTGCTGTTGTTCTATTTACACAGTAGAGAAAACTCACTGGGCAAACACAGGTTATATGAATTTGGCCTCTTGAGAATTTCAATAGTTTTGCTACAGGGCAGGGTAGAACTATTTCTAGTGTCCTTGTTTCACCTTGCAAGGAAGAAGCAGCCAAGGCAAAGGAGGGAATGTAAATGTTCGCCTATTCCTTGAGTAACTGCTCCAAGAGACTTCCTGAACTAAGAGGGTCAGGCCTTGGCTTTACAGCTTCTTATAAGTTATGTGACATCCAGCAAGACCCCTCCTCTGCTGGATATCCTAAGAGTAGAAATTATGATGCCTGCTTTGACACCTTGTGGGGCTATGTCTGACATGTTTGTATATTCATTCACGTAACCCTTTAGTCTATACACATATTAAGTACTAATGACATCCCAGGCTCTGGACCAAGTAATAGAGGTATAAAGATGAGTAGAACTAGGTGGGTCTGTCACATTCTGTGACCTTGTTAGGAAGATAGCCAAGCTGCCAAGGATGTACACTGGAAAAGTATCCAATCTAGACCCAGCCATCTTGGAAGCATGAATGGAAAACCACTTCTGAGCTACGGGGATAATCAAAGGGGAGAGGGGGCTGATCAGTGAACTCAGAGAGAAACCATGTGAGGTGGAAAATATAAGAAGAAAAGAGAGAGCACAGTCCAAGTTCAGCAAGGCTGGAGAGGGAGGGGGAGCTGTGCAGGGGGCCACATGATGCAACAGGCCCAGGACAGGAAGAACCTGAGAGCTGAGTGTGGGGCGACCACCTAGAAAGTGGATGGGTGAAGAGGGGACAGCAAGACCGAAGCCTGTAATTGAAGAGACATGTTTGATCAGGGAAGAAAGAGAAGGAGCTATGGGGTAGAGACAGAAGGGAAGAAGTGGGCAGCATGATATGGAAGCAGCTCAGAGCATGTGTGGGGCAGCATTTGGGTAGCTAGGAGCAGTCACACAGCTTGGTTGTGGTCTCAGCGTGAGTAAGATTCAAACATACACCTGTCCTGATGCTTCCAATAGGACGGACATGAGCATGATCATAGATTCTAGGAAAATAATGAATGACCTAATAGGTGTTTAGGAGACAAGAATCAACAAAGTGATAATAGAGGGATCTTTCATTCCACAAATAATTATATTTAGCTTTAATTCCTTTTAGTTTTAGATGCAGCTTGCTGGTAAGTCAACAGCTAAGGTTTGCACTGAGGGGTGAAACGTTACCTTAAGTACGAACTCTGTTATGTGTGAAACTTGAGAGGATAGAATTAATTTCCTGTGCTCAGTCTTCCCCAAAGTCCCAGAGGAGAACACTCGGCTAGATATGCCCATGTAGGAGACTGCTGGGGAATCGAAGACTGTGGGCAGAGGGTAGCCTGTCCTTAGCATGTTAGGGCTAGAAGCTGTGTTACTGTCCTGGGCCAGTGGTGAATCCGTCTCTGTAAATCAGGTCCAGCGGTTCCATGGCTGATGAGAACAGTCAGAAGAAGAATACAGAAAGACCCAAGGGGCTCTAGCAGTGGTCAGTGAGTGAGTGTGCAAGGTTGTCTCCCAGGAACAGAAAGGCATTATCATCATGCCCATGTGCCCATGGTTTATTTTAGGGTTCACTCCAAGTAATGAACATCCCATGGGTTTGGGTATATAATGTCTTGTATCTACCATTACAGTGGTTTCATTAATAATGCCTTGCACTCTCCCTAACCATCCCTCCCTCACTCTAGCTCTTGGCAACCACTGATCTTCCACGGTTCACATGGCTTTTTTGTCCGGAAATCTCATCTTTGGAAGCCATCCTTGGTTTTCTGTATTGATGCCTGAGGACCCCATCTTTAGAGCAGTTTTGGAGACAGACAAAATTCGAAGGCCGATCCAGCATTGGGAGCAGGTTAAGCTGTGTACTCAGTGCTTAAATGTAGGATGCTCCTGCTTACAAGATCCCCTCCAGCAGACCTGGCTCTTGGGGGTCAGTGTCCCTCCACATGTTGGCTGTGCACCCTCAGTGCCTCTAGAGACCACATCAAGGACACATGAAGGCAATTAGAAGCAGAAGCAGAACCAAACAAGCCTTTCCCTGCCAACAGGATCCTACCAACCCTTTTGCCCTCTTTCAAACCTTTGCTTATACTGAGCACTATACGTAGGAGCCGCTAGGCACGTATCATGTGTACTTCAGAATCTTCTGCTGAATTTTGTTCTTCTCATAGACAACAGACTGACTGGTCCCAGCTGCCTCTGGGGATGATGCTCTTTTTTTAACCTGCTGCAGTACTGAGTTAAACAGCGTGTTTATGCAGAACATAAAGGTGTCACACTGAAGTCACTGCCTGTGAGGAGGGCAGCCTGCCTGAGGCCATTTTTGACAGGCAGAACAATAGCTCAGGAGACAGAGCAGGACAGATACTTCTGCAGACACATGGCCTGTACTTCTGTGAGATGTGCTTATATCTTGTGGCAACTGGCAGTCACTAGCAGTGGGAAGCATAGGAAAACCTGCCTGAGAGGATGGAAGAACAGCTTCTACTGTCTCCACTCTAGGAATGTCACAGACAAGTTTGTGTAGACGAATTTCCAAACAGTCTTAGTAAATAAGAAACACAGAGCCAAATACAGAGGTAATAACCAAAGAGATCAGAGCACTAGTGAAGAGCCACGACTACCTTATCTTACCACTTTATCACCATCGCTTCCCCAGAGAGAGTTTCTTCCTGTCTGACTTGTGTTTTCATTGCCTTTCTGTTCTGCCTTCTCATTGGCTCTAAACCCAGTCACATGACTTCCTCATCACTGCCGGTCTATATAGACCTCTGGGTCTCTATGGTTGGTACTGGGATTAAAGTTTGTGTTACTGCGCTTGGCTGTGTCCTTGACCACACAGAGACTCTGCCTGCCATGTGATCGGATTAAGGGCGTGTGCTACCACCACCTGACTCTGCTTATGGCTCACTATGTTACCTTGCTATGTGACCTCTCATCTCCAGGCAAACTTTATTTATTAACATACAAATAAAATCACATTTCAGCACAATTAAAATATCACCACAAGTTTGCTTCCAAAGTACACAGCACATAATGAACCGCTCTTCATTCTTTTTAAAAATTAAGTCATGTGAAGGTTTTGCAGGCACGGGTTCAAAATGAAGACCTGCTGAACTGCTTTTCATAGGCACTCATTCTTTCAACAGACAATTATCATGTACGTACTATCATGATGTGTGCTGGATATCAAATGAATGGACAAGACAGATTTCTCCACTCTCAACTGAGATTTAAAATGAAGTCTTCATTGTCAGCGTCACTGAATTTAGAATTACTTGGATGATGCACCACTGGGTGTATCTGTGAGGGCATTCCCAGAGAGGTGTAATGAGCAGGAAGACCTGATTTGCATGGAGGCAGCATTCTCTATTCCCTGGGGCCTCTGGACCGAATCAAAAGGACAAGATGAGAGAGGGAGTCAATCACACCAGCATTACCTCTCCCTGCTTCTTGACTGTGGATAGAGTGTGCCCAGCTGCCTTGTGTTCCGGCCACCATGCCTTTCCTATGATGATGCACTGTACCCTCACACAGTGAACTCAAATAAATCCTTCCTTCAGTGAATACTTTCAGGTATTTTCTCACAGCAATGAGAAAATTAATGAGTATAAAAGCTTAGTTTTTCTCAAAATGAAGCAATCATGAGTCAGAACTCGGAATACAGTTGTCATGATGGGGGATGAGCGCGGCACAACCCAACACGTGTGGAAAAGTAGCTCTATTTCTGACTACAGTCATCCAAGGTGCAGCAACACCCTTGGGATTAAAAAAGTAAGAGGATATTTGGAATGTGAAACAGTACTTGTCATCAAGCTTTATTTTATATGATTGTCAAGTGACTCACAAACGAACTTCCACTGACTCAATGTCATAATTCAAGTTAAGATGAAATTAATGGCAGCCTAGTATGAGCCCCCAACACTAGCCTTATGGGGTGGTTTGGATCTGAAGGCCTCTCACCCCCAAGTCCCTGTGTTGAAGGCCAATGCCCTCCCACGCCACTACTGAAGGCACCAGAACCTTGAAATGGTAGAACCTGCTCTTCAGTGACTGAGGCCATGCCCTTGAAGCAAATGATGGCTACTTTCAAGTATGTGATAGTCAGTTTTGCTTGGCTACAATGGGCTACTACACTACAGGCCCAAAACAGTAGGGCCAAATGATCATAGACTGAAGTTTGAAAAACTAGGAGCCAAAAGAAACCTTTTCTCGTTATAAGCTGAATTTTCTCAGGAGTTTGTTATAGTGATGGAAAGCTAGCTGACACAGCCTGATTGCTACATTAGTCTCTGAGATGGCCTTCCTGCCCTTGGGTTCTCCTGCACTGCTCTTGACATAACAGCTAGAGTGAGCGCTGCTGTTACCGAGTAGAGCAACACACATTAATTACATACTGAGACTGCAGCAATGTATCAAATGGGAAAGGCCCGTGTTCTCCATACAGCTATGCAGAGGAAGAGACAAGGAAACGTGTGATAGGAAGTGGTACTAAGTGCTTTGTAGAAAAGTAAGTCCAGGAGCTCCAGGAGAAGTATAACTTGATGGAAGAGAATATCATTTTAGGTGAGGTAATAAAACTTGATGGATCCTCATGTTCTCCAGTAGAGAAGCCAAAGTCTTTTTATGCTGCTTATAAGACCCACTGTGATTAGACACTGATGGTGTCTCTGATCTCACCCTGACCCCCATCGCTGCTGAGACCCAGTTACCTCCTTCCATATGAACTCACCTCAGGCCTGGCCAGGTTGCTATCTCTGCTAAGAAAGGCATTCTTCTCTGTTAGGGTTTGAATGTGAAATGTCTCCCACAGGCTCCTCTGCTGAATGCTTGGTTCTCAACTGGTGACTATTTGGGGAGCTTTTAGAAACACGGGAAGTGACCCCTAGCTGTACATCGCAGGTCATTTCAGGGCATAACTTGAAGATGGTACCTAGTCTACAGTAGCTTATTCACTTTCTGCTTCCTGTCCACTACGAGGTGAAAAGCTTCCTACGCCTCATACAACCACCACAATGATGTTCTGTCCAGCTCATGGGGTCAAGCAACCATGAACCGAACTCACTGAAACTGATTTAAGACTAAAGTTGTTTGTATCATATGTGTTATAACAGCTGTGCAGAAGTAACTAATTCAGGACAATGGGAAAAACACCTTGAGGCATCTCAGGATCCATGGTGAAAAGGTTATAACTAGAGCTGTGTATGCACAGGGTGTCTAAGGAAGCATTTTCCCGGGTACAGTTGCCCAGAAAGGCTGCTGCAGTAATGGTCCAAGAGAGCTCAAGCTAGTGGTAGACCATGGCATCATCCATGTGATGCTGTTTTTGTTTGTTTGTTTGCTTGTTTGTTTTGGTTTTTCAGGAATGTGGAGTGAATTTATAGGGCTTCCACTCAGATTTTAAAGAAAGGAGTTGGGGACCAGGCAGTGTACCACAGGCATACTGATACTCTACCCATCTGAGAAGGTGATGGGTAAAACCTGTGAGGATAAGTTGCAATGAAGCCTGGGGATGCCAGAAGCTTGGAATGTCTGCTACAAAGAGACACAGTGAATAACCAGTATAAGGTCATGTGGGATTCAAATGGCAAGGCCACAGAGAGAGACAGCCAAGCCCTTTGGAAGTCCTGTCATGACATCAAGTGCCAGATTCTGGCATGTGACCACAGGTCTTACTGTGCTACGCTTTTGCCTTGCTTTGGTCTCATCCGTCCTTGCTATTCCACCATCCTTCCCCTTTGAAATGCTCACTCTGTGCCATTCCATTTGGAGGTACGAAACATGCTTTGACTTTACAGTGAAGCACAGCTAGCATTTTCCCTGAGTCTTAAGAGACCTCAAATTTGGACTTACGGGGCACACTAAACTATGGAGATTAGGGGGTAGGCAGATTCTTGGAAATTCACTTTGCGTTAGCAGAAGTTCATGAACCTTTGAAGAACCAGGGACAAGATGCTATACTGTGAATCTGAAATGTCTCCTACAGGCTCATGTGCTGAATGCTTAGCCTATAGCCAGGAAGGGTCTGAAAATGTTAGAAGGTAGAATCAAGTAACTGGTGCTGTTCCTTGAAGGTTATGCCTGTACCTAGTGTGGGAGACCGGCTGGAAGACTGGCCCCCACATTTTATCCCAGGGTACTCTTCAGGAAAGAAGGATAAGAGATTCAGATAGAAGGAGAGAGGGGAGAGAAACAGATAGAAACACAGGATAGCCTCAGGAGGTTCTGGATCTTTATCCACTGGCCCTTTTTGTCTCTTCTAAAGGGCTATTTATAGGAATGCGAAGGAGTGGAGCAAAAGACCTCCCCTTAGCACAGCCAAGTATAGACCCTTCCAATCACCTAGAAACCAAGCACATGGTCAAGCAATCCCCTAATGCAGCTCTGCTGGGTGAAGCAAGCTGAGATCTTACTAGGAATCCTTTGCGGGCCTCCACAATCTCATGGCCATGAGGCACGTAACCTCTTCTGCCACATGTTCTCAGCTACTGTGATATTTTGCTTAAGCACTTGGGCCCAAGAAACCATAGCCTGAACCCTCAAAACTATTAGTCAAAATAAATCTTCCCTCCTTTAAGTAGTTTGTCACAGCTACATAAGAATAATTAATACACCCACGTGTCCAATATCCTATGTGTCACTTTATTGGTAAGACAGGTGTTAACTGCCTCCTTTATGTAAAACATCAGCGTTCCTCACTCCTCTTTCCTGATTTAATTTTTCTGTATGCCATTTTTATCCCTCCCACCACAGCTATTTATTTCTTTGTCTTTTCTCTTTGGGATTTTCTGGATAAGGGTTTGGCCCGGTACATCCATTGCTATATTCCTAAAGTCTCAAACACGGTAGATGCTCGTCAAGTTTGTTAAATAAAACATACGTGTGTGTAGCTCTTTTATGTGTATAGACCTGCAAATGAGTTGCTGAGGCAGAGTCTGTGAAAATTTAACTTTAATAGCCACTCAGAGAGGAACACACCTGTAATCCCTGCACTTAGAAGGCTGAGCAAGGAGGATTGTGATTTTAAGGGCAGCTTGAGCTATATACTATAGGCTAGCCTTGGCTAAACAGGGAGCCTCTGTCTTAGAAGAAAAATTTTAACTGTATTTGTGATTTACAAATTACTTTCCAAAATGGTGTATTAATTTTTACAGTACCAGCCATGTGTTGAAAGCCCATATTTTTATTAGACCTTCCTTATTTCCATGATTTATAGTAACATTTTTTCACTTATGCAGGAAAGATGATACCTAAACACACACACACACACACACACACACACACACACACACACACACACATCACTATCAAGCAATACTGGGAGAAAAATGCAGGCACACTAATTAAACTCAGTATGTTACATACGCGTGAAAGTAGGGAGTTTCTTGGAAAGAAAGGAATTCATTAGAAGAGGGAGAGGGAGAAGACAGGGTAGCAGGGGGTGAAAAGGACTAAAATTCATTATTTATGTGTATGAAACTGGTTTGTTTGTTCCAGGCGAGACTCTAGTCAGTAGCATCTGTTACCTCTCTGCAGCTGCCTTGCACACTCAGTCCTTGGAAATATGAATTCATGTCTAGAAATGAGTTCCTTCCAGGATGTCTGTGGCCTCTTACAGGTATACACATCCAATAAATAGCTGTACCCTGCTGAGAGAGTGAACAGGAGTTGGAAGTCTTTGGGACCTGCCTCTGTCACTCAGTGCTTATTTGCTGTGGAAAACATGAAGGGATCAAAATGATCAACAACGGAAAAATGACTAACAATGATGCCTCATACATTGGCTTCTGCTCAGTGAGTAGACTGGAACCGCAGGTGGACACACTTGTGTGCATGTGAATGTTCTCGCTGCACCTCACTTCCCTCATTTGGAGTTATCATTGCCCAAATAACAGTGTTCTCATTTCTACACTGGCTGGAGCCACCATAAGATCCTGTAATACATTACAGACTTGACTCTGAAAAATGATGGATGAGGAGAAAAATGTTCATGACACAATGACAACCAAGAAAAAATCAAACTAGAAAACAGAAAATGCAGTGAGTCCAGTTTGGCTTTAAAACCTTGGCCTGCATATTTTAAAGGTGAGATAGCGAACAGAACAGCACACTAAAGGTTTAGCACACATTTAACACAAACATTTTTCTGTTTCCCTCTCTGTGGCATCCAAATTGTCTTCTATAAGAACAACTTTTCAACCTTCATGTTCAAATATTTCATGAAAAAGCGGTCCAAGTATTTATTTTGAGAAATGTCAAATGGACCATCCCTAAGAGAGCCATAGATAGATCTCGGGGATGCTTGGTGTGGCCCTTGATAGCCTCACTCTGGATTGTCCCCAGAAAAATGTCATCTATGAGAACTGAAGGCGCCTGATGGCTGGATCTGCCCATGCCCTTGCTTGTCAGGGTCAGCCCCACTCTCTTCCCTGGAGCTCTGTTAGCCCAGCATGGTGCAGGGCGTGCTATGTGTGAATATTCCAAAGCTTGTCTTAGAGGAACCTTTTCTTGATCTTCCACCTCACTGTGTTCCTCCCACTGTCAGAAAGCTAAGCCAGAGCTTGCCCACTGTCAGAAAGCTGAGTCGGAGCTTGCCTGTGGAGACTTGATTAAGAGTTCTCTAGAGCACAGCCTCTTAGATGCACAAATCCCACCATACCCACATTTGGAAGAAAGATGAAGGAGAGGGAGGTTTTAGGTCTCAGGGTATTTTCTGGTTTTGTTTGCTGTGATCTGGGAAAATTATGAGGTGAAAAATCTCAAATTTATGTCATTTTCGCTGCTGACGGTTGTTCACATTATTTTCCTTCCCAGGCTGGTATTTGGGTTTTTGTTTGCTAGACATCAGGTCTGACAGTTCTCCCCTTTTCAGAAGCCATCAATCTGCATCTATGATATAGGCAGCATGCTATTTGTTCTGGGAACAAATGTGGTCTAGCCACTTGGAAGTCTCCCCATCTGAAAAGGGGACAAAGCAAGGGGATGGTAGTTTATAAGCACTGGCTGATCAGCTGCAGCTGGTGCACAGCACCCACCCCGGCCATAGTAGATAGCCCTGCATATTCACCTGCCCACCTTGGATCCCTCTGGGCTTTTCCTATTGACTGTTCTCATCAGCTCCAGAACCTCTGGGCCTTATTTACAAAGATGGATTCATCTGACCCACACAAGGATCCCTCCAGGGCCATCATTACCTTCACATCAAAATCAAGGAAACTTAAGCTCAGTAGGTTTTGAAACTTGGTCACAGCTATAAGAAAGTGAATGACAAAGCTTGGCCCCCAAGTCTTCCAAACCCCCATTCCCTACCATCTCAGCAGGATGCAAATATCCACAGGTTGGATATACGTATAAGCAGCCACAAAGACCCTAGAATGAACACTCTCTCCAGAGACTGATCCATATTTTCAAGGCCCTGGTATGCAAGGTGGCTCTGGGGAAATGGCAAGGATTCCTTTTTGGAACCTGGGCTGAAAGAAAGGGAATTCTGGCTTTGATATATCGGAATCTAAATTTGGAGTTCTTTCAAGGGGCCAGTTGTCACAATCAAACATAACTTGAGGCATAATGAGTAGACATTATCTACAAAATTATACAAGTTATAAGCAGGAGATGCCACTATGAGTCAAAACTCAAACCAAATACAAAACCAAAATGCATATGATTTTTCTTTTACTAAAAGAAGAATTTGAAAACCAGAAAACAAATTAGATGGGTGACGTATTCCATGGGCAGATGACAGTGAGGTGATGGTGGGGGATTTGTCTTTGAGGTGTCTCTTAAGTAATGTTACTATGTTTTATGTTTTCCACCAATCCTGACTTATGCATGTACAGAGAAATAAAAATTTGCAGTCTTTATGAGTTAGCATTCAACCACACATTAATAGTAAATACACAGAGGAATCCAGCAGTACTTAATTTTATGCAGTGTCATATTTGTTCAGGTTTATTTAACATCAAACAAATCAGAGCTAATGGCTAGGACTACGTTAACATCCACGCACATGAGTGTACTTATGGAACACCACCTCCAGTCAAACACTAGCTCCCTGATTAGGGATGCCCACAGGATAATGTCCTCACATCCTACCTGGTTGCCCTAATGAGAGCATCCTGGGAAGCAGGCACAGAGTACTATCAAGTTTCCAGTCCCAGACATACCCTTTGTCCCTTCTAGCTTCCTCAGTAGGATGGCTATCCTGCAGACCTCATGTTTGTGTGGGGCAGGCTTTGGGCCATCAGAGACTACAGCTGGGTCTTCACCAGTTCATACTCAGCATAGCACAGTATTTCATAAGCATTTGTCAATCATCACAGGGGAAGCTATTTGCAAAGCACTTTATCAATGACAAAGCATGATTTGGATCTTTGGCCTAACAATGATAGCTACCACTTATATGAATATGACTAGGGGCCACATGACAAGATTCTTCTAGGCTAGGCATTATGTTACCCATGTTTTACAGGCGAGGTGGCTGACACTGTACAAGGATCATGGATTGCCAAGCAACAGAGCTAACACTTGAATCTAGAAGTTTGCAATCCCTTTGCATTATCCCTTCATCTTGTCTGCTCTTGGCTTTTTGAAAGATTTTCTAGAGGTTTATCTACCAGGTTTGCCAGAAAGAGCGGATGGTGCTTCATTCACTAACATTCATTCATTCAAGTCATTTTATTGTGAGAGAAATGAAAGACTCAAAAACACAGTTCTTCCCCCAAAGCCTACAGTCAAGGTGGAGAAGAACAAAGCCACACAGGGACTGAGAGTTAAATAACAATTCAATGGTTAATAAGGTTTCACAAAGGCAGATGCCCTGGCCCCATAATGGCCTCTTCTGGTATATCCAGGGGGTTATTGTGACATTCGGAGACAATGTAGTCATGCAGGCTGGGTCATCTGGAGACTTTGGGAAGGGATGTGCACTTAAGCCCACCTTTGCTCTTTAACAAGGTATAAACTTGATCTTGAAGCCCTGCATCTAAAGGGTACGCTTTTACTAGAAATGTTAGTACCTCTTCCCCCTTCTTCCTTTGTAGAATGGGGACATTGATCCTGCTTCTCTACTGACTGGCGATGGAGAGTCAGGGAGGTACCTAAAAGGCAATGGATGAGGCTGGCCAGCTACACTCACAACTCAGTGAATTCTGGACGCTGCTTTCTGGTGCCTCTGCACGCTTGGTGACAGAGAAATATTGTCTTGGTGCTGAGTTAAGTTCTCAACTGGAAGCACTTAAAAGATTTTGAGGAAAAAAGGGGGAGGGGGCAGTCTCCCCAGGCTTCCTGCTTTCTTGCTAAGAAAGAAGTACCATTAATTAAGCATTGAGAAGAAACAGGCAAGTTCAACTCTCAAGTGCTGACTTCACCTCTTTCCAAGGCCAAGAGTAAAACTTTAAGTACCTTTTTATATATATTATTTAAATATCATTTGTTAGAACAAACAAATGGGTCATCTTTGAAAACCAAAGCCTTGCACTTGGCACAGTATTTTCTATTAGCCTTTTGCCTTAGCAACTGAAAGGGCTTACTAAAATAAAATAGAAAAAGAAACTATTATGAGCATGAAAGTGGTAGATTTTAAGGGGACACATTGGTAACAAATTAGGGTATATTCAGCCCTGAGATGTATGACTATGTGAGAAATAGCTTACAAATCAGAGCATCTGGAATTAAGAACAGAGTGTTAACTGCAAGCCCCATAATTCTTCTGCTGCATTCCTGCCAAGCTGGAGGAGGGAGAGAAAGGAGGCTGCTTCTGCCTAGTCCCAAAGAGAAATTAGACCAATTTCAGCTTTTAGAAAGGAACTTGGACTTAATGGTTGGGGGGAAAAAAAAAGGAGGAAAAGCAGAAGTGGAAGATTCCTCTTAAGATCAGAAAAGTTCTAGACTAACTTCCCATTCCAGGGTGGAAAATGAGATGCCCCAGCAGGGCCTGGGTAAAGAGTTCCTTGCCAAGAGTACTGCCTCCCTCTGCTACGGGACCTTGCCACTCTGCTCTATGTCCAGTCTCCACACAACAGCTGGACAGGCCACCAGACATGGAAAACAGGCAACAGTCATGCCTCAAGCCAGTTTAATCTTGAGTTGTCAAGTTTTCCCATAGGACAATCACCTGATGATCGATTTCTCAAAATCTGGATATCAGACTGCAGCCCCGGGGTGGTTAAAGTCAGCCAAGAACTGAGACTTCCTGTTTTAAAGCTGGCCAGGTAGCAGCAATGTGTACTTAGGCTGAGCATGAAGACTGAGATCTTGAGATGGTGACGAGGTCCAGAAGGAATAGTTCCCATCTATCTCCCTCTCATCTGTTCCCCTCTTCGCTTACCTGCCCTCTGTTCACATTCGACTGTGCACTGGGTCTCAGTTGTTTTTTGTTTTGTTCTTTTTTAAATTTTTTAATTCATTTTTACATACCAATCACAGTTCCCCCTTCCATCCCTCCCCCTGCTCCCCCCCACACCTTTCCTCCCGACTGCCCCCCCCATCCACTCCTCCAAAAGTGTGAGGGCTCCCCTGGGGAGTCAACAAAGTCAGGTACATTTAGTTGAGGCAGGACGAAGCCCCCCTGTGGCTCGATTATTATTGCTTCCATCATAACATGTACACAGATGCCATTTCACCTCTGAGGAGCATCCTTCAGCTTCATCTGCAACTCTTACACCTCAGATCAAAGCCAAGTCCTCCGGAGGACTCCTCCTCGGTTCCCCTGCAGGGCCCTTGTGCCCTCCTTCTGAACATGCACGTGCCATTGCTTTTTCTGTTGCCCTTGTCTGGCATCCGCCTACCTTTCACTGCTCAATGGCAACTGCTGGGGACCATCTCATCTGTCTTTGCAGTCAGCTGTGGACCTTAGTTTAATACCAGCATTCCTCACACTGGGGTGTCTGAGGCAAATATCAAAAAAAAAAAACCCCACTAGTGTAGGAGATTTTCAAGAAAGCAATTTTCCTCCTGACAAGTGATCTTGACTACAGTGGAAATCCCAGGACCATGAAGTCACAAGCACCCAGTGGAGTGTAAAGCCTTCAGCACAGGTACACCCCGAATCTTCCTCTGGTTGGGGCAGAACTGCAACCCAGGAGAGTTCCCTCTTATGTGATGGAGGAAAGCAAATCTCCCTGCAACCTGGAGAAGCAGCAAAAGCATGTGCCTTCCTGGTGTGTGGTAGTCAGCAGAGCGCATACAATCCTTGATACTGAATCGATACAGACGGCCAGAGCCAACCCAGAGGGAACAGTTATATTCTTCTACTGACATCACGTTTAAAATACGTGCCCCACCCCTACCCTGCAAATAACCAGGTGGAACAAAGCTTCCCAGTTTTAGAGCCAAGTCTTCCAACAGGTGCTTTCAGAAAGAAACAGCCGCTTTCTGTCTTTTCCACATAACACACTGCCCAGAAAACCTATCTCAGCATTTACAAACAAAATGATGGCTTTCTTGGCCGAGTCCCTGAGCTTGAAGGGGGATCGCTCCACTGTTTCCACCCTGGCTGTGCCCCCGGGACTCAAAGGAGCACACATTCATGTTTCTTCCTGTTGCTGTAATTGAGTGTTCAAAATAGCTGATTTTTGCACATTAAAGCTACATGTGCATTTCAGCAGTGTGGCCATTAAGATTCATTAAGGTTCGTAATGGAAGCGGCTTTAAGTCGAAGCTATGACTGCTCTGAAGTCATCATCATCATCTCCACACAGTATCTGTGGAGGACTCGAACACAGTGCCATAGTGTGTGCAAAACAGCCCAAATGTGTTTTGTTTTGTTGCTTTTTTTTTTTTTTTTTGCATCCCAGTGGTACTTACTATCCCAGGAAGTCGGGCCAGGGCTCCTCCGTGCAGGTGAAGGTAATCAAGATATGGCAAGCCCCTCCTAGCTCTTCTAAGGCCTTCATTCTGTGACCCCTGGTCCAGGCTGGGACCTGTAACAAGGAAAAGAAGGCTCCATTAGATACAGCGCAATAGTCTTCCAGGCACAGGTGAAGCTTATTAAAATACCGATGACTTTTGAGTTTCTGAGTCAGCTGGGAAAGTGGGGTCGGGAATCTGCCTTTCTAGCATGTTCTCAAGTGAGGGCAACACATATTGTGTAATTGTCTCAGAACATCCTGAAACTGGTGGCCTGACCCTGGAGAACAAATTTGTAACCGCGACTGTGTGTTAGACTCTCCTGTGAATCTTGGGGACACAGTAACCCCAGGGTTCTCTCTCAAGCTGTGATCTAAGTGGAATACGCAAGCAGAAAGTTCTGCCTCACATCAGTTAATCTTGCCTCTTGGGACTAAGCTTTACGCATACTTTTCTAAAGCATTAATCATTCAAAACAAAGGTACAGTTCCATGAATTACTACAAGAATTCTGTAATTGCTGCAGAGATCACAGCTCCCAGAAGCCAAGCATATACGGGGAGAGTTGGAGAACCCATCTTTATTATGCTGGCGGGCCCACCCAGCAGACCCAGCACCTACTGCTTTGGAGAGACACTGAGCCCCCTCTGCAGTTATATACAACATGTATAGACTGCAAAGCACTGTTTTGATCTTTTCTGTTACTGGGGGGTGAGGGGTTAGAACCGAGACCCACCTGCAGCTGTTTACAGAAGCATGAGGTTAAAATGGTTACTTTGTAACAATCTCTTAAGGTAAGGCGGGGAGGTTAGCCTAGGCAGGAAAAAGGCAAAATTATAGAAGCAAAATGCAGCCCATATTACTCACTGCTACAAGTGCAGTGAGGCATGTGAGCTCATTTTAACCCCCCTCAGCAGAAGGGCAGTCAGGTGACATCACTGAGGTGCTAGGACACGGAGAGTCCAGCTGGCCCCTCCCTCATTAGAGCGGCTTCCTTCCGGAGTTTCACAGCCACTGGGTTCCTATAAATGCCAGCTTCATCTTGCCAAGTTTAAAATACTTGATACATTTCAAAAGCCTCTCTTAATACCCGGAACTCCTCCTCTTACATTTGTATATTGAAACACCGGAAGCTCCTAATCCTTGGGTATTGTTGGTTCCATACTCATTCTCATTGTGTGTAAATTCAGAATGGCTCTCTCTCTCTCTCTCTCTCTCTCTCTCTCTCTCTCTCTCTCTCTCTCTCTCTCTCTCACACACACACACACACACACACACACACACACACACACACACACACGTTTCCTACAAAATGAGACTGGATCTATTCTTGGCCTCTATCAATTTGATCCAATGAGCAAGACTAGAGAGTAGTGTTTTCTTTTATTGGGAGGCAGACTAAGCCTAATTGTCTCTTGTCTCTTTTTGTTTTAACTGCTGTTGATCCACGATACCTGGATGAGTTGAAACTTCAGAATGGTGATTCGGTAATTCTGTTCTTTTTTTTTTTTTTTTTTTTACTCAAATGCTTTTATACAGATGCCTCCTATTTTAGTTACTCAATGATACAATTCCCTTTATTATCAGTTCACAAGCTAATCAAAGCTTATAAAGTTGACCATTTTTTAAAACTACTATTACTGTAACTCTTATCCTCATGAAGCACAGAAGCGTGCTCTCTCTGCGAAGGGAGAGGCTAGGGAAGCAGGCTGAGGAATCTTCCCGACACAGCCCCGTGCTCCCTGATAATGTGGTGCCGTCTGGTGTGACATGGGATTCCAGGCTTATTGCCTCCTTTTAGCTGTTTCTGAGCTGGGATCAGTTCTAATTTCTTTTGGGAGGAAATGGCGTTTTAAGACCACAAGTGGGCAAATCATTGTTTTTCACTCCCCTCTTTCTTTTCATTTTTATTTCTTAATTTCCTTTTTCTATTTATTCATTTATTTGTTTGTTTGTTTGTTTGTTTGTTGAGACAGGGTTTCTCTATGTAGCTTTGCACCTTTCCTGGAACTCACTTGGTAGCCCAGGCTGGCCTCGAACTTACAGAGATCTGCCTGGCTCTGCCTCCCAAGTGCTGGGATTAAAGGCGTGCACCACCACCGCCCGGTCTCTTTTTTTATTTTTAAAGTCACCTAGTATTGTGTTTTCCCTCTGATTTAAAATAGTTTATTGTTTACTAATTCTTCCCTAAGTCCGGTGTCTCCACTATGAGTTTTCTAATGCTGACTGATGTGTACCTCTATGTCTTGGTTCATTTTCCAAATACCTTTTGCTTCTGATAGGCTATCATTGTCTCTACAGAAATTCTTTTTCCCATCCACATTTTCATAGTTTCCCCTCCTAATTCTGAGTGAACTTCACCTGGCATCATCACTCACTTTTCCATGGACTAGCTTTATCTGGCTCCTTCTGTGGGAGGCAAGGCATGGAACACCACGCCTCACGTGGGGTTCCCTCTTTCGGTTATGATCTTGCAAAGCAGCAGCTCCTATTCTGCTTGCCCTCCCACTGCCCGGCGTCGCCCCTCACTTTCTGAGTTCTTTCTCATCTTTGGTGCACTGTGAAGATGCGTCCGTGCCAAGGCACCTTCTGACTGGTTTAACCAAAAGCTAAATGGCCATTAGCTAGGTGGGAGGTATCAGCAGGAGAGCCAGACAGAGAAAACTCTGGGAAGAAGGGGAGAGTCACCAACCAGACGGAGAGGAAGCAGCATGGGCAGTACAGAGTGGACGTAGTAAGGCCACAAGACCAAAAGTAGATGAGTAGAAATGAGTTCATTTAAGTTATACGAGCTAGCTTAAAGACAAGCACAAGCTATCGGCCGAATTTTTATAATGAGTAAGAAGTCTCCGTGTCATGATGTGGGAACTGGCAGGAGGGACCGGAAATTCCACCTACACTGTTCTTGCCCATGCACTTCCTGTCTACCTCACCTCTCCCTCCCTGCTGTTGCTCTGAGTGCCTGTCCTGGAATGACAGCCTGGCTTTCGTCTCTCTCAGCTTCCAGGACTGCTCCATCCCTTCTCAGGAGTTGCTGACAGCCTCTTCCACTCCTGTCCCCCAGTGTTATCCACTGTTCAAAATCTACACAATTTGTTTCCAAGCTGCCATCTTCTGGGTAGGTGGAGTTTCCACACCATGATCTCCTACTTCTTTCCACATGGGTGGGTGTTGTGGCTGCTGCAGGTTGCCCACTCTCCCTCACCCCTTTTAGGATGGACCTTGTGGGGAACTCTTTTCACATAGTGCTTTTTATGGCCAGTGACTGTCCTACGAGGTTGCTGCCCAAATGGAATTCCAGCACCTTCTTTCTCATATTCCAAGCTTCTGTGTCACTGGTTCTGAGGGATAGTGAGATTTTTTCTTTTAAAGCAAACCAGACAATCCTTTATGGGGATCAGAAAGCAGCACAAAACAATGACCAACAGATGGAGATGCCTGATGGACACCCTGCACAGCATCCTTCAAGAAAGGCTCTCTACTAGCGAAACTCACTGGAAAAATGGAGTCCTTGGGGCAGCTTCCTGTCTTCTTAGGTGGGGTAATTCATTAACTTCCCTGAAGGCAACTGTGGGTCACTTGAGATAGAACCTCTCAGGAGTGCCTTCTTGTTTTTATAAAGAACATTCTCTTTAGATTTTTTGAAGTCTTCATTTATAACTTTCATTCTCTGTTCCCACAGGGCCATCAAGCCAGCTTCTGTACAGATTGCCTTGATGTCAGCCCCAGAGAGGTCATCCTTTGCCGTGATCAAGCCATCCAAGGTTACATCATCAGCCAGTGTCATCCTGCATGTGTGAATCTGGAAGACCCACTTCTTGGTCTTTTCATCAGGCAGAGGGAACTCGATCTTTCTGTCAATGTGGTCTGGTCTAGTAAGTGCTGGATACAAAGTCTCTATTCAGTTTGTGGCCATGATAACTTTTACATCTCCCCTCGAATCAAATCTATCCAACTGGTTCAACAGTTCCAACATTGTTCACTGAATTTCTCTCTCACCTCCAGAGTTTGAATCACATCTTTTGGTCCCAATGGCATCAATTTCATCAATAAACACAATGGATGGTGCATATTCTTCAGCCACTCAGAACAGCTCCCAAACAAGTTTGGGCCTGTCACCCAGGTACTTCTGAATAAGCTCTGAGCCAACCACTCTCAAGAAAGTGGCTAAAGTTTGGCTCACTACTGCTTTGGTCAATAATGTTTTACCTGTTCCTGGTAGACCATAGAGAATGACCCCCTTAGAGGGCTTTATCCCCATCTCTTCATAATACTCAGGATAGGTAAGAGGAAGCTCCACAGATTCCTTAATTTCCTGGATTTGGTTGTCCAGTCCCTGAATATCTGCATAAGTCTCCTGGGGGGCCTTTTCCACCTTCATCACTGTGACCAGGGGATCTGTGTCATCTGTTAGCACCCCTACCACGGCATGCACCTTGTGGTTGAGCAGGATTGAATAGCCTGGCTCCAGCAGATCCTTGTCCACAAATGATAGGATGCTGACATAGTGTTCTGAGCCCATAAATGGACACAATGGTGTGATTATCATCAATGATCTCTTCCAAGGTTCCTAGACATGGTGGTTCCCCTGAGATCATCCACTTTCCATCTTTCCTCCTGTTGCTTTTCTTCCAATGGTTTTGTCTGCTCCTGATCTTTAATGAATTCTTCCTCCGTGAGAAGGTAGTCTTTTATTCTTTCAACTTTAGTGATTTTAGGTGGCACTGAGTGTGAGGCATTACCAGCAGTTTGCTGGCAGCATCTGGTCCCTTGGTTTTCTTCTTTTTCCCCACTCTGGTTGGGACAGGAGGTTCAATTTCTTTTTCTTGTCCTTGTCATCCTTCTTGCCACCCGCAGGACCATGGCCACCACTCTGACTTTGACCCATCTTTCCCCAGTCGAGGGATAGTGAGATTCTAGACATCACACCATCCAGATGGATTTGGTTGACTGCAATTGTAGAGGGAAAAAGAAAATGACCACATTCTAAAGAGATTCCATCCAAGGAAACATTATGTTCATGGAAACCTGCCTCTTGCTGTCCATGGAGTACTTCAGAGCAAAAGAAGAAAAGAAAAAGGGTTTCTATGTTATATATAATGAACTTAAATCTAAATGTAAATAGACATAGACTGATGGCTACCATACTGGAAGATGCAGTTCTAACAAAATCGCTTATTCATGAGAATTATTCCATTGAGTTGGTCTGTGTAGAGGAATACAGATCAAATATAATGTCTGCTTTTAGGTAGCTTGTGCTGTTTTATAGAAATGAGCTGTAAAATCCCTGGATTTCACAGACTAAGAAATAGCTACTGTTTCTGATGCTTGGAGCCTCAGACACCTCAAGCCACCCACTTCCAAGTTGCTGGTATGAGCCAGAGAAGACTGTGGAGAACTGTTTATGCTCCACCTCTTCAGAAGCATTGCCTGAGACATAGCTAAATACAAGTGATCTATTCACCTACACTTGAATATCTCATTTTCAGTTTTTCCCAAGTGATTTCCGTTAGGTCCAAAGAAAACTCCAGTTCCTAAAACTCCAAAAAGCAGTCCAAATATCCAGAAATAGGATCAACCTAGAGTATAAGAGAATTTCTGGCTTCTTATAGAAAAGCCAGCATTGCTCAGGAACTTATGAAGCTGGTTTCTCTGGGAGAAGGGACAAATAGCTATCTGTAGTACCTCCACAGGTACCAGAGCACATGCTGGCCTCCAGGGTCCTTCAGTATCACAAGTACTTCTTAAAGTCCCAGCTAGCATCCTAGCCCTTCTCACCTCTTCCCCTACCCCAAACTCCCTCCAGCTCATTGGCTTCCCTCCCACAGCTACTCATTCTACTCATTCTCCTTATAACCTGCTATTTTTGATATGTCCTATCTATCTATCTATCTATCTATCTATCTATCTATCTATCTATTTATCTATCTATCATCTCTATCTCTCTGCTCTGCTCCAGCTTCTCTGGTGGCCAGGTCCAATCTGCTGGCCATGTTCAGTCTATTTCTTTTTCTCTCTGTTCTAGACACCAGATGCCTCTGGCTGTTCTCTCAAATCTGCATTAAAACCTTCCCCTTAACCATACCATGGAGCACTCACACCATCAGTTTATAAAATTTCCCTTCTAAAAGCAAAACAAGTGTGGGTGTATAACTGTTTTTCTCACTATACCAAATAGTTTGCTCAAAATATTTCTTGATTCACTGAATTAGTACATGAGTCAACAAACTCTGATGTGTGGATTGAATCTGGCCTGTTGTCTGATTCTCATAAGAACCATAAGAATGGTGATTGCATTTTTAAGCAGTTAGAGGGGTGGAGGAATCAAAGCAGTAATATAATACTTGTACAGAAAATTCAAGTGTCAACGCATATAAATAAAGTTTTATTGGACCATAGCCATCCTTACTTGGTGTTATCTGTGGCTGTTTTCGCACTGCACAGAAGCCATATAGTTTGAAAGTTACCTTAAAAAGTTACCATCTGGCCCTTTGCTGGAAAGTCTGCAGAGCTTGGAGCCCATCAATAAAGGCCCATTATTTTCACAGGAGAGACTTGATTGAATTTCATATTTCAGAAGAAAATGAATACTTTAAGAAACTTCCTCCCAGTCATAGCCAGAGAAAAGTACATTCCACACCCAAATGTGCCCAGCTGGGGACCAGGAAGGGGAAAGAAGCAAGAGTCTAAATAATGTTATTAAAGTTGCAGCCTAAGAAATAAAATTCTCCATAGAAATTCTCTTAAGCTCACGCAACTCAAGGGAAACAAAGAATTTAAGACCCTGTTTATTATCCAATTTCACAGAAATGCCTGGCATGAAAGCAATTACCCATTCTAAGTGCCTCTGCAGAGAAAATATTCACTTACTCCTCCTACATTTGGGAGAGAGGAAGGAGGACATTAGTTAGTAGTATCATAAATCTTTGAGAAGTCCTTCAGGACAAACATCCTCTGAATGTTTTAGGACTTGAAAAGAGCTGAACATCAGCCCTTAAGAAATGAATTGGGAGCAGTTAATTTTTGTGAGTCTTTCTCACTAGGGGAGGTAAACATCATCTTAGCAAAACGCAGACATGATCTGAAGTGCATGCTTGACCTTACACAGCTTTCCCTAGGAGCAAAATTAAATGTATCCCACTTGGATATTGATAGCCTACTCATGAATATTCCTCATAATCTGAATGAAGGGGGATAGCACTCATCCCAGATAATTGCAGGCTCTCTTCTGAGAGGGAACAAGCCACATCAGATCAAACACCAAGATGGGCTCCTGAAATGGCACTAACATTTTGAAAGCTCCACCCTTAAAGATGATGGCAAATAATTAAGTGAATCATTTATGGCGCATACTAACATAAAAGTGGAAGCTTTGGTGATTGATTTCTCTTGCAAAGATGATAACACAAAAACTATAATCAAATACTCCAGGTTGGCTCTAGACCAAGAATGACTAGAAAGAGCTGGAAATGGGGTTTGAATTGAGTATTGAGATAGTATTGTGGTGATATTTTATTTGTGCTCATTTTATTTATGTTCTAATAAATAAAGCTTGCCTGGAGATCAGAGGAAAGCTAGCCACTATAGTAAACATAGAGGTCATACAATGGGGGCACATGCCTTTAATTTTATCACTCGGGAGGCAGGGATCTGTCTGGATCTACGTGAGTTTAAGGCCACACTGGGAACAGAGCCAGGCGTGGTGGCACACGCCTTAAATTCCAACACTAGTTAACCATGGAGGTCTGGAGGTCTATACAGACAGGAAGGGACAAAGCTGGGCAGGAAGAGGAAGTAATGTAGCTGGACAGAGAGAGCAAATGAGATAGCATAACAGAAAGATATATAGGCATGGGTATACAGGAAGTAGGTGTCTTTGGAAGCTGAGGTGTCAGTGAAGTGAGGTTAGCTGTGGCTTTTCCTATTCCTCTGTTCTCTTAGGTTTTCACTCCAATATCTGGCTCTGGGTTTTTTATTTAGGAAGACCATTTAGCTATTTGTCTACATAGTATATTTACAGGGTGATGGACAGCATAATCCACAGCATATTCTTTCTGTTTCCACGGGCCCTTAGGAAAGAAGTACCCTATGATTTAAAACATCTTTCAAGTAGCAAATATTGCTCAAGGCAAAGGAGTAAGAACAGAGAGGTTACTATGCCCAAAGTTATCTTGTGTGATGGCTTTTGGAGGACTGAGAGTCAGACTCCCTGGCGGACAGACAGGCAGGGAGAGGGGCCATGGATAGGTAATAAAGGTAGTGAATGTCCAAGATGGCCAGCTCCTTTCTCTCCCCCTTCACCTGAGATAAAGGCCTGGCAGCTTCAACCAAAGGCCTTGTAGGTGGTTAGTTCATCCATTAGCCCCCCTGTTGGTAGACTAGCTCAACAAGTTCCAGGCCTAATCAGGACACAGTTGCAGGTCAATCAACCACCCTGTCTCTTTTCAAACTGAACAACCCTAAATTAGGGGATGAAAATTCTTCAGAGACTTAAAAAAAAAAAATCCCTCAAGAACAAAATGGATTTTTTGGCTTCCCACATCTTTCCTCTGCTTTGCGGATGGTCTTTTTCTCCGTGTGCCTGCTGCATGAGTGTGTCCTCACCCCTCATAAATGCCTTCCTTCAACTGCTAGTTCTGTCTGCTCCTGTTGGCAGTGTTCAGGATTTCTCTGCTGCTGCCTGTTGTGCTCAAGATTTTCCCTGCCTTTTAATTCTTTAACTGGCAGAGGAAATGAACAGGCTCAAGACCCCTGCACTGTAACACTGTCATAGCCAGACAGAGAAGGAAAATTGCTTATTAGGATGTGACAGATATTTAAAGGGATTATCAGAAAACGATGAGTCATGTCACAGCACAATGAATGGATTTGGAGTTGACTTTCCTTCTGCCTCTTTCAGTTGTAACACCTTGGGCAAGCAGCTTGTGGTCCTTTGAAAGAAAATGGCCCCCAAAGGGAGTGGCACCATTAGCAGGTGTGGCTTTGTCTAAGTAGGTGTGACCTTGTTGGAGGAAGTGCGTCACTGTGGAGGTGGGCTTTGAGGTCTCATTTATGCTCCAGCCACACCCAGTGACTCAGACCACTTCCTGTTGCCTCCGAGATGTAGAACACTTGGCTACGTCTCCAGCACCATGCCTGCCTGCACACTGCCACGCTCCCCACCATGATGGTAGTGGACTGAACCTCTGAACTGTAAGTTGCCACCTCAATTAAATGTTTAAATGAGTTGCTGTGGTCATGGTGTCTCTTCCCAGCAATAGAAACCCTAACTAAGACACAGCACAACTTCGTCTCCAACTTTCAGAGTTGCTTACAAACTGAAGAAGATGATGCTCAGAATCCCAAGCGCTGGGCCTGCCACCCAGCAAACATTTACAACCAGGATGGTGCCACTCATACAAATTGCCACCTTAGACTAAGGCTGGATGCCACTCTATGGCTAAACTTGTGTTGTTTAGAAAGTATCCAAAATACTGAAAATGAAGAAGTGGGGGGTCATTTGGGGAAGGGGTTGTCTTGTGTATAAAAAGCTGATTTTCTGATATAGACAAGGAAGGGTTTCTCTATGCGTAAACTATCTTTTCCTTCTGTTCTTTAAGGACATATAAAAGGGATCCCGGTTGTCCTGTGTGTGTCGCCTCCCAGTTCCTCCCCCACCACACAATGAACTAGAGGAAGACCTCAAGCCTAAACTATGCCAACATGACCCCTTTTTCAGAACCTGGCTTGTGCCATATTATCTCAAGCAATTTTGCAAGCTTCCTCACAACCAATGAGCAAATTAATTTAGATGTAAAGATTTAACAATGGATACTTGTGATGGAATGTTCTTAGAAGTGAAAAATAGGCTGTGACTTTAAATTGGTAATCATGGACACTAAGCTAGATGTATTCCATCCCATCTTTGGCATTCTAGGGGACAAGAGAGAAGATACCTTGGCTGGAGGTACAGAAAACACCAAGAAATGCCATGCCAAGGCTCAAATGCTTAGAACCAAGGAAAGGTGATGGATGGATGTTCTATGGAGATTGCCTAGACTCCTTGCTGTTGTCCACCCCTCCTTATTTTCACAAGTTATCTCGAAATGGTTTCTAGAAACGGGTAGTGTCCTCACTTTTCCTGAAGACATCTCCAAAGGACATTCAGTTACATTGTTTTTTATTTTCTGTCTTTTAAAAATTCTTCTTGGTCTATAAATATATTATGATTTTGAATATTTACAGAAATGAGAAGTAAACATTTCATTTTGACCAAGGAATAACAAACTGTAGAGAATAAACAGAAGCTGCAAAAATAAATGGAGAGTTAAAAGGAGGAAGAGGAGAAGGAGGGTGACATAGAGTTGGGAGAGAGATGGGGGATGGGCTGAGAGGGGTTCAGGGAGGGAGTGGGGGTTGATATGACCTAAATACATCGTATTTGTATATGAACTTACCAAAGAAAAAGCAGTGAAGAAACACACTTCTGCTAGCACCCTTGCCTCGCCCACCTTTCTGATAGGGAGCTACACAATCTCACACGGAGAGGCAGGGAAGATCCGAAACCTAAGTATGGTGGCTCCTGTCTCCCAGAGCCAGCCCCAGGTGTCCTTGTCCCTCTTATAAATAGCCAAAGCCAGGTCCTTCCTGTGGGGCCAAACCTTATTATAAGGCAGGAGTTATGGCCTGAAGGCAGGTGGCAGGGTAAGCCAGCTCTTGTTCCTTCTCTTTCCTTGAGTGACTCAGCTTGTATCACACACACACACACACACACACACACACACACACACACACACACACACTGTCAACACCGTCAATGGACCAATGAGCATGTTGTGCAATCAATAGTGTCATACAAAGGCATGGCTTTTACTTGGTTCTGTGTCAGCTGAAGTTCCAGGATAGCTCTGAGTATCTCACGTCCCACTTGCTGAGGAAATGCATTCTTCAGCAAAAGCCAGCACAAGTGGAATGTGAGGGGGAAAACTGGAGACACGGGAGCTTAGCCAGTGATTCAACTTCCATAAGTTCACTGAGCTGAAAACAGCCCCGTTCAGAGAAAGATTTCGGCATATCCATCTCCAAGCGAAGAGCACTAGACCATAGTTTTAAAAATGGAAGCACAAAACATGAAATTGCTCCCAGCTGACTGGCAAATGCATTTGAAGACCAGATCCTCTGCAAGAAAAGTGTGGGCTTTGGAAACTGTGGTAAGGGCAGTCAAGTAGTATACGGAGAGGCAGTCCTCACGTATACGAAGTTATATCCATCTCCATCAAAGCTTTTACAATCACTGTTGAATAATTATTATGTTCACATAGGCAGCAGGGAAATGCAGGTTTAAATCACAATGCAAATGGCTGAAGTAGACTGAATGGTTGTATTAAGTGTTGGCAAGGATACAGAAGGAATGGAAGTTTCATGTATTACTTTTGGGGTACAAAACAGTATGCCTACTTTGTGCTTTAAAAGTTACATATAATAATATCATGTAAATAAAGCTGTTCTTTTCCTGAACTTCTGTAGCTATACAAAGACTTCCACACGAATAATCATAGCAGCTGTACTTAGAATGACTGAACACTGGAAAACAACCCAAATGTCCATCAAAAGTGAAAGAATAAACAAATCCCACTGTATACATACAACATAATCCTAAGTAATATGAAGAAATGAATTATTGATATACTCATCCACATGAGTGAAACTCAAAACAACTATCCTGGACGAAAGGAGCCAAGAGTACACAGTGTCTGGCACTATTTATAAAAAAGCTAAAACCTGCAAACTGATTTGTGATGAAAGAATTCGATAATATGGTTGTTTGTGAGGAAGTGGATAGGAGTAGCCAGAAAGAATTAAAAAGGGACCAAATGAATTCTTTGGAGGTGGTAAGTATGTTTCTACTCCACTGGGGTGACAGTGCCACCATGACACACATATGTCAATTTTTATCAAATCGAACACTTTAAATGTGTACAATTGATGCATGTCAAGTATCTCAGCAGAGCTATTTATTCTACTGATGATTTCTGTCCAGTGTATGATTTTTTTTGCAAAAGACATAAGTTCTTTGTGGGGGTCAGAGATACACACTCGTGTTCATACATTCTCCTAGACTGGTAGCATCTCATATAGTGTCCAGCACACAGAAGATAGACAATAACTATTGGCTGAAAAAATGAATACATAAACTGGCCCCTGCTCAGTCAAACACTTCTCCTGTCAAGCCAATGTTGACAGTCTTAGTGACTTTCCAAGAACCCTGTTTCTTATGCAGGGCACGGTGATACACACCTTTTATCCCAGTACTTGGGAGGAGGCAGAGGCAGACACATCTCTATGAGTTCAGGACCAGCTGGGAAAACATCGTGTGATTCTATCTCAAAAAACAAACAAAAAACCCAAAAATAGTTTCTCACTTTCATTAAAAGACAGGTAAACTTAATAACTCATAATAAATGTCTTGTGAGTTTGAAATCAGGAATCTTGATGTGAAATTACATTTCTTTTTCTGGTTACAATCTGCTTCACACAGAGGCTTGAGAATACAGTATACTAGAGTGCCAGCTTTTGAACTGATGTATCTTGGCTTATTTTCCTGAAAACATCTTCTCTATAACACACAGGAAAATCTGCCTTTACTAGTCCACAAAGTTGGCTTTGGCCAGGCAGTGGGGGTGCACGCCTTTAATCCCAGCACTCCAGAGGCAGAGGCAGGCAGATCTCTGTGGGTTCAAGGCCAGCCTGGTCTGCAGTACAAGTTCTAGGACAACCAGAACTACACACAGAGAAACCCCATCTTGAAAGACCAAACAAAAACAAAAACAACTCCACAAAACAACAACAAAAAACAAAGTTGGCTTTGCCTCCATATATGCCCGGTCTTTGGCATCCATTTCTCGGCAGGAGCTGTGCTCACCAGACACTTTCGTCATGGGGCGGTCGGCTCTGTCTTATGTGGACTAGAAAGAGGTCATTCAGAAGACTCCAAAGAGGGGAGAGACTATTTTGGTTCATCTTGTTTTACAGCTTCTAACCTTTCACAGAACTCAAATGTTTCCTTCACGGAAGGTTGCTGTCTCCGATGATTCAGTCTAGGACTCCATGGGTCTCTACTCCCCAGTGATGTATTTCATGCTGTAAGGCCAGGGAGAGCTGGCCAGAGAACACAACCAGCTAGTGTATTCCAGACAACCAAAAGCAGGCTTCCCGGAGCTTGGAAGACCACAGCCTTTGACAAGCCAATGGGTGATACCACCACGTGCAGAATATCCATAATTTTAGTTTTCCTCCCATCTCAGTTCAACAGCTCTTTGTGGAATGCTTCCATTCTCTAGACCACTGGGTAGATGCAGTAGGGAATGTGCAGGGCAAGCAGAACATTCATCTGTATGCAAGGAGCTCCTGAGTGAAAGAAACACAGGATAAGCAGAAGGCACAATTTACTGCAATGTGATAGTAGAGAAGCTAATTTCTGGTGTCTTGACTTGTTCTAGTCTAACAGATTCTATAGAGAACTATTTGGCTTTCTTAAAAATACTCAGATGCCCAGGCCCTGTCAAAATTTACCAGGTCCAAAACTTCAGTAAAAAGTCACTAATGGACTCAGAAGAAAAATAAACAAAAAGCATGTCTTGCTGGCAGTCCCCACCAGCCGGCCAGCAGGTGAGAGTCCTGCCTGCAGCTTGCACCACCACCACCATTGCCACCTATTCTGCCGTGCAACCCACCCACCTCCTCGTCCTCCCCATGGCCAACCCTTCCCCACAACTCCAGCAGACTCCATAGGCATAGGTACAGCCCACACCAGGACGTCAAAAGAACAGGAGGATGCGCTGGATCTGAGCATCCAAACCTCTACAAACCTCAGCTGAAATACCCTACTGGACCTGAAAACCTGTCCATCACCAGAACCCTTGGCCATTCAGGCCAGAAGACGATAAAGAAAATAGATAATAAAGGTACAAAACACCCACCCAACAAAAACAAACACATGAACCAATACCCAGACCTATAATCATCCCAAATACAGATGTGTAAACACCACTGTAAAAATACATTCAATAACAGGAAGGTCCATATGGTGCCACCAGAACCCAGTGATCCTATGACAGAAAGAACAGAGTAACTAGAAGCATCCTTAATGTCTCACTTTTACATTTAACTGAGTCAGAAGGCGTAGGTGCTGTAGCTAGAGTTTTTCTGCCTGGCCCACAGTCAGGACAAATCTCTCTCACCCGACAGTCCCACAGCTGCTCAGACCCAACCAAGTAAACACACAGAGACTTATATTGATTACAAACTGTATGGCCATGGCAGGCTTCTTGATAACTGTTCTCATATCTTAAATCAACCCATTTCTATTCATCTATAAGTTGCCATGTGGTTCGTGGCTTACCTACCGGTAACATCTTCTCATGGCGGCAGCTGGCAGCATCTCTCTCTCTCTCAGCCTTCCACTTCCCAGAATTCTCCTCTCTGCTTATCCCACCTATACTTCCTGCCTGCCTAATGGCCAATCAGCATTTTATTTATACAGAGCGATATTCACAGCAAGGTGCATTGTTTGACTATTCTTGTGGACGTACTAATAGTGTATGACTTTCCTTCACACTAGGACATCAAAGAAAGCAAATGGTGAGATATTTATGTTGAAGAAAAGAAAATCAAGTCAACAGTAAGAAATGAAACCCAGCACAGCCTCTTCTTATCTGTGGTGGTTTGAATGAAAATGCCCCCCATAGGCTCATAGGAACTGGCACCACTAGGAAGTGTGGCCTTGTTGGAGGAAGTGTGTTACAGGGGTGGGGTGGGGGTGGGGTGGTTTTGAGGTTTTAGATGCTGAAGCCAGGCCCAGTGTCTCTCTCTCTTTTCCTGCTGCCTGTGGTTCCTGATGTAGAACTCTCAGCTCCTTCTCCAGCACCATGTCTGTCTGCTTCCTGCCATAGTGATAATGGGCTAAACCTCTGAACTGTAAGCCAGCCCCAATTTAATGTTTTCCTTTATAAGAGTTGCTGTGGTCATGGTGTTTCTTCACAGTAATAGAAACCCTAAGACATCATCCAAGAATAGTTCTAAATCAGGAAATGAGAGAGAATAGTAAATACGAATAATGAGTGAAAATACAAATAAAATGAAATTCAGAATTAGGGGAATGCAAACCTGGCATCTATGCCTGACTCCTCCTCTGCCTTGTCCTGCTTCCCAGATAAAATTACTGGGACCAGTACAATCTGAAGGACTCAAAATGAGCTTGGACCTGGGGAAATGGAGAAGGCAGGGATTTCCCAGGCCCTTTTTTTTAAACATAAGAAGCACCAAGGTCCAGCAGAGAAAATCTATACAACGTGGGGTCATGTCCTCCAGGAAGACCAGATTCCCTCTTAGTAACCCCATAATTTCTGGAGATGGTAAATGAAATTAAAAGAAGTGAAGAAATGATCTTCTGATGGGGTTGAAAAGACAGACAGGGAAAATGGGGAGCACACATATAGCCAACTCCACAGGACATCTTCAGGGAAGATGCTCTGTGACTTAGCCTCAGATGAAGAGTGGCTGGAGGTGTGAGTGAGTGTGTTTTTCTCCAGGGGCTCCCACAGCTGTGACCAGATCTGGCATGGTACGGCCTTGGTGTCAGGGACATGTGCTTCACAGATTCTAGACAGGTAAGAATTTTGTGAGGTAAAAAGACTGGGTTTTTGTTTTTGTTTTTTTAAGTTTTCTGGAAAAAAGTTAAAAAGTATCATTGCAAAGTTTAATTCAAATATAAAAAAAATGAATATATCAAATTTCAATTTTTTACAAAATGTGACACATTCTCCAATCTAAATATCTGGAAAAAAATAGCAAAACAGTTAAAAATTTCTTAACTGCCTGATTTCTACAAGATTTTCCTTACTTTTGTAGCTACTTTTTTGTCTCTTCTTGTAACAATGATTACATAAGCTTTTGATTACAGTTACTTGTTCTATGTGTGGGTATGCATGCCACTGTGCACATGTGGAAGTCCGAAGACAACTTGTAGGAGTTCTCTTCCTCCACCATGTGGATCCTGGGGAGAGTTTTTCAAGCTTGGAAGCAAGGGCCTTTACCTGCTGAGCCATCGCACTGATCTCAGTTTGGAAACATTTTTGATGAAGTAAAATAGGAAATCAGTTGAGCCTCCTCTCTCCCATTCAATCAGCATTTACTCCTCGTTTGTTGATAACTTAAAAGATGTATTTAACCAGTACAACTCATTCTTGGTAATGCCAGACGATTTAGGGGATTGTTGTTGACTTCAGGCAAACTCTATCACTTTTTTAGTATATTTGAGCTGGAATATATTTGGAATGAAGAATTTCCCAAAAACTAGCTCATGGATTCATAAGGTCCACACTCTTTTGTTCCCTTCTGACATAATTCTCGTGGCAGATATCAGCCACGGGTTGTCATAATTTGAAGAGAGTTGGCAGTATGTGAGAACATGCCTGGAAATCGTGCTTATAGCCAGAAGGCAAAGAATAATTAAACTGTTCAGAAATGACTGCCATCTATGAATAAAATCAAATATTAGCCAATTCGCTATCCTTTTAGCCAGGTGCCAAGCATGCCTGCAGCCACTCCAACATCAAACCAAAAGGAGTAAGTATGGTGGGTGGGAAGCTGGCGGGAAAAGAGATGGTAGACCTACTGAAGGCAGACAAAATACTTGCCTTTCATAAATTTTACACGAACATATAACCACACTAACATATTCCAGAATCTTAAAGTAATATACATAAAAACAGCACTCTGAAGGTTAAGCTTCATTAGATTCATGATAAATCTAAACTCGTAACCAACTGCCTCCTTGGCCTCGGGCACACTGCTACCAATCCGGTCACCTCTTCGATAAAGTGTAGAAAAGAATCCTCCACTAAAATAAAGGCTCATAAAGACTAAGTGTAGCCACACAGGAAAGGCTGAATCAGCTACTAGGTGCTGTGGCGTATAAGCTCCAACATTTGGATGTCTGCAAAGAGCAGTTGGTTTGTTACATCCCCCCAGAATGAAAGTGTATGGTCGGTCAGTGGGCAGCAGCGCTTTCTCGGGGAGATTAGGTTCTTAGGCTCCTTCTGAGTTAGGGCCTCATTGATCCTTGAAGGATTGGGAGATCTATGTTTGAAACTAAATGCGGAGAAAGAACTAGTGGAAATGAGCAATCCATTTAAATCTTTGGAGCTGGAGCCAGGATGTAATGGCTCAGCTGAGCAGGTGTGGTGGGAATGGGCTGTCTGCATCTTTCTCCATCTGTAGCCTCTCATCCTCCGCAGCGAGGCAGCCTGAGGGAGCCCAACTGGAAGCTGTTTATTTTTTTGTAAAGAGAGCTTCACTGAACCAAAGTCATGCCGTATTACCAGTGACTGCTTTCACTGTAAGGGCAGAGCAGTGGTTACAGAGAAGTTCTTTAAGGCAAACATTGCCAACTATCCTCCCCAAATCACAATAGGAGGTGCTGATCATTGAACATGGCCTCTTTGCTCGATTAAGAATCTACCAACTCATTCAATCCTCACGATACACAATGACTCATACGGTCCTTACATTGTAGATGGGGAGACCGTGACTCAGGGAGGGTCAGCAACTTCCTCAAGGTTATACAGGCAATGGATGGAGATCAGGCCATACTGCAACTGAGCTAGGCCAGGGAGGATCTAGGCCTGGGATCAGGAGGATTGAGAAGGAAAAGCCTTCTGAGGTCAGTGTAGACACTTTCTGCATAGACACCTCTCGTCTTGTAGTCGACAGTCAGGGAAAGCAGCTCGCTAAGCTAGCTTGGCTCCCCCTTGCTGTGGGATGTTCTGTATGTCCTGTGGGAGCCCGTTCTCGGGTTCCTCGTAGCTTTACCCAGCAGGTCCGCATAGAGGATGATTAGGACCAAAAGCCTGAGTGCAGGTATCTGAGATGGTCTGCACTTGGCTGTGCTAGGGAATGGTCTGTATGTCAAGTTGCTCTGATTGGTCAATAAATAAAACACTGATTGGCCCGTGGCTAGGCAGGCAGTATAGGCGGGACTAACAGAGAGGAGAAAAAAAAGAACAGGAAGGCAGAAGGAGAGACAGCCAGCTGCCACCAGGACAAGGAAGATGTAAAGTACCGGTGAGCCACGAGCCACGTGGCAAGGTATAGATTTATGGAAATGGATTAATTTAAGATATAAGAACAGTTAGCAAGAAGCCTGCCACGGCCATACAGTTTGTAAGCAATATAAGTCTCTGTGTTTACTTGGTTGGGTCTGAGCAGCTGTGGGACTGGCGGGTGACAGAGATTTGTCCTGACTGTAGGCCAGGCAGGAAAACTCTAGCTACACCCCCTGGGTGAGACCCCGACTCTTCCCCAGCAGCCTTCCCTGTCATAAACACATCATCTCAGCTAGAGTGAGGTTTCAAATGCAGGCAAGAGTGTGTGTAAGCGCATGTGTAAGGAGTTTGATTACAGGTGTTTCTCCCATTATTAGAGTAGGCATTTTAAGTGTTTGTTTTAGTTCAAGTTTAAATTTTAGAGAAAAAAACAACAAGAGACAGTAGGCATCCACACAGAAGGCGACACTGAGGAGAACCTGCTACTGTTTCTCTGCTAAGTGGACGTAGGATTAACCAGACTCCAGAGATTTCTCATTACACCCGCGCATCTCTCCATCCTCTTCACAGACAAGTTTTGCAGTTGATGGTGACTGACACGGAGAACCACAACTGGTCAAGGCACAGAAAAGAAGGGACTGGGAGATGCTTAGGCCTAAATGAGCCCGTGTACCACACCCCCTCCTCCCTAGACACAGGGATCATTGTGGAAGAGGGGGTGAAAAGATTGTAAGAGTCAGAGGTGGTGAACAACGACAAAGAAAGTGTTTTCCAGATACAAGAGGGCAGATGCACACAGGAGCTCAGCATCCACAGGACCTGAGCAAGCTCAGGCCAGACAAATGCCAGCGTGGAGAGGGGAGGTGGGCACGATGCCTCACCCCTCACTGAGGAACTGTTACCGATGGATAGTGACTGGGAAAGGGAGTCAGTTTTCTTTAAGAGTGTGGCTCCTGGTAGGCTGACCCTGCTCCAGGGAAGGCCACACATCTGAGAGTACATAAGCCACACATACTGAGGAGACAGGTTTAAAAGGAAAAAAAAGAGAGAGAGAGAACATAAAGTTGGGTGAGTGGGGAAAAGTGGGTGAAGCTGGGAGACTGGGGGGGGGTGAATATATTCAAAGCCCATTGTACAAAATTTCCAATGAAATAATTAAAAAGTAGTTATTAAGAAAAGAAACAGTAGCAGGTTGTTCCTTTGGTAAGCCTGGGCCTCTGTACCCTTTAAGTAAGGGTGAAAAAAACTAAGAAAGGAGCCACCGGGGGTGAATTGTCATCATTAGCAAATCTCAGAACATTCCAGGACTTCCCCTCAGAGGCCCTCTCTGCTGCTCCAAGCTCACAAGGGTAGGCATCTCCAACACCTTCACTTCACTGGCATCCAACCATTTGCTGGGAGTATGTGGACAGATCTCAAGTTCTCTTAGCATAGTCTGCTCTTGAGTCCCACAAAAACCATCTCCAACCTTGGGAGGGCCAAGGAGAGCAGCCCAGGGGCCTCTCTAGGGAAGGTGTGATGCTTGGATCTTTGAGTTGAGATGTTTGAGGCCCCATCTGAGCTGGGTGGTGATTGATTGGCACCTGACAGTTAACATCCATGGCTCTGAGGTAAAGCTGAACCCAGCCGGTCCTTGTCAGCATGCTCTTTAAGAGACTGAGTTACCTTTCTGTGCTGTGTAACTACACAGAACACCAGTAAAGGAGAGGAACCACACCAGAAATTGAGGGAACCAGAGCTGCTGAGACAGATGACAGAGGGCCCAGGATCACAGAACTCTCCAGGGCATTTGTCAGCTAGAGGGGATAAGTGGCGAGTTCTTGTCTGGGTAGGGAGATTGCTCCCAGAATGAAGTCACTGGCTAGTGCTCCTCCTCCAATCAGGACCCTTATGGTATGCACCCACAGTTCTTAGGCACATGGACTATCTTTCCTGTCTTCCTTTGCAGCCCCATGAACTCATGTTGAACTTCAGTCCCTAGGCATGCCTGAGGCATTCTAGCCCCATCTTTGAAGACCCCAGGCACCACGGACACCTATTCTTCATGCTGTGTGATATATCAGGTGTCACATTGGCCCCCAAAGAGCCCTCACACATCTCTGTGACATGCTCAAGGAGATTCTGACAGGGGTGACTCTGCCTGGTACCTGGCTGGCCAGTTTTAAACACCACCCATGCCTGCAGATGTCTTGCTGAGCTCTAAAACAGAAAACACTTTCCCGGATTTTCAGAAAGCTGTGACTGTCGAGCACTTCATTCCACACTGTGGCTGGAGGAAGGAATTTGCCCAACTCCCAGAATAGTGCTTTTGGCTGCCCTGCTGTTATGTACAACCTATGCCGAAGCTTGCAATGCCATCCTGTTCCCACTCCGTCTCCTCTCAGGCTAGCTCCTGGGGACCTCTGGCTCTTTAGCACTATTTATTCACAAAATGTCACCCGAGGTAATAAAAGATCACAGAGTCCTACAGCTTTCCTTCCTTCCGGGCAGACTGCTCAAGCGTGAAGGGTGCTGTGTGACTCTCTGGATTCTGAATTCTCTGCCCTGTGGCCTAGAGCAAATCATTTAACCTTTCAGGAATTCAATTTTCTCATGGTAATAAAGGAGTGGATTATCTCCAAAATCCCTTACCATCCGTCCAAACTGTGACCTTAAGCAGGAGACTAAGAAATGCTTTCAAATAATACTGATAGGAATAACCGAAAAATCTATTAAGGTGGAAGAATCGAGTGATTTGTTCAGGATCAAGGACCAGGAAGGAGGAGATATTCGCTCACTGAGGCACTCCCCAAGCTGTGTGGAATAGAGAAGATGGAGGGACCTAGAGGGCAAATCCCTACTGCCCTTCTCCCCAAGTACAACTAAGTGCTGTGGGATGGTCTGTATGTCAAATTGCTCCAATTGGTCAATAAATAAAACACTGATTGGCCAGTGGCCAGGCAGGAAGTATAGGTGGGACTAACAGAGAGGAGAACAGAGAAAGTAGGAAAGTGGAGGGAGTCACTGCCAGCCACCACCATGACAAGCAGCATGTGAAGACGCCAGTAAGCCACAAGCCACGTGGCAAGGTATAGATTTATGGAAATGGATTAATTTAAGCTATAAGAACAGTTAGCAAGAAGCCTGCCATGGCCATACAGTTTGTAAATAATATAAGCATCTGTGTGTTTATATTGTAAGTGGGCTGTTGGACTGCCAGAGCTTGGTGGGAGCTGGAGAAAAATTCTCCAGCCACAACTAAGTCCACTTTGGACCATGCAAAGGTAAGCTGGCTTCTGATAAGGAAAAAGAAGGTAGGTGCAATATGCCTTCCTCCTGAAAGGGGGTGTGCATCTGTGATCATTTATGGAGGTAAGATAAAGGGCCTTGCTGCTAAGATACCACACCAAGGCCTCATTTCCTGATGTAGGTATGCCAGCGAAGCTCATTCATTCAGACCCATTTCTCCAGGACTCTGTCATGCTTGGCTGCCCCCTTCCTCTCCTGAGTTGCTTTTCAAAGAACTTGATATGAGGCTGTGGGACCTGCAGGCTCCTGGAGAGGGATGACTCTTACCCACCTGCTCACAGACTGTAAGAACATCAAGACACCAGCTGTTCTCATTGATGAAGGGAGGTTGCAGGGATTTCAATTAAATTTATATGATGATTGAGGGATATGCTTGACAGACCAAGTATCAAGATAGATGGTAAAGAACTTCACATTCTGAAAAGTGGCATTGGAGTGTTTATCATTGTTTGGATGAAGTCCTCTTTATAGAGGAAGAAAATGAAGTTCAAAACAGGGGATCAAGGTGTCTGAAGTTGCCAGTGGGGAGCAAGACTGAGGCCAGGAGGTGGCTTGTCCCCATCACCCTACAAGGAAGCTCTGTGCGTAAACTGCCCAGAGCCTGGGACGGACAATTTATCTTTCCAACCACTTCAACATTTTCACCAAGGAGAAGCTTAGTACGACCCCAACCATAGTTTGGAAGCTACAGTGAAACTCTTGGGATGAAAGTTTAAAAAGTGACATCTGGGTTGGCCAGAACTCATCTGGAATTGGTCCAAATGAAGTTATTGGAGATTTTTATCTTACCATTAAATTATCATTGTGAAGTATCGCTTTCATGCTAGGAACTAAGCAAACATTGTTCATGCACTTTCTAAATGTAATATCCACACAGCCTATCTGGATGGCTAGCATTCCTGTCTTACACGGAGGCAGAACTATGTATCCAATGGCCCTCTGGGGAATCAATGGATACCTAGGTTTCACACCAGATTTCCTGGATTATCACCTCTTCTTCGCATCTTTTCATTATTCCTTCTTACCTCCATTGAGAAAACAGCTCTTGAAATTGGTCAGGAATTCTGCCAATCCCATAGTCTCTTCTCTGGCTCAAAGGAAGGACATGTGACATGAACCAAGTCATCAGCTCTCAGGTCAGCTCTGAAAAAAAAAAATCTGACAAGGATGAAGCCAGATCCGCTAAATCATTCTGAAGACAGGACCCCAGGAGGTGTGCCCTGAGTGCCTGACTCCGAACTCCTGAAGCTGTGCTGAGGTTCCATCCTTTCAAGGCTAACGCACTGTCCTTCAGCGTCTTTTTTCCAGGACTTTATGAACTCCTTTTCCTCTCCTTTTAACGCTAAATTATTTAATAGCACTCTTTCTTACAAATGTCCACTTCATGACCTAACTCAGAACCTCATTCCCTTACACTCACCAGTCACAAGGGTCTCCTACCTGGCTGTTCCCCTTGGTTTCCTAACCCATGGGGCACTCTTCCTCCAGATGAACATACCCAGAACTATGTCCACCCGTCACTTCTCTAACCCAATCCAATCTCCTCACCACCCCTATGGCCACTCTTTTTGTATCCAGGGTCCTTCACAATCGCTCTCTCACCTGTCCAGTCTCACCTCCTGTGATTGCCAAGGAAGGACTTTTCTTCCATCTGCACGTTCTCCTGTGTGGGTCTGGACTCACATCCTCTGTCGTCCCCAGAATCAGGAGTCTCTCTGCTTAGAACTGTCCAGTGAAATCTTGCCCTGCCTCTGAGGCCATTCTGGACCATATCTCCTCCAGGAAGCTCCCCCGGACCCACTAAAACTGCAGCTCACACCTCACATCTGGAGTCCTCTAACTTCCTAGGCCACACCACTCGCTGGATCTTGGCACCCACTACTTCGAACCTTTTGTGATTTTCCATGCACTTTATCACGACAGCCAGATTTTGAGTGGGGCCTCTAGCTTGTACTTTCTTAAATCCCCCCAGCAAGCTGGTTCCCTGCTTCCCAATGAGGCTCCCCACAGAGCAGGAGCCCAGTGGATATTGGTTGATTTAAAGTGAGCTAAGACTAAATTATATATCAGGGTAGGAATCAAACTGCATATTTCAGGAAAGGTGTTTTCTTTGGTAACTTCAAAAGCATTTTTCCCTCAGTAAAATTACATATATTGATTAGCATCAATGTTAAATATGAGGTATTGAAATACGTCAGCCCACAACAAGACTTATTTCAGTGTTACTAATGTACAGAAGAAAGTTTGAAAGCCTATATGGTGATTTGAATTATAATGGCCCCCATAGACGCATATATTTGAAGGCTTGGTCCCCAGCTAGTAGAACATTTTGGGAAGGAGATATGGGCTTGTTGAAGGAGGTGTGTCACTGGGTGTAGGCTTTGAGGTTTCAAAAGTCCATGCCATTCTGTTAGTGTGTTCTCTCTCTGTCTCTGTCTCTGTCTCTGTCTGTCTCTCTCTGTCTGTCTCTGTCTCTGTCTCTCTCTCTCTGTCTGTCTCTGTCTCTGTCTCTGCCTCTCTCTCCCCCCCCCCATGCTTGTGGATTGGGATGTAAGCTCTCAGATGCTGCTCCAGGGCTGTGTCTGCCGTACTCCCTGCTGTGAAGGTCATAGACTCACCCTCCAAAATTGTAAGTCTCCAATAAACTATTTCTTCTATAACTTGCCTTGGTCATGATGCCTCTTAACAGCAATTTAAAAGTATGTAAGAATTAAATTCTAGTAATGAAATGAAGAAATTATCTTAAAGTTCTACATTCAAATCACCTCATTTCAACAATAATTAGACTGACTTAGCTAAAATAAAAGGCTTAAAGAATAACATCCATACAGTTTGTGGTTTAAGTAGTGTTCATTTTCACCTGGCTCAAAGAGGTTACAAATACATCCACTTTGGATTTAAGGGAAAGTCCCATATGAATTTTGGCTGTGTTAACCAGATTTGGCCTCCTCATACCCCGACCCTCAGTCTGCCACTAAGCTTCGGTTAGACTCTATACCTGCAGATCTTCTGACGAATAAGTTTCCTGCATTCTACCCCGTGGATTGTACTTTCTGGGCAAAGGCCAAGAATATGAATGTTTAAGACACTTCCTTAATGATTCTGATGGGAGATCAGCTTTTAGACTCGAAGAAGCCAAGTGGCCTCTAAAAGTGGCCCCAAAGGCTCCTGCTACCGTCATCTTGCCAGAACAGCCTCAGTTTGGACCACTCCTCTCTCTAAGCATGTGCATGCACACAAGTGTGTGTGTGCCCAGAGCCCTTGCACTCGGCACAGCTGCTCCTCTGGCCTGTGTGTAGCACTCTGCCCCCATCCATCTACCCAGACCTCCTCAGACACTCCTTAAATACCAGTTCAAGCCTCCCGCACTGCCCTCCTGTCTCTCTGGAGCTGGCTGCCCTTCCTTCACATGTTCAGCAAGCACCAGTGGAACACCGTGTGCACCAGGGCCTGATATTGGGTGCTTGGGGTACAGGGTTCAATTAGCATAACCCCTGGGTCTCTAGGATGAAAGAGCTAGGGGTCTACCTAGACAGATTAACCAGGCTGATACATTCAATAGTCCTTATACAGAAATCCCAGCAGAGCATCAGACATGTCTACTGTTGTTGTTCCTGTGTTAGGGAGCTGTAGAGTCCCAAGGTGTCCAACTTTTGGTCCATGGGTTGTGAGAGCACACATACATTTATTTTGCATGACATTGTAACCCAACACTGTCATTTACAAAGTCCATAGCAAGAATCACATACCCAAGTTACAAAAAACTAATTAACTACAAGGAATTCCATAGTGTTTAAGGAAGGTTTAAGACTTTTGTGTCAGGCCATATTCAGAGATCCTAAATTGTATGTGGCCTGTGGGCTGTGAGTTGGACATCTCAACTTAGACAGTTATCTCTTTCTACCATTTCTGGGTCATCTACAGATGACCACATCTATGTGCCCCACCTCACCCCACCCCACCCCCGCCCCCATGCTGAGTGTTTTCATTTTCACCTTTGGGTGTTAACATATTAATGTTGTAGAATATTATTTTAAGATGTGCTATATTTGTTTATGCTGTGGAACATTTGTTTAATGATGCAAAGCTGTGTTGCATTCCTTTATGTTGCATTTGTTTAAATCTGTGAAGCTGTGTTACTGTGCCTGTCTAAAACGCCTGATGGTCTAATAAAAAAGCTGAATGGCCAATAGCGAGATAGGAGAAAGGATAGGTGGGGCTGGCAGGCAGAGAGAATTAAATAGAGGAAATCTGGAAGGAAGATGGAGGAGCAAGAGAACAAGGAAAAGAGGACTTCAGGGGCCAGCCACACAGCCACACAGCCACACAGCCACATAGTCAGACATGGAGTAAGAAGGAAAGAAAATGTATACAGAAATAGAGAAAGATAAAAGCCCAGAGGCAAAAGATAGATGGGGATAATTTAAGAAAAGCTGGCAAGAAACAAGCCAAGCTAAGGCTGGGCATTTATAGTTAAGAATAAGCTTCCATGTGTGTGATTTATTTGGGAGCTGGGAGGCTGCCCCCCCCCCAAGAGTCAAAGGAACAAAGAGCAAAAACAGCCAACTACATATTATGTTTGAATTTCTGCCTTGATTTTTCAGTGTTAGGCAGTTTCTTTACACTAGCAAAAACTAAGGCTTTATTTCCCAAGCTCATGAGGACCCTTTCTACCTCTCCCTCCAGAGAATTTACTGGGGTTTCATTAATACTTGCTGTTTCTGATATTGTTATTTTACAACATAGCTATCTTGACTTTCCCTGGAGTTGTTAATTATCATTTTCTCTGTTTGCACAATATACTATGTTCTTACCACTAATTTAAAATCAAATGCATAAACAACTGTCTGAGCATCCTCCCAAGAGGTCCAGTGCAATCAATACTTTGAAGTTTATCTTCTTGAGGAATCTCTCCCAGAGTCTTCAGAGATGCTCCAGTCTGAATTAGTGGCTCTGGGGACCCAGAAACCAGCTGCTTCCCAGGACCTTGCTGTCCTCTCTCTTGTATCAGATGCTGTGTGCTATATCCATGTCTGCCTCCTTGATTTGTGGTCCCATCTTATAGAGCACATTCTCTGGTATGTTCCTCTAAAAAGTTGCCAGAAGGAATTGTGTTGTGAGACATCATATGTCAGAAGATGTCTTTGATCTAACATGACACTTCATTGCTTGGCCATCATTTTCATCTGAATTTCTCCGTGAGTGGATTCTGAGACAAAGAAGTGAGTTTACCTGGGAGGTAATCCAGGAAACAGCAATAGTGGTATAAGGCACAGGTAGGAGACCTGCAGAACAGGATTAATGGTCCAGTTTCCACAATGGGCAACTGATTCAGTCTCCCCGGGAACCCATAGAAGCTACAAAGATGACACCTCAGAGAGCCATACCCAAAGGGCAAAGATGCTAAAGACTTCCCCTGGGAGTAACTACACTCAAGTGCCCTTAGAGTCTTCAGCCAGAGGCATGGGTATTTGTCCTGGAAGTCATCAGGTCACTGTGCACAGATCCATACATTGGGATAGTAGGAAAGGCTAGGGAAAGTCATACACTGACATCTACTGTGCATCTTTGCCCTTCTGGAACTGAAGCATCCTGATTTCTAAAGATGCTCAATCTTTTGGATTGTCTGGGCCATACTAGGTGAAGAATTGTCCTCAAGTGTCCAACCTAGGACCTTCAGGTTGTAAGAGCATACATATGTTTATTTTGTATGACACTAGGATATAACAAGCTATCCTGGGCTACATCATGCCCACAGACCATGAGAGGACAGCTCTGCCAGAGAGAATGGAGCCACCCTAGTCCTGATCCCTTCATATTGAGTAGGCATTAGTCTTTGAAGGTCATAAGCTCTTTGGTTCCTATAGATCTGAAACTTCTACCATGAGGGTTGATTTTCACTCCTGCTACTTAGCACTCTGTGGGCCCTTTACAATCCACAAAACTTTCTTGACTGTTTTCACAAAATGATACCCCTTTCTGTTCTCCTCTTCATCACTTACTAGGTTCCTGTTATTCAGATATTATAAGTGTAGCCCAGTGATCTGAGCTCCCACCTCCTCTTTCCTGTTTGCACTAGGCATTTTATACTCTGCATTCTGAAATGTTCATCTTCCAAATAGTATAGCAGATTTTCATCTTTTCTTATATTTTAATCTCTGATGCTTGTGCTGTTGTTGACAGAGTGTTCTTCCTAATGACATCATCTTGTTTCATTTTTCCAATGCTTTCTTTTATATCTCTAAGGATATTGAATATAGAACTTATGACATTTCCCTTTCTCCCAGCACAACTTATTCTTTCAAGTTGCTTTTGTCCGAGACCTTGCCTTCCACGCCAGAGACTCTCCTCATGCCTGGGATGCCTTCCCAACTCTAATGGAGAAGTGGGCTATTAGAAGCCATGCCCACATGCTGACACAGGTTGATTACAAACTACACTAAAGCCATGAGCTAACAGGACTTTGGAGAGTCTGATGAAGAGATATTTAGGTCTTTCTTCCTCTTCTGCTGTGTGGACACAGTGGGCAGAGTTCCTAACCATCAGAAGTGTCAAACATGGCCAGAGGCCTTGACATTCATATTTAGTACTAATTTTCTATATTTTTATTTTCTATTTGTTTGTATGTGAGCGTATGCCATGTAGGGAAAGAAGAGGGTGTCAAAGTCCCTGGAGCTGAAGTCACAGTTGGCTGTGAGCAATCTCATGTGGTTGCAGAGACCTGAATTCCAGTCCATCACAAGAGCACTTACCACTCTTAACCACTGAGCCATCTCTCCAGCTCCTATTTTTCTGTATTTTGAGTATGATAGTCTTGTGTCTGTCCAAGTGTGAATTCTTCATTTTGTCCTCTCTGGGGGAAGGAAAATAGTCTTCTCACAGATGGAGGAGGAGGCACTTGGGGATCAGCTGCTGCTTAGACCACTTGTCTCTCATTCTTTTTTAGTACATTTCCCTTCAGCTCCACATACCAAGACATCTGGTGCAGCAGTTCCAGAGCATTGGTGGGATTCTGTGATGAAATCTGGTTTGATCCTTCCCATTGCAGTTTCAGAATTCAGACTAGATTTTTATCTTGTTTATATGTTCTCAAGCTTCTACATTTATGGATACTTCTACATTCTATGATTACTTCTGTTCTCTGTGGTCATGGGGTTTTACGCTTTTAACACAAATCCTTTTCCTGTTGCTTTAGTGTGGCTTCAAGAGGGGATGGAAGTAAATGAATGTTAAAAAACTGCCTAACTTACTAAGAAGCTTAATCTTGGAACATGGGTTGGAGGGATACTCAATATTCACTTTGTATCAATGTCCTTTGTTAGGTGCTCAATGATGTCTCTTAAATAATGCAAGTGAACAAATTAATAAATGTTGTGTCCAAGTCCTGAATGACTGCTAAAGAATAAGGGTTTACTCAGCTCACAGTTGTAGCGGCCAAGAAGTCCAAGTTCTAAGAGCCATGTCCAGTCAAGGTCCTCTTGTTGGAGATCTCTGCAGAGTACCCAGGAAGCATATGTCAAGACAGACAATCTTACTAATTTGAATCCCTCTTCATCTCTAAATAAAGCCACTAATACAACCTCTGGATCTTATCCAATCCAGATTCTCTCTCAAATGTCCCACCTACAAATACCATTGACCAACAGCACCAAGGATTAAGTTTTAACGAGATTTGGAGATATGAACACCATTTAGCAGGTGACTCATGGTAGCAGGGTTACCTCATGCTGTCATTTGTGGCTGACCATGGGCTTCCTTAGAGGTTCTTCTACCAGGCTCAGAAGAGTTCTGAATAACAGAGACTCTGCTATTATCATTTCTGTTTTGTTCTGGTCACTCTTCTGGGCAGCAGGTTGCTATGTATTGAATAAGTGTCTTTAGCATGTTTTTTTTTTTTTCATTACTTCTTAAAAGATCTGTCACTGGCTCCATTGTTCTAGAACATTCACTCAGATAAGTGGATTGTTCTGTAACATGAAGAACAAGTGTTTTTTGGTACAAACAACCCTCTCTTGCCCTGAATCTGGGCACATGCCAGCTAAGTTCACAGGGACAGCCAATAAATGGTTGTCAGGAATGCCAAAGTGGCTTTCCAGCCCCATGCTTATTCCCTGGTTTGTCACAGCACCACAGTGTCACTCATGAAAATGACTTCACCTCCAAAAGTTCCCTGTGATCCATATTCAGAGAAGCTTTCTTCTCCTAAGTGACCCATTCATGACCTAGCTTTGACCCAAACAGCAATACAACTTATGCTGTACCAGTGACCTCCACACCCATGAACGCATGTCTCAGACCAGACCAATATTCTCAAAAGTAGTTTCTAGACCAGCAACATCAGCATCAACATGGAACTTATTCAGAAAGCAAATTATCAGGCACTACTCTGTCTCCACTGAGTCAGAAACCCCAGCGTTCTGTGTTTGAATGCATTCTGCACTGGATTCTGATGCTGGCATAGCATGAGAACCACTGGCCAGAGCACTTGTCCTTGCTAAGCTGTCACAGTTTACATTTTTGTGTCTATCTTAGGGGTTCTATTGCTATGATGAAACACCATGACCAAAAGTAAGTTGGAGAGGAAGGGGTTTATTTGACTCACAGTTCCACATTGTATTCTATCATTGAAGGATGTCAGGACTGGAATTCAAGCAGGACAGGGACCTGGAGGCAGGAGCTGATATAGAGGCGTTATAGGGGTGCTGCTTACTGGGTTGCTCCAATGGCTTGCTCAGGCTGCTTTCTTATAGAAACCAGGACCTCCAGCCCACGGATAGCATTACCTACAATGGGCTGGGCCCTCCCCATCAATCACTAATAAGAAAACGCTCTATAGGCTTGCCTATAGTCCAGTCTTAGGGAGGCATTTCCTCAACTGTGACTCCCTCCTGTCAGATGACTCTAGCTTGTGTCAAGTTGACATAAAAGTAGCCGACGCAGTGTCCTTCTGTGTGATAGCACTGTAGGCATCCGTGTGTCTACACAATTAGATTGTATGGGTAAGTTTAACATTCAGTATTCATCAAATAGAGCCCCAAGAGAGTGTATTGAAGACAAATGTAAATGTTGACATAAGCCAGGCAGAAATATGAAAGCTGAGAATGCCTCTCAGATGCAGGATACTGAGACGCACAAAGGCTCGGAGAGATTTCACCAAAGATGCACCAGAACACCTGCACGCTCCCATCTGACCTTGTTAATAAAGCATGGCACACATGGAAAGAAGAATAACTAACTGCTCAGCACATTCCCCGGGGCCTCCCTGCCATTTTAGGAAGAGAGAAAATGCACTCATTTGAGCTGTACCAAGTATAGAAAGGTGGCCGGACCTAAACTCCCCAACAACTGTTGCCTGTGAATCCACCCCATTTTTCACCAGGTTCTAGGTAGATTATGGTGGCCTCTGGACCCAGCCTTTTATATAGTCTACAACTATATAAAAGTGTCTCTTTATGGAATTTGTCTTAAATCAGGAGACTTACATGTGGACTGTTATTTCTGCTAGTGCTTGAAAGTGGCCAAGGGAGAGATCTGATTCCAGAAAACATTCTGATCCATCACTGTTTGCCTTTAATGCCCTTCATCTGTCCACAAGGACACTTGCTACTGAGGGGCCTGGGTAAGCAGGAGATTGAGCCAGAGAGGGGCCAGTGAGTAGTATTCCTGTAAGGGACAAAGGCTGCAGAGGGCAGACCAGGAGTGGTTACTTATAGGGGACTATGAGAGTCCAGCCCCTCAATAGTCCCCTCCCAGGGTCTGGGAAGAATCTACAACCAGCTGATAATTAATCTTTGATGAAAAGAAATGAATTTATGTACACAAAACTCCTTAGTTTATACACTTATTTATTCTGTGATAGTTCTCTCTCTACACAGCTTCTATTCTGCTCTCATGTCTAGCTCCTTTCTTGCCTGATTTCTCTCTATATTTTTCTATTGTCCCCTCTAGGTTCTATCTTAATTCCTTCATCTAGTTCTGTCCTTCCTAGGTTCTCATCTATTTAGTTCTTTCCCCTATCAGCTCCTCTCCCATCTCCTTCTCTCTCATCTGGCTCTTCCTCATCTTGTTCTTGGCCATCTGGCTCTTCCTCATCTTCCATCTCGTTCCTCTAGTCCTCTCTTCTAGCCCTTCAATCTAGTTCTTCCCCATCTCAGTTTGTTCCTCTTAAGTTCTTACCCATCTAGTTTTTCCATTTTCTTTTCTCTGTCTCTCCATGCCCTGGAAGTCCTGGTATATATACACTTACAAGCAGTAATCCCTTAGCAGTACAAAGCCAGGCTTCCAGGGTCAAACAGAGGGGTGATAAGAATCACATAGGGAGGCAATAACCATTAATTATCATTTGTAACCCCAAAGGGAAGTGACCAATGGGGAAATGAATTAACTAAAGGCTAAATTCAAGTAATATCTAAGAAGAGGGCTCTTATGTGCTCAACTATAATCTTAAACGTGATTGGTAGAAAATGTTAAGAATCTATAAGTTGCTAGGTCAATGGGAGAAAATAAAACTGTCTTCTTTTTTCCTGTGACTCATATCTGTCAAAGCTATCTGCCATTTTTTTTGCAGAGTGGGGGAAGTGTGCTCAGTCGCTAGGCAACCTGTACAGCTAGATGCCTCTGGTGATAGTTAAAGGGAGATCTGGAACTAGAGGTAAGGTTTGGTAAAAGAGGAGGAAGTAAAGCTTAATTAGCACATCCTCCAGGCCTTCTCAAACAGGTAGCCTGGATGCTTAAGTCTGTTCTTAGAGAGTACAGAGGTATCTCTGATAAGGTACTTTCCTCTATCTGAGGATGGACCTGGCCAGATGCTGCCAAGGATGATAATTACAGGGAGGCTTGAACTGGGGATCTGGCTGAGCATAGCTGTCAGTGCAGAAGGTTATCCAAATATTCCTAGAAGTGGTTAGATAAGGAGTTAGAGGTCTATAAAGTTAGTAAGGCTGTAAGAAAGGAGGGTCCGAGCTAAATTGTGTAAAGTTATTACTGAACATCCACCTGACCTAAGCGGTGTCTCCTTATGGAATTTGTCTTAAGTCAGGAGACTTGCATGTGGACTGTTATTTCTGCTAGTGCTTGAAAGTGGCCAAGGGAGAGATCTGATTCCAGAGAAAGCCTTCCTGAGGCTGTTCTCTAAATAACTGGAATGTGTATGTCCAGAGAGTGATCAGTCCACATTGTTAGCCCTTCTTAGGGAAAAGTCAATTGGGAAAACTATGAAGGCACACATGATTTTCATAACAGAATACAGCTGATATATAACAAGCCAAGTAACACCAAAAACACCTTGGGATTTGGCTTCCTCTGGAGGAATTCCCTGATTCCTCCAGGTAGTGACTTTGCCATAACCAGCTGAGTTCTTATGATATATTCCTGCGGCCTGCAGCAGTTACTCTATGCTCCACTGCAGCTGCGGTATCGGGGGCTATAACTCAGCTCCTTCACAGGAAGCATCAGTTCCCACTTAGCAGATCCATTTGAAAATTGGCAACATAACTATTGCTCCTCCACTGTCTATAAAGAGAACTCTGGTGCTACAGACAGGACTTGAAGGTCAAAGCTTATAACAAGGATAATTTTAAGAATCACTAAAATTAAATGGGTATTGTGGTGGTTTGAATGTAAATGGCCTCCATAATCTCATAGGGAATGGCACTATTGGCAGGTGTGACTTTGTTGGAGTGGGTATGGCTTTATTGGAGGAAGTGTGTCACTGTGGGGGCAGGCTTTGAGGTTTCCTCTGCTCAGGATGCCGCCCAGTGTCTCAGCCAACTTCCTGTTTGTCTACAAGATGTAGGACTCTCAGACACTCCTCTAGCACCATGTCTGCCAACATGCTGCCATGCTTCCTGTCATGTTGATAATGGACTGAACCTCTGAAACTGTAAGCCAGCTCCAATTAAACGTTTTCTTTATAAGATTTGCGATGGTTTAAAAAAAAAAAAAACAGTTTGCTTGGTCATGGTGTCTCCTCACAGCAATAAAAACCCTGACTAAGACAGGTAGGTGCCTAGTAAGCATTAGACACAGGTATTTCACAGACCTTTCAGCATTCTGCCTTTGCTATAATCACAAGACTGTTCTCTGTTTCAAACCATTCTCAAGGTCATTGGGTAGAAAGTGGAAACTTCCACTGAGTTAGGTAGAATCACAGCAATCATGTCCTGAGCATACACTGCTTAAAAAAAGATGAAGACCCTCGGCCCTGGAGCTTGGACTCTAGGCCATGAGTTCAAATTCTGGTTCTGCCTTGTCATGCCTTAGGGGTTGGTTTTGGTTTTTGTTTGTTTGTTTGTTTGTTTGTTTGTAGGTAAATTGGAAACCGTAGCTCCATGCCTTGTGTGGGTAAAGTATTAAGTGAGAAACACAAAGCACTGAGCAAGCCCTCTACATGTAACAGCTACTGTTAGGCACCCTGAGACCTTGCACCTACTTGTTTTTTTTTTTTTTTTTTTTTTCCGTGTGAGTAAGTAAAGTATACCTATTTTCCTGATTGTTTTGCTAATGAGCAAGGCTAAATATCTTACCCAAACCACACAGCTTGGAGGAGTTAAGTACATTCTGTGTATGCTAGCCTTGGGGCCCCCAAACCCAAGTTCCTAATAATGTCCTGCCTCCTCATCCCCTTACTCACTTCCTATAGAAAGAACCTAACACACAAGCAATTGACTGTAAACAAAACCACCTTCAGAAAGTTCATTGCTGTGTTTTTCTCCGATCTTCTGAGAAGATGGGATTCCAGGAGCATAAGATTTAGTGGGGGAACTGGGAAGAAGTTAGCGGAGAGTAGACAAAGCCACCAATAACTGAGTCCTTGTGGGAGAATAAAATAAAGAAAGCAGAGTGGGTGAGTCTGAGACCACAGAGAATTTCTAAGACCCTGGCAAAACTAAGGAATTGACCTTGAACTCAAGGTCTCCTGTCAGAGGAGCTCCACACCTCATTGTAAGTGGGTTTCCTTCAAAATTCCTAGCAAGCCTGAGGTGATGGCACATGCCTTTAATCCTAGCACGTGGGAGGCAGAAGCAGGCAGATCTCTAAGTTCAAGGCCAGCCTGGTCTACAGAGTCCCAGGCAGCCAGGGCTACACAGAGAAACCTTGTCTCAAAAAACCAAAATTCCTAACAAGGTCCAAGCAGCGAGCAAGCAACCAGCATGAGAAACATGAAGCATGAGTGACCTTCAGCTGGGACCATCCCTCCCCACTTATCCCCCCATCTCCCCACCCCACCCCCACCCCCGCTGTTACTTATAGTTAGACATCTGAGAGCAACGTTATCCATGGCTGACCGGAATACTTATAGAACATACTGTAGGAAGGTACTCAGCTCTTTTGAGGAGTTGGGGAGTTGTATGATTTATAAATTGAGATGTCAGGGCCCTCATTAAGGGAACGGTCTAACAAACCCCACTTCCTCCAGGCTGCCTTCCCAAGAAACCCAGACCAAGGAAGGTGCCCCCAAAGGCCTCACACCTAGTCTGCCACTGTCTCTGTCCTGCCAGGGTCCACTCCTGCCTGAGCCAACCTCGTCTTCAATTTTAATAACTCTCATGTTGTCTCTTCTCTGAATTCCTTTGAACTTTATAGCTATTCCAAGTTTGGTTTATACTCCTTTTTAAAAATGCCCAGTTTCCTAGGGTAGCTTGAAAAACCACGGGAGCCTGCTGCATTCCTCGGGGGAATTCACCGGGGAAGAGAAACAGCAGGTGCTTTGTGAAGTTACGGAACGCTTTACTTTTCCAGTGTGCAGGAGCTATATTACTGCTGAATCTGTGTCTTTTCCTGAGTTCTCCTGCCAAATTTTGCCCTCCGGCAGTGCAGTTGTTCCAAGGTGCCATCAAGGTGGAAAGAGAGAGCACCTAAGGATTCCTCTGGGGAGACAGTCTCCCTATTTGTCCTTTCCTAAGCAGCTCAAGGGAAAATATGAAGCAGAGGCGTAGATGATACTGCAGTGCAACACTCTCAAGCCCAAAGTGTTCATCACCTTGTCGTGATATACTGTGTACCCTAATAAACTTTGCCTGAAGATCGGAGAACAGAACAAGCCACTAGATTAAACACAGATGCCAAGCAATGGTGGCACACGCTTTTAATCCCAGCACTCAGGAGGCAGAGATCTGTCTGGATCTCTGTGAGTTCGAAGCCATCCTGGATTATAAGAGATGGACTTGGGTCTAGGAAAGAAACAGAGCCAGGCAGTGGTGGCATACACCTTTGATCCCAGTATTTGGGAAACACACATGCCTTTAATCTCAGCACTAAGAAGGAAATGATAGCTGGACAGAGAAAGGTATATAAGGCATGAGGAGACAGGAACTAAAGGCTTTTTGGTTAGAGAGCTTTCAGCTGAGGACTCAGAGGTGTTTGGTCAGAGGATTCATGGAGTTGGCAAGGTGAGACTTGTTCCTTTGCCTCTCTGATCTTTCAGCATTTACCCCAATAGCTGGCACTGTTTTTTTTTATTATTATTATTACAAGACCTTTAGAAATTTGTGCTACATCACCTTACTTTTTACTTAGAAATTGCTGTTTGGTAGCCCTTAACCCGGATCATGACTAGAACAGTATAAATTCTACTTACTAGTATTTATGATTAAAACTTTTCTTTTTGATCCAATTCTTTATATCTTTGTCATGTAGGTTTTCATGATTTCATAGAAGATACAAGTCCTATGCTCAGTCACATTTTGGACCCATATACTGACCTTCTCATTTGCTGCCCTCTGAACACCGCAATGAGTTTCCTTGTCTACCCCAGAGGCCACTCAGCATCGCAGTTGCCATATGGTAAGTGGTTTTTGTTTTATGTTCTTATGTGTATGGCTGTTTTGCCTACATGTGTGTCTATGCACCACTTGTATGCCTGGTACCCACCGAACCCAGAAGAGTACGTTGGATCTTCTAGAACTGTAGCTGCAGATAATTGTGAGCTACTCTGTGAGTGCTAGAAACTGAACCCGGGTCCTCTGGAAGAGCTAGCTCTTTTAACCCCTGGGCCATCTCTCCAGCCTAAGTAAGCATTTTGATAATTTGTGGGAGTAAAATGATATACCTCTTCCAGGTACTGAAGCCCAACAGTGTCCAGTGAGTCACAGGCTCTGTCATCTAGAGGTTGTAGGGGTCAACTTGAAGTTGACTATAAACCTGTAGTTCACTGTCAACTTGACTGGACTTGGAATCACCATGGGAACAAACCTCTGGGCGTGCCTGTGAGGGTGTTCCCAAAAAGGTCTAACAAAGGGAGGAAGGCTCAGTGTGATGTAGGTGGCACCATGTCATGGTCCGGAACCCTAGACTGAATTTAAAAGAGAAAGCCAGCTGAGCAGTGGCATTCTCTCTCTCTGCCTCCTGACTATAGATATCATGTGACCAGCTGCCTCCTGTTCCTGATACCATGGCTCCCCTGATATGATGTACTGAACTGTCAAATTATGAGCTAAAATAGCCCCTTCCTCCCTTAAATTATTTCTTGCCAGGCATTTTGTCTCACTAGTGAGAGAAATAACTAATACAGAGGCCAACCAATCGTGGGACTGAAAGAGGCCAGTCATCCAACAGATCAATTGGGACAGTAAGTACAATTAGAGAATACCTGGGAGATGCTACGGGTGTGCAGGGCTGCTGGGGGACTGCAAAGGGACTTTTCAGGAGGTGACCCCATATATTAAACACAAGCGACAGGCAGAAGGATTGCCTTCTTCCTATCTGGCCTATAGCAATGCCTCTTCTTTGCTGCCTACCATGACCATTAAGGCAGTTAATGAGCTAACAGGACAATGATCTACAGGCTTTGGCTCTCAAGGGAAATATGTCTAGAAAGTGGTTTGTCCCAGCATTATATTTATAAAATCTTGAGACAACCCAGATGTTCTTTAATGGGGAACTACTTTTAAAGATTGGTAGGTCCATTTGTTAATTAATAAAGTTAATTTGTTATTTCTCTGGTACATACTTATTGAGTATCTGTCATGGGTCAGACACTGTCCTAAGTGATAAGAGTATAACATTGAACAGAACAGAAGATTCTACTTGCAGGAGCCTACTTGTGTTGGCATGTGAGCAAGAGATAATGAAATAATGTTATAATAGGACACCAGTGAACTGAAGAAAATAAATCAGGGTAAAACAGAGTCATAAGGGCTGCTATCTTATATAAAATGGTCAGAAAAGGCCTTTCTATGAAAGCAAAATATGAAGAGAGTCTCAAAGAAAGAACGAACAAGCCACTGTATCCTCCATGAAAGCCTATTCCAGGTGAGCAGAGGGTGCAGAGGCCCAGGGGTAGGATGCCACTCTGAGTGGGGAACAGAAAGGCCAGTGGATGCCGGGGGGAAGGAGGGAGGAGATATGGCCCTTTGGACCTGCAGACAATGGACTGCAGAATGATTTCTCTGTCAACACAGAACAGTGGCCATGTTTACAAAGTCAAGCATTTTGACATTATACAGTCTCCCACCTTGGGGGATAAAAATAGCAGCTGAATGGTTTCCCATTTGATTTGCTTGATAACATTATATCAGTTGTTTGGAGAGCATAAGCCTGAGTGAAAACTATACATGAAGACTTGCATAAAGCAAAACAACAAACAAAGATACCGAGAGAAGGAAAGTAAAAGCCAGAGGACACTTGCCTCCTAACAAACCTACAAAACACAAAAAAGAAACACAAAAGTATGAGAGAGCCCTGTGATGCCTCCAAATAGAACACCTTCAATCACGGAAGCCAAGTTCATGAGATGGCTGAATTGCCGGAAAAAGATTTCAGAGTCCTACTTGTTAAAATGTTCTGCGAGGGACTGGAGAGATGGTTCCCTCCTTAGGAGCACTTCCTGTCCTTGCAGAGGACCTGTTCCGAACGCCCACACAGTGCCTCACAAGCATCTGTAACTCCAGTTCCAGGGGTTCTGATGTCCTCTCCTGGCCCCTATAGGCACTGCGTGCACGTGGTAAGATGAAATACATGCAGGTAAATTACCCATACATAGTAAATAAAAATAAATAAGATCTTAAATAAAATGTTCAACGACTACAGTCACAAAGAGGACTCAAATGAACAGGTGGCTGATGTAATGAAGTCAACTCAGGATCTAGATAAGAAATTAAGTGGATGAAGTCAGCCTTAACAAATAAACAGCAACATAAATTAAAAAACATGGAGAAAAATATCACGGAAACTGAGCTATGATTTCTGTCTGAATCGTTTCTGTTGTTACGATAAAATACCCTGACATAAACAAAATAAGCGAGAAATGGTTTGCTTCTGTTCAGAGTTGAAAGTACAGTTCATCAAGAGGGGAAGCCTAGGCAGCAGGGGCCTTGAGGCCTCATTGCTCTCACATCAGAAAGCAGAGGGCAGTGAATTGATTCCATCCAAGACACCAAGCCAAAGGAATGGTAGGCTGGATTTCCCCACTCCGTCAACATAATCAGGATAATCCCTCACAGACGTTCTCAGCAGCCCGTCTACCAGGTGATTCCAGGCTGTGTTAAGTTGATAGTCAATACCAACCCTCATGGTCCTACTTTGCTAAAACTATTCATCCTGACGTGTGTGTCAGGAATTGATCCAGGGCCTTGTATGTGATAATCACACTATGCTATGCCCTCAACCCTTCAACAGGTGTCCATCTGAACGAACCACCGTAGGGGAACACGCCTCTATGTTAAGACTGGTTATTACTGGGGATATCATGATATTTTAAAATTCTTTTTGCTTATCTCTGTTTCCTAAATCTATACTGTTAGCATGGGCTAATTTTTAATTTGGTCTTTTTAAAATATAAAAGATAGGTGCTTGGAACTAAATCTTTATGTTTTTCCCACTCTCTGGGCTGGGGCCATCCTCAGCACAGTGTGAGCATGTGTGGGTTAGAGTCACATCTTGGTCCCTAGGACCAGCCTCTTCGCCTCACATCTGGGTGTCAGAACCCACAGTCCAGACTTCAGTAACACTCTGAATCACCACGTCCCTGCAAGGTCCACACCCAGCTGGTCCTGTGAGTCCTCACTTAGATATTAGCTTCCCTTTTGATCCCACAGCAATTGTAAGAGGCCAGGCTTTACCCAGTCATACAGAGTAATGCCCCTACGGGCTGGCTGGACTTCCTGACCAGCTACTGGGAGTTCCTCATCACCCTCCTAAACACAGCCCATAACCTTCCTAAAGTCACATACCAGCAAGTCCTCAAAATCACTCTTTTTTTTTTTCTGCCGGGCAGTGGTGGTGCATGCCTTTAATCCCAGCATATGGGAGGCAGAGTCAGGTGGATCTCTGTGAGTTCAAGGCCAGCCTGGTCTACAGAGCAAGATCTAGAACAGGCACCAAAACTACACAGAGAAACCCTGTCTTGAAAAAAAACACTTTTTTTTTCTAATTTTATTTTTTAATTATATGTATATGTGTGTATCTGTATGTTGTTTTGTGCATGTGAGTTCAATGTTCATAAAGACCAGAGGAGGGTGATGGATCCCTTGGAGCTGTAGTTACAGGCAGCTGGTTGTGAGCTACCCAATGTGGGTACTAGTAACAGAATTCAGGCCCCCTATAAGAGCCACACTCACACTTAACCACAGTCTTAATTAGAAATTCTATTTCTGTGAAGAAAAACAATGACCATGGCAACTCTGGCTCACTTACAGTTTCAGAGGTTTGGTCCATTATCATCAATGACAGGGAACATGGTGGCACGCAGGCAGAGGTGGTGCTGGAGTGTTAGCTGAGACTCCTACATTTTGCAGGCAATAAGAAATAGACTGAGATACTGGGTGGTATCCTCACACAGGGAACTTCAAAGACCACCCCCAGAGTGACAGATTTCCTCCAACAAGGCCACACCCACTCCAACAAAACCACACCTCTTAAGAGTGCCACTCCCTATGAGATATGGGGGTCAATTATATTCAAACTAACACATTCCACTCCCTGGCCCCCCATAAACTTATAACAATATCATAATGCAAAATGCATTTAGTCCAACTTCAAAAGTCCCCATAGTCTATCACAGTCTCAACAATGTTTAAAAGTCCAAAATTCAAAGTCTCTTCTGAGATTCATGCAATCTCTTAACTGTAATTCCTTAAAAAATCAAAATTAAAAAACAGATCACATACTTCCAACATATAATGGCACAAGATATAAATTACCATTCCAAAATATAGGGAAGGGAGCATAGTGAATATACTGAACCAAAGCAGACTGGAAACCAGCTGGGCAAACCCCAAACTCTGCCTCTCCATGTCTGATGTCAAAGCACTCTTCAGCTCTCCAACTCTGTTCAGCTTTGTTGATGGCCACACACTTCTTTATCTTGGGCTGGTTCCACTCCCTGTTAGTAGCTCGCCTTGGCAGGCATCTCGTGACCCTGCATCTCTAACATCTTGGGTTCTCCAAGGCAATCCAGGCTTCAACTTCTCAGCTTCATGCAATGGCTTCTCTACCAGGCCTCCATTCAGGGACACCCCTGACACATGCCTGGCCCCACCCAGCAGCTTTCTTTAGGAACAGAGGCAAATTCTATAACCCTTTTCTTCCATCCTTAACTCTAAAGCCAGAACCACGTGGCAGGAGCTGCCAAGTTCTGCTGCTTACTGGGACTGGAACATGGCCCCCTTGTTCAATTACACCCTGACCAGCTTTCTGTCCTTCACTGCCTAAGTTTAGCTGTCCTGAAACTTTCTCTGTAGACTGACCTCAAACTCAGAGATCTGCCAGCCTTTGCCTTCCCAGTGCTGGGATTAAAAGGTGTGCCCCACCACACCCAGCTCTAAGATTTTCTTTAGTTCCTTTTCACAAGTTGGAAACTTAGCTGGGTGGGATCTTGGCCTGAGATCGCCACTCCCTTTATTTCATTTCTTAATCAGTTTATCTCCTTCAACACAGAACTTAGCTCCAGTCCACTTTCTGGTGCTCTTTTTCTTCTCAAATATGTTTCTTTGTCCAACTTGCTCATTTTCATTTTAAATCTAGTTATAATTCATTAGTTACCAGTAGTAACCACACAACAGAGTCTGTACCAGGCTGTTTTGAGATTTCCTCTGCCAACAGAATTAATCCCAAACTCCTCACTTTAGCCTTGAGGCAAACTCTTCTGACAAGGGCAAAAAGCAGCCACTTTCTTTTTTCACCAAAATATCACAAGAATGATCTTTAGGAAATACACTAAAATTCTTTTGTGAAACCTCTTGATCTCCACAGTTCATCAAACCACATTCAGCACCACTGTCTTCCATGCTCCTACTAGTATGCCCCATGAAGCAGTGCTTAAAGCAGTGTGCTGCTTTCCTAACCCAAAGTACCAAAGTTCAAATTCCTCCAAACAAAAACATGGTCAGGCCCATCACAGCAATACCTGGTACCAATTCTGTCTTAGTTAGGAGAGACACCATGACCACGGCAACTCTTTTTTTTTTTTTTGAAACAGGATTTCTCTGTGTAGTTTTGGTACCTGTCCTGGATCTCACTCGGTAGACCAGGCTAACCTCAAACTCACAGAGATCCACCTGGCTCTGCCTCCCTAGTACTGGGATTAAAGGTGTGTGCTACCACAGCCCAGGTCCATGGCAACCCTTATAAAGAAAATATTTAATTGGGGTGTGCTGTGGGATGGTCTGTATGTCAAATAAAACACTGATTGGCCAGTGGCCAGGCAGGAAGTAGGTGGGACAAGGAGAGAGGAGAATTCTGGGAAGCAGAAGGTTGAGGCAGAGAGACATTGCCAGCTGCCGCCATGACCAGCAGCATGTGAAGTTGCCGGTAAGCCACCAGCCACGTGGCAAGGTATAGATTTATGGAAATGGATTAATTTAAGCTATAAGAACAGTTAGCAAGAAGCCTGCCACGGCCATACAGTTTGTATGCAATATAAGTCTCTGTGTTTACTTGGTTGGGTCTGAGCGGCTGTGGGACTGGCGGGTGACAAAAATTTGTCCTGACTGTGGGCAAGGCAGGAAAACTCTAGCTACAGGGGTGGCTCACTTACAGTTTCAGAGGTTCAGTCCATTATTACCACGACAGGGCAGAAGTGGTACTGGAGGAGTAGTTGAGAGTCCTACATCTTGCAGGCAACAGGAAACCAACTGAGACACTGGGCAGTATCCTAAGCATAGGAAATCTCAAAGCCTGCCCCCACCATGACACACTTCCTCCAAAAAGGCCATACCCACTCCAACAAAGCCACAGTTCCTAATAGTGCCTCTCCCTATGAGTTTATGGGGTCAATCACATTTAAACTACCACAAATATGGAGCCATCTTTCCAGACCCAGCATTTTTTATATCAATTCATATTAAAGTCTATGCTTTAGGGTCTCTCTTTGTTTGCCCATCTCTACTTTGGTGACTTGACCTTTCATAACAAATCTAAACAGTCACAGTCCTTGTACTGTTTGAAAATACCACACCCATCTCCATGCTCCACTGGACACTGTTTGCCCTCCCCAGAGAGTTCTTCCACCCTCCACCTAGCCAATCTCATCCATTCCCCAAAGCCCAAAGACTGCTCTGCCTCATGATTTATCACACTAGTAAGTTAATAATAACTTGCCTTGTGTGAGTTCTATACCAAGTGTCCTCCATTCATAATACCATTTAACTCCTAACAATGGTGTCATCATTTTCTTCGCTTTTCATACAATAAAGCTGAAACTCTTTATCGTATGAAGGGATGGGTCATTCAGTAAAAGGCTTGCTGTGTCAACACAAGAATCTGAGTTCAGATCCTCAGCACACACATAAAAAAGCCAGGAGCAGTAGTGCACACCTGGGGAGGCAGACGGGAGGCTCCTTGGGACTTGCTTCCCAGCCAACCTACCTGAATCAGTCTAGACTTGAGAACTTGTCTCAAAAATATAGAGAAGCAGTTAAGGAGAAATACCACCTGACATTGATTTCTGGCGCACACACATGCACACACACACACATATACTCATACACATGACCACCTGACTAGAACTCAGAGTGCTTAAGTAACTTTCCCAAAGACATGCAACTTGTATAATCTGGACTTGAGCCAAAGGCCTTACCTGCTATGGCCCTCAGCTTACCCACCACCCTCTCTACCCTCACTAATGTCTCTCTGCTCTCAACAGTTAAGTCTTCACAGTCAGATAACAGCATCAAGCCCTTCACACTTGATTACACTATTTGCTGTTGCTTAAGATTTCATCTCCCTGCAGAGTGGCAAACTTGTGGCTGTGGGGATGTAAATAGGTACAACCACTTTTGTAAACAATTTCACAGCATTTACATACCTTATCCTCAGCAATTGAGCTCAAAGGTATTTGTCTAAAAGAAAACTAGTCACTTGCCCACAAAATGCTTAGTTCAAGATGGTTCATAGTTTATTCATGATAGCCCCAAATTGGATACAACCCAAATAGCAGTCAACAGAATGGGATATAGTCCCAATGAGAACAACTACAATATGAATGAATCTCACAAGTGTAGGTTAAGCAAGGAAAATCCAGAAGAAAATGAATACCAGTATATGGCTCCATTTGCATAAGAACCAAACAGGCAGACGTGTCCTGTGGGGAGGTTAGACACTGCAAGACTACATTAGCAAACATTAGGAAGAGCCAGCAAGGTGATGCTTCTTGATCCTGGGACTGATTGCAAGGGTATTTTCAGCTGGAAGGTTATGCAAACTAAATACCTTCAACATGAGCATTTCCCTGTGTGTGCTAGACGTCAAAGTTAAAATTTAGTGGCGGAGGCCATCACTTGTATACACCATCCTACTCCTCCTTTTCCAAATGTGTATATTGAAGGTATCCCAAATCCACTCATGATCAAATGCTTCCATATTTGGCACCATCTGTGATTCACAAAATTAGAAGGAACTGTTCTTGCGGGACTGGATGCTTATAGCTTTATCAATACTACATTCTGTCCTTCCTGTGAAATCTCAGGGCTGGTTAAATTCTGTCCAGGGTGCTCAAGATTCTGAGTGCCCTGGCTTTCAGCTCAATTCCTTCTCTGCCTCTGTTTGTATCTGCTCACATTAGAGATGTCTCCTCTGATCTATCAGCCTAAATAGCAACACAGAGTTCTATAAAGGTAGTAAGTTTATTCAAAAATTAAAATCAGCATTGCAATTAAGACTATGCAGCCTATATCCCATGGTGGACTAAGGGCATGTGAGATGAGCTTGAAGCAAGGGGAACAATTGAAAGTGAACGTATGCTCAATTACTTGGGGGTTATTGTTGGAGTCATTGGTTCATTTTTGTGTTAGGCAAATGTTTTTTGGTTTTTCTTTTTGTTTTTCTTTTGGCTGTATTTGTGATTCCTGGGGCAAACTGCAGTTTTTAGGAAAAGTTCCTGATATATTTCCTCCAGGGACTCTTTTTAATCACTTTTTCACAAATACATCTGCATGAGAATCTTCTTTTATTAGCCTCATGAATGTCTTCACCTGGAGCTAGCATTTGTCACAAGTGACTCCATTTTGATTCTGACAGCTGCCACATATTACTCTAATGAATTTTAGCTTAAACTAGGATTCTCATCTAGAACTGTAATTACTTTTATATTTTAGTCTTTTTGATACACATTATCATTTTCTGGTTACCTGGTTACCTGAGAATCCCCTTGTACTCCCACTTGTTCTCATTTTATAAAGTGGTGGTTCCATTCCAATTCCCTCAGTCACAGTCCACAGGTGTCATCCGGGATGAAGAGCCTACAGTCATCACCATTCACCTGAGCCTTTTCTCTACACACCTCCATCTGGCTTAATTGTTTCGGTTTCCCTGCTGAGAGTATCCATCTATATGCAATGATAGCTACCATTTCTAGAGATCCTTCAACACATGCATCATGATTTTAAACACCTATCTGAAAGTCTCAACATCCTGATAATGCTTGAGTCTGGCTGCCAATTGCCTTGCATTACAACAGTGTTGCACACACATCCCTGGTCTGTAACTGTGTAGAAGAGCAGAGGAAAAGGTAAATAAATAGTTACGTAGGCCTAAACATAGGCCTCTCATCCTTGTCAGCACTAGTGTGTCTATATGGTCAGCCACTGAGCTTGGCTTGTGTCCATTGTGCCATTTTTAACTTCCATGGGCTCCAGGTTTTAAATTTCTCTAAAGGGCAGAATTGTAGGAGCATGTGTTAGTTATTTAGCGGCACTCTTACCCTGCGAGGAAATATCACGCCAACACGACAGAATCCACTAACAATAGTTTTATTAAGATAAGAGAAAAGGACAGACAAGTGCTCAGGCCTGCAGAAGAGACACGTGTGTGGAGAAGAAGAAGGAAGCCAGGAATATGGTGCCGGCTTATAAAGGCTGGGTGGCACACAAGTACACAGGTCGATGTGGCTACTCCACGCATGCGCGTAGATCACATAGTTGCGTTGCACGCTCTTACACAACCATGCGATGCCACGGGGTCCTGGTCACTAAAGATACCTTGACCCAGAAATGGCTATTTTGACCTGGAATTGGCTAGGCCGAAGTGTCTAGGTCCGCCGGATGTGCCCAACAGTGGGGGCATGTTGTGGATCTATCAGCATGTGCCTGAGAGGGGAGGTCTCTGTCTAAGTTTGTCACTCTCCTAGCCCTGTGGCAGGCTTCTCAGACTTGCTATTCACTGACTGGCTCATTTTGGAGGTGCCATGCCAGCAGTGTGTGACTTTTCCTGGGAAGATGTGAATGATAGTTGTTAATCCCACCAAGTGAGGATAAGATCACTACCACAAGTTTGGAGCCAAATTTGAAGCAAGCTTTATTAAATACTTGCCAGGATGATGGACACTGGACAGGTCCATACCCAAGATTCCCAGAGAATGGCCAAGAATTATGACAGATAGAGGAGGCCCCTGAGGACCAACCCCTCCCCCTCCCCATGCCTCACTCTGAAGAGCCCAGGAATATGAAAAATTGTATGCCTATTTATATAGCCTATACGGATATTCTAGAGGTTGATAGCTACTAAATGACCCTTTGCCCTACATTCTCCCCAGATATAGGAAAAGTAACTAAAACAGATCCATAGCTATGTAACCATCTTGAACTAACCCCTGTAATCAGAGGTTGTAAATCCTGATCCAAGATGCATTCCCCAGAGGCTGTAAATCCCGAAATTCACTCCCTGTCCTGTGTATGGTCTTTTGCTATAAAAGGACACTTATGGCCCCTTCTCAGGGACACAGTGCAGATCCGGACCTGTCTGTGACCTTAACTAGTTAAAAGTTCTGGTACCCTGGGGTAATGGAATAAAGTTGCTTCTGGTTAATAGACTTCGGTGGTCTGCTTCCTGTTATTTGTGCAACCCCAACACCCAACAACCCCCGTTTCTGACATAGGTCCTTTAAACTCAATGATACCCCATTTCCTAGGACCCCCCTGACACCTGAGCCTACACTGGCCTTGGACAGTTCATCCATTCATCCAAGTCATTTGTGTGTGAGCTTCTACTTTATATGGGAGCTAGGGCAGCTTAGTCACACAATTGCATGGCAGGCTTAATTAAACACCAGTCAGGGAATAGGCTTGAGTTTTGGTTTACTGGCAGGCAGCACCTGGTAGTTCCAGGAAAAAGCCATAAGCTGATACCACCCAGAGAAGGGCCAGCATCTAAGGGGAAATACCTGACATTCCAAACATTCCAATCATTAGATAAGATTAGATAAGATCACCAGATGTCCTTGAGCACAGCACTCACCTATTTCCCTTTCACCAAGACACCCCTAAACAAATGTCAGCTAATCAGGGTCCTGAACCCTGGAAATCCCCTCACTCCCAACCTTTACTATGATAAAAACCCTACCCTGTCCAGGCTCCGCACTCTGTGATCGAACTGCTGTGTCGGACAGCAAGCTCGAGCTTGAATAAAGGCTCTTCCTTTTTTTTCCGTATGGTCAGTCTCTGGTCTTCCTAGTGGTCTTTGTGGGGTCCCAAGATCTAAGCATAATACTTTCTCTGCTCTGTAAGGTGAAAGTTTGCATGTCCTGTCTCCTCTAGAGAAGCTGCTCTGAAGTCAATTTGACTGCCTTTCAGCCCCCTGCTGAATTGTAGCTCTGTCTGTTCCCTCTCCCCCATCACTTAGTGCATCTTTCTGCCTCCTAAATGGAAGTTGATTGCTGAATCTCATTTGAGTCAAGATCAACTGGGACAAAGAAAGGAAGAACCAGCCTAATTTCCATTTTACAAATGAATTACAAATGTTGTAAACTCACATTTGCATTTGTGTAAACATGTCATTTCAATAATAAAACACCAGATTCCCCTCTTTCCCCAGTACCTTTGGAAGGCTGGTAACCTCTTCATTACAGCTTAAATATGAATGTTCAATAAGGTTTTAGAGTCCCATTTCACCTCACATTTTTCTGTAGAGTGAATGTTCAAATTTTACTTTCAGATGGAGGTTAACATGTAGTTGAGTTCACCACATGACATCTAAATATTAATATAATACCTTTTTTGTCATTTTAACCCATAATTTATCAAGAGGTTTCCATAAGCTTGGAAAGGGAAGGAAAAAAGGAAGCAGCCACCCTTGGAAAGCTCCAGGCTTTGTTTTTGGTTTCCCAAATGAGAAGTCACTCTCCTTGCCAGATGGGAAGATGTTGCAGAGAGTTTCAGAGCCGCTCAGAAAGGGGCCAGTTTGAGAGCCAAAGTTACATTTTTAAGTTCTAATTACTATGCCTTAGAGATCCATGAAACAAAAATGCCTCTGATCTGCAAGCTCCTTGCCCAAGGACAGATAGTTCCTGAAATGCTGGCGGTTACTGTTTATGGCCGATAAGAAGCCACGTGTTTTCACTCCCCTAAACAAGTTTGTTTGACTCATCCTGAACTGGATGTGCTTGATCACATGTGGGCAGGGGGTTCATGGGCAGGAAATGCATCAAGATGTACGCTTGCCCCTGATTGGATGTAGGCTGGAGGTATGTCAGTATGTATGCTTGTACCTGATTGGATTTGATGGGAAATACTTAAGCCACTGTTAACTGTGACTTCGGCCATTTTTCTGGGGAACCAGAGATGGACCTGGCCAGAGCCCATCCACCTGGCCAGTATTTAATTAAAGCTTGCTTCAAATTTGACTTTAAACTGTGGTAGTGGTCTTATTCTCCATCGGTGGGATTAACAGCAAGTTCCAAAACCTTGTTCAGAAGTGTTCCTAACCAGCTCCCAAATGAAAATTTTTCCTACCACTTGTTGAATAAATTCTGTTAAATTTGGTCCCAAACTGCATCTGCACGTATTTTCAAATTGGCACAAGGGTTTATCTAGACACAGTAAACTATAGCCTTTCTTTCTTCCTTCCTTTCTGATTTCTTCATTCTGTCCCTTCTTTCTTTACACACACACACACACACACACACACACACACACACACACACACACACACTCATGAGTATAAAGGGTGAGTGACAAGCCCAATGCACAGCCACATTCAAGACTGAGAAGACAGATGTCCCCTGAGAAAGAGTGTCAGGTCCAAAGCCCCTGTTCCCCCAAAGTGGTGATGCTGGTGACATTGTCCTATAGAGAAGGATGTGGCCAGGGAAACAGAAGGGTTGTTATGAGGCGAATAAGCCTCATGGTTTCTGTTCAGTAGAAAAGCAGATCTCTTGGGTGGTTTCTGCTCACAGGAACCTCCCTTAACCTTTCCCCAGAGGTCAGCTACCTCTGGCAAGAGCAGTTCACATCCCTACTCTGCTGCCTGCCATATAAAAACTGCTTGCTTTTCTGCCATTTGCTCTTCTCTCTGCCCCTACCCGTACCCTCCACCCCCACTGAGAGATGGTCCTGACAGTTTGATCCCTGCTATGGGATGTCTTTCTGTATGCAGTGAATATATGTTGTTCCCATTGGCTAATAAATAAGCTGCTTTGGCCTATGGCAAGGCAGATTATAGGCAGGCGGGAAATCCAAGAAGAGAGACAGGAAGGAGAAAGGCAGAGTGGGGGAGACGCCAGCTGCTGCCAAAGGAGCAACAAGATACCGGCAGACTGGTAATGCCACGGCCACGTGGCAACACATAGATTGATAGAAATGGGTTGAGTTAAGTTATAAGAGATAGCTATTGAGAAGCCTGACCCATAGGCCATAGAGTCTGTAAGTAACATAAGCCTCTGTGTGTTTACTTGGGACCAAGCAGCTGCAGGACGTGGGTGGGAGAGATTTGTCTGAAAGGCAGGTCAGGCAGGACCTGAGAAACTTCTGGCTACAGATTCCCAGTAAATCTTTCTTTCTGCCCACAGAGTGGTCTAGTCCAGTTGTTACTCTGCCCCATTACCTATAGAGAACACCTGTATACAAAAGGAATCATCAATGCTCTGGACCACAGCAGGAGCATTCCTGGAAGGAGTGTGTAATTGCGGCAACCAGGCTGGATTGGTTGAAAGCCAAGGCCATTATCCAATTACCTCTGTAGCCTCTGAACAAGTACCTAGCCCACATTGCCAAAGAGCAAAGCCCAGCAAAGCCCAGGCCTTTGCAGAACGTTAGTGGCTGTGGAGACGGCCCTTGGGTAGGAAGCTGATAATGATGTCTGGCTGGTATGTGGTGGGGTATGGGGGTTATCATTCAAGAGACTGCTGCCCCCAGCCCTCCCACCACGGTTCTCATCTTTGTGAGAAAACATGGCTAAAGATGACCCCTGCCCTCCCTGAGATGGTAAGGTGGTAAACTAAGTTGTATACTGCAAGAGTTGCCAGTTGTACCCATTTCCCACTGCATAGATCAGCAGGAATACTTCCCTCTGGTCCCCAGACACGCAAAGCTGTGGATCTGAGCCCAGCAACACCCGAGTACCCCAGCCTATGGGCACTGGTCCCAAGCATGAGCTGTTCTTCCTCTGCAGCAGATTGACTTTGCCTTGCCCAGGGACTCAGTGTTAACACCACCAATCAAGAATAAGACCACTACCACAGTTTAAAGCCAAACTGAAGCAAGCTTTAATTAAACGCTGGCCACATTGAATGGGCTCTGGCCAGGTCCATACCCAGGTTCTGGGGAAATGGCCCAGAACCAAGTATAGCAAGGGCTTAAGAAGGAAAACCCATAATTCATGGCATTTCCCATCAGGTCCAGTCAAGGACAAGCATACATCCTGATGTATTTCCTGCCTGTGAACCTCCCATCCACATGTGATCAAGCAGATCTGGTGCAAGATGGGTCAAACAAACTTGTTTAGGGGAGTGAAAACATAAACATCTCCCATAAACAATTATCCTCCAGCATTTCAGGAACTGTCTGTCCTTGGGCAAGGGGCTTGCAGCTCAGAGGCATTTTTGTTTCATGGATCTCTAAGGCATAGTAATGAAAACTTAAAATACAACCTTGGCTCTCACATTAGCTCCTCTCATATGCCCCAGAAAAATCCTGGCCCAGCAGGGTAGGTTTAATAAATGCAATAGCAACTGGTAAATAAGCCCATATACCGCAAGTTACTAACACATTGTTCCTACCTACTGGAGTCCTGGCTGCATCCCCAGGATAACTCTTTTCTCCTGCCCAGAAATCTCAGTGTCATTAGTTCCTGATTTTATTGGGCTACAGAACCATAGTTATGCCACCTTGTGAAAGTATTCCTAAGAACACTTTAATTGCTAAAACCATCTTAGGTTAAACTGATCTCTGATCAAGTTATAAATTCCCAGAGTAAACTGGTTAATGGACCAGCCATACATTTCTATACAATCTGTCCCTGACCTAAAGGTTAATTGACGGACCATTAACTGCTCTCTCTGCCTCTGTAAACAAGCTTGTGACAGTGCAGGTGTCAGGTGACAGCGCAGGTGCCAGGTGACAGTGCAGGCGCCAGGTGACAGCGCAGGTGCCAGGTGACAGTGCAGGTGTCAGGTGACAGCGCAGGTGCCAGGTGACAGCGCAGGTGCCAGGTGACAGCACAGGTGCCAGGTGACTGCGCAGGTGTCAGGTGACAGTGCAGGTGCCAGGTGACAGTGCAGGTGCCAGGTGACAGTGCAGGTGCCAGGTGACAGCGCAGGTGCCAGGTGACAGTGCAGGCGCCAGGTGACAGCACAGGTGCCAGGTGACAGTGCAGGTGCCAGGTGACAGTGCAGGTGCCAGTGTGGGCGCCAGGTGACAGTGCAGGTGCCAGGTGACAGTGCAGGTGCCAGGTGACAGCACAGGTGCCAGGTGACAGCACAGGTGTCAGGTGACAGTGCAGGTGCCAGGTGACAGCGCAGGTGCCAGGTGACAGTGCAGGCGCCAGGTGACAGCACAGGTGCCAGGTGACAGCACAGGTGCCAGGTGACTGCGCAGGTGCCAGGTGACAGTGCAGGTGCCAGGTGACAGCGCAGGTGCCAGGTGCCAGTGCAGGTGTCAGGTGACAGTGCAGGTGACAGTGCAGGTGCCAGGTGACAGTGCAGGTGCCAGGTGACAGTGCAGGTGCCAGGTGACAGCGCAGGTGCCAGGTGACAGCGCAGGTGCCAGGTGACAGCGCAGGTGCCAGGTGCCAGTGCAGGTGTCAGGTGACAGTGCAGGTGACAGTGCAGGTGCCAGTGCAGGTGTCAGGTGACAGTGCAGGTGACAGTGCAGGTGACAGTGCAGGTGCCAGGTGACAGCGCAGGTGCCAGGTGACAGTGCAGGTGCCAGGTGGCAGCGCAGTTGCCAGGTGACAGTGCAGGCGCCAGGTGACAGTGCAGGTGCCAGGTGGCAGCGCAGTTGCCAGGTGACAGTGCAGGCGCCAGGTGACAGCACAGGTGTCAGGTGACAGCGCAGGCGCCAGGTGACAGTGCAGGTGCCAGGTGACAGCACAGGTGCCAGGTGACAGTGCAGGTGCCAGGTGACAGTGCAGGTGCCAGGTGACAGCACAGGTGCCAGGTGACAGTGCAGGTGTCAGGTGACAGTGCAGGTGTCAGGTGACAGTGCAGGTGCCAGGTGACAGCGCAGGTGTCAGGTGACTGCACAGATGTCAGGTGACAGTGCAGGTGTCAGGTGACAGTGCAGGTGTCAGGTGACAGTGCAGGTGGCAGGTGACAGTGCAGGTGTCAGGTGACAGTGCAGGTGGCAGGTGGCAGTGCAGGCGGCAGTGCAGGTGCCAGTGCAGGTGTCAGGTGACTGTGCAGGTGTCAGGTGACTGCGCAGGTGTCAGGTGACAGCGCAGGTGGCAGGTGCCAGGTGGCAGTGCAGGCGGCAGTGCAGGCGCTGGGCTCCAGGACAGCTTACCACCGTGCTGCTGTATCCATATTTTAACCCTGGGGGGTCTGATAAAGGAAGAGCGGTCTCAGTGCTCCCCCGACCCCTTTCTGGGAAATGTAATTTGGCTCTGCTTGCTCCCACACACCTAGAGAGCCCTGTTGTCTTCAGCAAGTGAATTAAAGACCCCTCGGGGTGCTGGGGTGCTGGCTTGGTCAGTAAAGTGCTTCCCATACACACATGAGAACTTGAAATTGGACCCCCAGTACCCACATGAAAGGCAGGCACAGGCACAGTGGTGTGTCTGTGTCCCCGACACTGGACAGACTGGTCTCTGGAGCTCATTCATCAGCCAGCTTTGAGTTCCAGGTTCAGTGAAGATCCCCCTACAAAGGTGATCGGGCTAGGGGTAGCTTAGCGGTAGAGCACTTGCCTGGCATGCTCAAGGTCTTTGGTTCAATCACCAGGTCCTTGGTTCAATTCCCTCCTCCCAACAAAAAGGTGTAGAACAATTGAGGAGGACTGCTGATGTTAATGTCTCCACAAACACATGTGTAAATGTGCACATATGCAAGCACATACATATACACACCAGGAAGGGAGGGAGGAGGAGGGCAGGGGGTGCAGGGGAGAGAGAAAGGAAGAAAAAACCCTTCAAGCTCCCAAGAGCCACCCTCCCCATCTGGAGGCAGGGTCTGGAGATAACAGTTTTCTCTTGCCTGTTTCCATCCCACAAATGCTGCCACGTCCGTTCAGGAAGAGCTCCATGACAGGGCCTGGTTTCCCAACCTCCTGTTGCTCACAGGTTTCTGGGTTCTGACTCCTCAGCAACTGTGAGGGAGACTCTCACCACAAATTCTCTCTGGGAATGGATGGAGGGACAGCTCTCGGCGATGAGGGTTTGATCCCCTACAGCATCTCCGGTGAGCCCTAACCCTCCTGTGGCTGCCATGAGTGTCACTGCGGGGACACCCAGAGCACATTGCTAGCCATCACCCCACAGCAGGGATTTGTAATTAGTCTCTGGGGCTCCCCACAATGGCATGGAAAAGCAGTCCCGAAGCTGGGGTGGTTAGGAAGAAAGACTTGGCTGCAATGCCAAGGACTTTGGCCAGGGTGTCAGACTGGGTGGCAGGCAGAGATCCAAGCTGGGTGTGCCATTGGCCAAAGATGGCAGAAGACCTGGTGCTAGAGGGTGAGCAGAGGAGAGGGTCCAATCAAACAGGAAACCGAGGCCCCAACACTTCAGACTAAGGTTTCATCTGCCCTTGTGAGGAAAGATTGGTAGAGATTGCTACCCAAACTAATTAAACCTGAGTTGCATTTAAAGTGTGTGTTTGTGGTGTGTGTGTGTGTGTGTGTGTGTGTGTGTGTGTGTGTAGTGTGTATATGTGTGGAGTGTGTGTGGTGTTATGTGTATGTGGTGTACGGTGTATGTGAGTGTGTGTGCTATGTATATGTGGTGTATGTGTATGAGCGTGTGTATATGTAGTGTGTATGTGCTGTATGGTGTGTATAGTGTGTGTGTGGTGTGTCTTTGTGGTGTGTATATGGTATGTGTGAGTGTGTGGTGTGTGTGAAGTTTGTATGGTGTATGTGTGTGTGGTATGTGTGAGTCTGTGTGCTGTGTATATATGGGTGTGTGTGTGGTGTGTGTAGTGTGTGCTGTATGATGTGTGAGTGTGTGTGTGTGGTATGTCTATGTATGTGTGTGGTATGTGTGAGTGTGTTGTGTGTGTGTGTGTGTACATTTTTGTAATGTGGGTTTCATTTTCAGTGACATCTTTTATCCTCACATAATTTCAAAGTTAAAAAAACTCTCCATTGGGTATGGTGGTATATTCCTGTAATCTGAGATACTCAGGAGACTGAGACAGGAGAATCACAAGTTAAGGACCATCTGGGCTGCAAAGAAAGGTCTTATCTCATAGTATACCAAAGGCCTGAGGATGGAGCTCAGTAGTAGATCACTTGTCCTCTGTGTTGGGAAGAGATGGAAATGAGGAAACACACATTTTGGAGGAAAGAGGAGAAGGTTCTTAGGGCAGAGGACACATCCCTCCTCTGGTTACTAAGATGAACAGGCATTGAGCAGACATGGTGAAGAGAGGCCCAGAGAAGAGTGAATTCCCTAACCAGGCTGCTTCTAGACAAGAGAATGAGCTTCTCAGGTCAGCACCACAGTGAGAACAAGTTACTGTAGCTAGAAGTTTTCCTGTGTCCCACCTGGTCCACAGTCACTCAGACACAACAGAGGCTTATATTAATTAAAACTGCTCAGCCATGAGCTCAGGCCTACCACTGACTAGCTCTTACGTTTAAACTCAGCCCATTTCTGTTAATCTATATGTTGCCATGTGTTCCTTGGATTTACCTGTGTGTTGTTACATGCTGCTCCCTGGACAACAGGCTGGCATCTACTCTAACTCAGCCTTCCACTTCCAGAATTCTCCTTGACTGTTTATCCTGCCTATACTTCCTGCCTGGCTACTGGCCAATCAGTGTTTTGTTTATCAGCCAATCAGAGCATACACATTCACAGCATACAGAACATCCCACAGCAGGTTGCAGAGAAATTTCTGAGTAATGTCTCGGTACGAGCTCACCTATGAGGCAAATCCAACGGGTGTTTAAAACACACAAACTAGTACAAAAGGTGTCCATAGTATGTCTTAGGATTGAACTAGTACTTGAAGTGTGAACTGGATCATGAGAGGATAGCTAACGTGCTGGAGGTAAGAATAGCTTGGGCACAGCTAGTGAGTACACTATTACTGGGCCTGGGAGGAGGAGAGGGGCAAAGGTACACACAGGGTCAGGTAGAGTCAGGGAAAAAAGACATCGTAGTTACTTTTCTTTGTGATAAGACACCACGACTAAGGCAACTTAGAGAAGAGAGGGCATATTGGGGGCTTATACTTCCAAAGAGTGAGTTCATGACCATCATGACAGGGAGTACAGTGGTAGAGAGGCAGGCGAGATTCTGGAGCAGTAGCTGGGAGCTTACATCTTGAGACACAACCAGGAGGCAGAAAGAGACTTGGAATGGCATGGGCTTCTGAAACCTCAGAACCTGGCCCCAGTGACATGCCTCCTTCAACAAGGCCACACCTCCTAATCTTTCCCAAACAGTTCCACATACTCCAGACCAAGCATTCAAATATATGTGCCTATCGGTGCCATTATCATTCAAACCACTACAGAAGGCTCCTGAGCAAACTGATGCTCTGGGGTGGTCTTAGAAGGGTGTGCTAGCAACTCTGTGTGGCATGTGAGCAGGGTTGAGAGGAGACAGGAGGTTAAAAGATCATGGAGGCTCAGATGAGAGGTAGAGTGTGGGGGGGCAGTGCGGGGAGATGGGGCAGGCACAGGTGTAGACAATGAGCCTATGAGCACACAGTCTATAGACAGTGACAAAAATATGGGCTGCTGTATTAGTTGGGGTTGCTATTGCTGTGATGAAACACCATGACCAAAAGAAACTTGGGGAAGAAAGCGTTTGTTTGGCTTACATATCCTGAATCACAGTTCACTGAAGGAAGCCAAGGCAGGAACTCAAACCCAGTGGGAGCCTGGAGGCAGGAGCTGATGCAGAAGCTCTGGAGGATGGCTGCTCACTGGCTTGCTTCCATGACTCACTAGCTTGCTTTTTTATACAACCAGGACCATCTGTCCAGAGGTAGCACTGTCCACCCACATCGAACTTTAATCAAGGAAATGCCTCACAGACTTGCCTACAAGCCGATATGATGGAGCCATTTTCTCAATTGACGTTCCCCCCATGTCAGATGACTCTACCTTGTGTCAAGTTGATAAAAACAAAACAAACAACTAGCCAGCACAGCAGCCATGTTGTGGGGTGAGTGTTATGAATTATTACGTGGTGGGGGGGGGCGTGGGTATCCCGCAGGCTCAGGGAATTATGCCCACAGATGCAGTGGGCTGGGCAGATGCATACCTTGTGCGGCATGGCCAGGGCTGCGGCGGTGGCGGCCAGTGATACACAACCCAGACTATGCATCCACTTGGAGAGTTTATTATAACAGAGAGATAAAGAGGCAGAGAGACAGAAAGAGAGAGAGAGAGAGAAGGGGGAGGCAGGGAGGGAGGAGAGAGGGGGTTCGAGGGTGCACACCTCGTGGGAAGGAAGGAAGCAGGAGAGAGAGAGAGAGAGAGAGAGAGAGAGAGAGAGAGAGAGAGAGAGAGAGAGAGAGAGAGAGAGAGAGAGGAAGGGGAGGAGTTTTTCCTTAGAATGGGGCTTTTAGTCAGGACACAGGTTGACACCAAAGGGGTGGCATTTTAAGGGGTGTGTCAGAATATGAACAGTGAGGCTTGGGGGTGAGTCACAAACAAGAGCCTAAGCAGGTGCCAGGGCTAGCCCAAGAAGTGATGTTGAGCTATCACAGACACAGGGAGTGGGGAAGGCAGGCAGGCATGGGAGGAGCTTAACCTCTGACATCCCTTCCTTCTAGTACTACAGGTCTCGGCTAGGGGCCGAGGAGATGGCTCAGTGGGAATAGCCCTGCAATCATAAATTTTCATCATCTATTTAATATTACCATTTCAGCTCTCTTATGACCGGGTCTGCATGTATAGTTTTTTTTTTTTTTCAGCCTGAGATTCTTCTCTAGCTTCTGCATGTGAATGCATGTGTATGCACACTCACACATGAATGCATGTGACATATAAAAGAATTAAAAACCTTTGTCAATAAAAGTCCTAGAAAAACAAATGTTCATAGCAGCTTCATTTACAATAGCCAAAATTCAGTGTTCACAGATATATGAAAAACTACACTATATTCACACAACAGAATACAATCCACTAGTAAAACGCAATGCCAGCCAGAGGACTGAAAAATACCCAGGATCATGCAGACTTCATCACGGACTAAGTAAAAGAAGTTTGACATTAAGAATGCATGCCATTAACTTGTATTTATACACTATTTTCAAACCAGCAAAACTTATCAGTGTTGATGCAAATAAGATTGTTGGTTGCCTCTAGGATAGAGATGAACTCTGAAGGGGTATAAATGACATTGGGGGGGGGGGAATTAAAACACTTTAGATTGAAGTAGCAGTTAGACAGATGTATACATTTGTCAAAACCTATCCACTGTGCACTTAAAATCTGTGAATTTTATCAGTGTAAATTACACTTCAATAAAGTTGATTTAATAAATCCTCCTCCGCTGAACAGCCTACAGCAAGATTACAGCTTCCACAGACAAGACAGATGTAAATGTGACATGCTGCCAAGGCAGACAGCGGCAGCTCTCTCTGCCAGGGCCCGCCTTCCAGCAGGCAAGCAGCACCCTGTGGGCCTTGTTAGAAGAGGGCTTCACTTTGAAGAAACAGGGAAGTGACTGGTCAGGGCCTAGAGGTAGGGGACAGACTTTGAAAGAACACATCTGCCCAGGAGAACCCCAGCCCTCAGCCACAAGGGAAGGATGGAGGACGCAGACATTTCCATGGGAGCACCTGAGGGGTCACCATAGTCTGGGGTGCACAGGGTTCTCCACCGTCCTGGGAAAGAAGAGTCCAAAAGTCAATCAAGACAGCAAGTGTGGGCCAGAGACCCCGCTCCACCCCGCCTCTGCAATAGCCTGAGGAGTTCCCGGCGGAGCCCTCCATTCAAGCAACGCAGGATCCTTGAGTTCACCACAGGAAATAATTTCAGAACCCATCAGTATGAATCAGAGCTGGGGTTTATTAAAAGAGATTTTTTTTTTAGCACAAAATTAAGTAAAAGAGTTAACAAAAGAGAAGAACTTGGTGGAGTCGTTCTCAACCTCCCTAAAGCTGCGACCCTTTAATACAGTTCCTCATGTTGTGGTGACTGCCCCCTCAACAGTAAAATTACTTTTGTTATGAATCATAATGTAAATATCTGTATTTTCCAATGGTCTCAGGTGACCCCTGTGAAAAGGTCGCGACCCCCAGGTTGAGAACCATTGGCTTAGTGCAAGCCGACAAGGTCGTGGGTGTGTACTTCTCAAGGCAGTCACACTTCTCTGTCTGTAAGGGATTTGGGGGGATTCAGAAGTTATTGGTTTTCAAGGTTGCTAAGGAATGTAAGTGAAATCACAGAGTGGCTCCTGAGGTGAAGCAGATAGGATTAGCACTGATGAGATAAACCCCTGGCTCCTCAGAGAGCTGTTAGGGGAGCTAAGACGTTTTCACTATAAACAAAGTTAAAGAGTCTTGATTGCCAGCTTTTAGGAGGTAACCGGGAAAGAGCTGGATTACAAAGGTTTGGGCTTCAAGCGTGGTTCACTGTTATTTTAACATTCTCATTTGAAATACCTTTATATAAAAGAAATGTGGATTCCCAGCTGGCTAGTGAGATGCTGCAGCCTGACTCCGCGGTGAGGCCTCCTTCCCCTTCCTGGGCCCCATCCTGACCCACAGTCCAAAGGAACAATTTCTTAGGCGAACAGTTGCTGGTTTACAGTTGCTGTTACTGTTAGCCGTGGTTTGTGGCAAGAGGGAGGCGGGAACGCCTGCATCCTAACTAGCTTCTTGGAGAGAAAAGGCAGGGCCAGGAGTCAGAGCTGGCATGCTTTCCTCCCAGGCAGTTAACATTAATCTACTTTCCTTCACATCTGCAGGTTCAGACATTTCCTAGCCACATTCAATCCATCTTCAGCTAAAGAGCCAAGTATGTCAACACGGCACCTGGGGGGCCCCACGGGACTTATTAAGTCTGGATTTGGAAAGTCGGAGTTACTAAACCCAAATTAATTGCTGTAAATTCCATCACAGCCAGCCTTCTTTCTGACGGAATGCAAAACATACAGCCAAACCCTCAGCTCTTTGCTGCTCCTCCTGTGGTCTCCTGCTTGGGGAAGATGCATCCGCGGACTATACCAGTTGGGTCTCAGACCCACAGCCTGGTTGGAGGGTGCAGTGAGACAGCTGAACTAGACCACCCCGTGGGTGGAGAGGAGAGGTTTATTGGGAATATAAAACTGCTGTGTGGTTAACACTTAGGTGGAGAAAGAATAGCCAGGGGCATTTGCGGGAGTCCAGAGCTGCCATGGCTACCTCCTGGGAGGCAGAGAGAATAGTAAGAAGGTAGGGAAAGCCTTGCTAGTTATAAAGAGGAGGAGGGAGAGCTTCAGTGAGCAAGATGTGGCAGCCAGAACAGCCTGAAAGTTTAGAGTATCTGTGGGGGATTTGGATATGTGTTACAGCTATATGCTAATAGAGAACTAGGTGCCCCCGCTCGCTGGAGGTTAGGGGGAGATAGGGTTTCCTGGTAGACAGAAACCCAGGTCACAAGTTTCAGAGGAACACTGAGTGTGTCTCAGTCTTTCTGTTTATTCTGTTAGAGTCCAGCCTGGACACTGTCAGTGGCACTGCCATTTTGGGGGGTTGGGGGTTGGAATCTAACACTGCCCATCCATCCAGATAGCTTCACTATGCCCAATGAAAGCTTCAGCAGGCCTCACATGCTGGTGTGAGCTTCTGCTAGATTTGAGGGTTGCAAAACCAGTCCAGAAATGGAACTTCTTTGAGTTATTTTTATTTATGTGTGTGAGTGTTTTGCCTGCATGAATGTATGTGCCTGCCAGAAGAAGAGATTAGATGCCTGGAACTTGAGTTACTGACAGCTGTGAGCCACCATGTGGGTGCTGGGAAACAGAACCCAGGCGCTCTGCAAAAAACAGCCAGTGCTCTTAACTATTGAACCATCTCTCTAGCCAAAGAAAAACCAGTTCCACCATTTTGGCTGAATTAAAGCAAGCTTTTATTAAAACGTTATATATTGACCAAGACAGAATTTGGTCAGGACCACTCCTGGAAATTTTCCAGCTGAGTGGCTCTGAGACACGTGTTATTGGGGCTTTTATGGACAAAACTCATAGGGCACTCACTGTACTTTCCCCATGAGGCTGTGTTGTTATTTTCAAGAACTACAACTCCCAGAATCCCAGAAAGTTACCCGTCTTTGGGCAGGTGGGGCTTATAGGTTAACTTAGGGTCTAACATAGCTCAGGAACCAGAATTTTATCTTCTTTAAAAAAGATCAAAAGAGCAGCATTTGCAGCTCTGCCTGCAGCAATTAATAGTCACCTCTTGAGTCCATTTGACTACAGCTAGGACGTATTGCTCTGGTTACTTTGTGCCCTTCCCTCGGGCTTGTTTTCATCCTTTGAACAAACTTTTTGTTCTACACCGGAGACCTTTCCGGTTCCTTCCCCAGTTTGAACAAGACACACATTGACACTCCAGTGACCCACATGCTTGATTAAGAAGCAGCTCCAGGAGCAAAATGCATGCTGGTCAGAGGCCATGCACCAGAGAAAAATCCTGACACATGTGACCAAGAAACCTACAGAAGCCAGAGTAGAACCTGCCCCCTAGGTGGATGGACAGAGAGGACAGAAGGACTTTTCTGGCCAGGAAGTTAGGGAAACAAGAGAGTTAAGGAAAGCTATAGAGTTGGGATTGAGGGCAGCCACTGGCTATAGACAATTACCTACTGTAAAATTGGACTCACATTCCCCTACCCCTGCCAACCACTCCAACGGGCCTTTCTTGTTGTATGGGAGGCACCATTATTCAGGTGCCCACTAAGAGCCCAGGGGAGCATATAGTCAGGCCGGCTGGCTTGTTAAATGAAGGTTAATAGCTGGGGCCAAGGAAATAGCTCAGCCAGTAAACTGCTTGCCACAGAAGCTTGAGGAGCTAGCTGGATTGATACATTCCAGTTCAAAGTGAGAGGACCTGGTGAAAAATCCAAGGTAGCCAGCATCCCGAGGAATGACATTCAAGGTTGATTTCTGGTCTCTACACATATGTACTCTCATACATGTACTCCTGAACACACATCGACACACACACACACACAGAATACACACTCATACAAATCAATTTGTAGATGCAATGTGATCCCTTCCCTTCTCAGCTTTCATGAAATAGATTACCTTGAACTGTGAGACCAAACAAAATCTTCTTTCATTAAAAAACAAGACAAAAACCTAGCATTATGTCACCCATCAGTACTAAGGACTAAATAGATCTGCCTTGATATTGGGTAGGGTTTCAGATGGGGAGGAGGAGGGCATACCCAGCCTTTGGCTCTCCACTCTTCTCCCTCATGGTGGACTATTTCTTAGTCTCCCCATCCAGTTTCATTCTCTACTCCACTCCAATATCCAGGTCCTGTTTTCCATTGAACTTTGTTTCTTGGTAACACGCCAGTAGCAACAACAATGCCACACACACACACACACACACACACACACACACACAAATGGAAGCACTAAGAACTTCCATTTCTGTACACAACCAAGTAACCAGTATCAGATATATTTGCCCACTACAAACTACAGTTTTACACTGAAAGCAGGTGGTATATGACCATCATTCCCGAGAGAAAAAATAAGGCCTGCCACACGATATGAACACCATTAATTACTAAGACAAAGTCTTATAAGATGAATTGCTAAACAGTCTTATTAATAAAAAACCTGGAGCCAGATATTGGTGTTAAAACTGAGAGATCAGGGGAATAGGACAAGCCACAGCCAACCTTATCTCACCAACACCTCAGTCTCCAGAGACCTACTTCCTATATACCCACACCTATATGCCTTTCTGTTCTGGCATCTCATTTCCTCTCTCCACTCAGCTACATCACTTCCTGTCTGTCTGTACAGACCCCCAGACCTTTATGGTTAACTAGTGTTGGAATTTAAGACATGTGCCATCACACCTGGCTCTGTTCCCAGTGTGCCTTGGACTCACAGAGATCTCCAATGCTAGGATTAAAGGTGTGTGCTACCATTGCCTGACTTCTACATTTAATATAGTGGCTGGCTTTTTCCTCTGATAATCAGATGAGCTTTATTAGGGTGAACAAGATATTGGGGGACACAATATATCACCACAATGTCTGACATAAGTCATTTAAAGGAAGAGAAGTTCATTTTGGTCCACAGTTCAGAGGATAAAGGAGTCTATCAGGGTGAGAAAGGCATGGTAGGCAGGGGGCCAGATCTGGTCTGTGATGGCAGGAAGTTGCCACCTCACGTTTTCTGTAGATCAGGAAGCAAACATGTAGAATTCCCATGTGTTTGATGGCCTTGTCCTTTTCCTCTTCTTCTTCTTCTTCTTCTTCTTCTTCTTCTTCTTCTTCTTCTTCTTCTTCTTCTTCTTCTTCTTCTGTTTTGTTTTTTGTTTGTTTTGAGACAGAACTGGCTGTCTTGGAATTCATTCTGTAGACCAGGCTAGCTTTGAACTTGCAGAAATCCACCTGCTTCTGCCTGTGAGTGCTCAGATCAAAGGCACGTGCAACCACTGCCCAGCTCCTTTTCCCCTTCTTACCCTCATCCCAAAGGTGTACCTCACCAGCGCTCTAACTACTTATTCATCTAAGGAACTTGTCAATCGAAGTTAACATTAATCTATTTTTCTTTTTGGAAGCACCCGTCACACTTCAGTGCAAGGAGAGGTATCCCCAGCAAAAAGCAGTCTTAAGCCGAGGAGACAGAGTGGGGTTCATGGAAACTGAGATAACTTTGCAGGGTAGCATGCTAGAGAGAGGGAGGAGCTGTGCAAAGAAAGGGCTCCAGAACTCCACCTCAGTGTCTCCTCAAGTCTCAGATTCAATACTAAGCTATATATTTTTAGAGTGAAACTCCAGGACTGGGCAAGAACTGCTACCTAAGAGTTGTGAGGTATACAGTCCTCAGAACTCACCTATGGTTGGTGGATGTTCACCTATAACCAGCCGGAGGGGAGAAATTACGTTAAATACTCAGGGAATGTAGTAAAGACTTCATGAAGGTCAGAATATTGTAGTGAGATAAAACTCTAGGTTAAAGGCTATTTTAGGACCCCCAAATAGAGTTTAAGACCATGCCTAAAGGATCAATGAGTTTGATCTTCCAATGACTTAACTACCAGCCCAAGTCCATTTCTCTTTAAAGAAGGTGTCAACATCTAGATGCTCAATTTTACAAGGTCTAGGATACAATCTGAAATAAGTATTAAGGCAAGATGTAAAAACAAATGCCCTATAACCAGCAGGAAAAGGAGGGTAGAAATAGAGACAGGGGTTCTGAATCCCGGATTTATTTTTGTCCCTTATTCAATCCGCCTTTTAATTAGCAATTGATTTTTAGCTCTGTCAGCCTGTCTCACTATGAAGTTACTCTGTTTATTCCCAGCTGATGTTCTTGACATCTAATTAACTAAACATTTACCAAAGCCCCTTGGATGTCTTCTGACAGCTGCTGCCTTGAAAGCGCTAAGAACCTGGGTTTGCCTGGATGAGATGAGGTGTAGCTTACCATGATACAGGAGAATAATGCCCAGCAGATGGATTCCTTCCAGAGAGTTCATTTGCCCATTTCCTCTTCAGCCCCTGTAGATTTTGTCCTTGTGTCCCGAAGCTGCACCCCACCCCACCCCATTTACCTACAGCGATTACAAAGCAAAATAAAAAGCTACACGGTAAACACTGACAGACTCCCAGGAGACAAGCAGCCACACAGTGAGCTCCATTTCAATGGTGCTTTGGCTCTCTGTAATCCATGGAGGATTGTGACAAATTGTTTCCTTTTCTTTAGTGAGCACATTAAAAAGTGTCCCAACATTCATTCAATACCTATGGCTTTTACTCACAACAGGCAGCCCTGCAGAGCCTGCAGAAGGCAGTGGTCATGTAGCTGTGGAATGGACCGCTCTGTGCCCAGGAGGGTGGAGGATGTGAGTCTCCAATAGAACCCCTTAAGTGGTAGACTGAGGACATATTCAGTGCTAAGCTTTATTTTAAAAAGTCCAATTTAAATGTAGGTCTTCATTTTAAACATGTGTGCACATGCAGACACACATACACACACACACACACACACACACACACACACACACATAGTCCCCCAAAACACACAAATATATAACCCTCTCCACAAACACAAAACCCCTACGCACACATGCAAATGTACATACAAACATACATATAAAACCTCAACCCACACCCATGCGGGTACACACACATATACAATCCACCTCCAACACACAGGTATGCATTTCTCATTACGTGTAGCATTGTATGCCAAAGTGACAAGGAGTCTGGGTCACTCTCTGACTTTGCTGGCACCAAGGTGAAGGATCAGACAGTAGCCACAGATGTCATTATGTTCTGTACCCAGAGTGCAGTAGTCCCCTTCAGACCTCTTGCTCAAGTCACTATGTGGCTGGCAGTGCTCTGGCCCTCAATGACCCAGGAGGATCTGAGACCCTGTAATGTTGCTACCATCTTGGAGTGTTATCCAGAGCCAGCAGCACAGGGCTGCATGCAGGCACTAATTAGAAGGGAGCTCTAGTTGTTTGCTGGATGATGAGGGGGAAGCTAGAGATTTAATTCTGCCCACTCTTGTTCCCTGTGGGGTTTGGGAAGGGAAGCAAAGCGCACACATTTGGCTGTAGCTGCCACCGTTTCTGTCTCCTCTGAACTTCGCCCCAGTCTGAGAAGCATTTGTTCCCAAGTGGCTTAATCTACTCAGGCAGGCCATGAAGACTGCTGTTCTGTGTCTTGGAGTCAATGTTGTAGCTGGAAGTTTTTCTGTGTCCCGCCTGGTCTGCAGTGGCTCAGACCGAAGTAAACACACAGAGGCTTATATAAATTAAAACTGCTCGGCTTTTAGCTCAGGCTTACTACTGACTAGCTCTTACACTTAAACTCATCCCATTTCTGTTAATCTACATGTTACTACGTTTTCTGTGGATTTACCCATGTGCCACTACATGCTGCTCACCAGTGGGCTGGTGTCTCCTGACTCAGCCTTCCTCTTCCCAGAATTCTCCTTGTCTGCTTATCCTGCCTATACTTCCTGCGTGGCTACTGGCCAATCAGTGTTTTATTAAACCAGTGCACAAAAGCATTATCCCATAGCATTTCCCCTTTTCTGTTTAATTAAAAAGGACGGTTTTAACTTTAACATAGTAAAATTACATATAACAAATAGTTATCAAGCAGGATGGTGAGTTTGCAGTGGTATATAGGCTTGTGTGCAGCAAGGCAGATTCCTGCCATTGTACACAGTGGCATCTGCAAGCCACGAAGTGTGGTGCATGATATGATATAATAAAAGGATGGATTGTTGTACCTACTTTTAAAGAGCAACTTGTTTAAAATGTTTTACATTGGTATAGATTTTAGTTTTTGACACAAATTTAAAGTTAATTTTTTATACTGTATGTATATTTTTACTCTTGTTTAAGGTATTATGTTTGTGCAGCTCATTTAAATTGTAATAGATAATTAAAAAATACAGGTTAATAATTAGTCTTCTATGATAGTCAAACATATAGTCATGCTAAGTTTCTAGGTATACATATATATAATTCAGTTAGGTAGATAATCTTCAAACGCTTCAAAGACCTACAGAATATGGCATTTAAAATGTTTTAAAAACTTAGACTTTCTGTACAGTAAGACACATCTGTTCCTGGCAGCACTGATTTACTTCAAAAAGAAAGATGAGCATTGAAGACACTCCATATGGAATTTATCTTCTTCTTGCCAAAAATAGTCATTTGGGCAAGAAACTGTTCTTTCCTGGACTGCTTGACAAAATGTTGTATTGACTGGACATGCAGGACCCATAGGAAGGTGACCACTGAACTTTTCAAGGCAAAATGGTCCTTCAGGTTCCTGCTTCGCAGAAGAAACAGTCAGACATTCTACAGGACACAGAGAGAAGTGACTGAGAGACTCTAGGCCTATGGGCTGAAGATGGATGCCCCAACATTGGAGAAGAAGTTTGGGTGACTTTCCAGGCAGGCAGCCATCTCTGTCATTCCAGACTTTTGAAAGTTGCTTACAATGCATTTCCTGTTTACTTAGATAATATTGTATCCTTCTGAGGTCTTTGATGTAGCTGAAGACTAGATAGTTATAATTATGGTTTTCCTTGGTTATGATAAGAGATAAGGTACACATAAAACTTTAGACTCACAAATATGGGATAAATAGAATGTTTTCTTTAATGTTACAAAATACAAATAGACTAGATATTGTAACTGTAATTCTTGCTTGATATATGTAATTTTACTAGGTTAAAGTTAATGCCTTCATTTTTTTTTTTTTTTTTTTTTAGAAAGAAAAGGGGAAGTGATGGGGAATGTCTTTCTGTATGCTGTGAAAATATGTTGCTCTGATTGGTTGATAAATAAAGCCGTTTGGCCTATGGCAAGGCAGCTTAGAGGTGGGCAGAAAATCCAAACAGATAGACAGGAAGAGAAAGGAGAGGCAAAGCTTGCCACCTGCCACTGAAGGAACAACATGCCATCAGACTGGTAAGCCACTGCCACGTGGCAACTTATAGATTTATAGAAATGGGTTAATTAAAGATATAAGAACTAGATAGCAAGAAGCCTGCCATGGCCATAGTTTAAAAACAATATAAGTCTCTGTGTGTTTACTTGGGTCTGAGTGGCTGCAGACCAGGCGGGACACAGGAAAACTTTCAGCTACACAATGTGAAGCACAGAATCCAGTTCTTCAGCAACCTCAACATGTCCCCAATATCTGGCTTCCTCTGTCAACATGCCATCGGCATGTTTGGGCTCTGCCAGCATGGCTGCAGGCAGGAACTCCCCACCTCACTGGGAAGCCCAGTTTTCTAAGAAGAAAGCTTTAAAAGGAACTGAGGTCTCTCTTTACTACCTTGTGTTCTTTTTTCCTTTCACTGTGTAAGAAACACATCGGCTGGGGTTTCTACACAGTGGCATTGGACATGCCACACCCTGCCCCTATCCCTGCAAGCATGCTCCAAGCTGGGCCACTCCCCACTGGACTGTGGTATTGACACAAAATTCTGATAATCTAGTTTTTGCTCCCTTTTTGGCTTTTTCCTTATTTCTTCTCCCTTTCACTCCCCTCCTTCACTTCCTCCCCCTCAATCCCACCATCCCTTTCTCCTTTGCTTTCTTCTCACCCTCCTTCCTTTGTTCCCTTCTCCTTCTAAAACCTCCCTCTCCTTCCTTCTGTGCCACCTCCCATCCTTCCTTCCTTCCTTCCTTCCTTCCTTCCTTCCTTCCTTCCTTCCTTCCTTCCTTCCTTCAGCTCCAAACATACACAATTTGGAAATATTGTCCAGGAACACTAGTGTGTGCCTTTTTGAGTCCTTTAGGTTCTCTTGAAGCTCTTGGACGTGATCTGCTCTTAGCAAGGGTTTATTTTTGCTCCATAAAATAGATTTTTAGGTTCTACTCACTCAAGAGCTGGGTGAAGAGTGTGCTGTGGCATTTTTTTGTCCCCACATATCAGTATTGACTGCAGCTATACCTCAACTTTCCATCACATAGCACAGCTGGTTTTCTGTGCACAAAATGGAGTCAAGACTCAAGACTATTACTTGATTGCATGCAGGAAAATGTCCATTTAAAGTATGAACTGATAGAAGGAGAAGCACTCTGTTGTCATGACCATTTCTTGCCAGGGTCCCAGGCCCCCACAACATTGTGTAATGGGCAGACGTCACCTCTGAAGGCACACAAAGTCCAGACTTTGGCCTGGTAAGTAGAGCTTCTTCTCTTTTCATTATCAGACATTGAGATCCAAGATCAGACATCTTTCTGTCTACCAAAAGGTGGATGTACCCCTCAAGAGAGGAAGTATTCCAGTCTGCTTTTATTCCTTTGGCAAACACCAGGACCCCAAAGCAATTTTGGGAGGGGAGGGTTCATTACAGTTTGTTATATGTCCATCACTGAGGGAAGCCACAGCACAAGCTTGAAGCATAAACCATGGAGAGATGGTGCTTCCTGGCTTTTCCCTTGGTTTGCTCAGCTACCTGTAGCACGAATCTTTAGAAGGTCTTATTCATAAAATCAAACCTGAAGCCAGGTATTGGGATGAATGCTGGAAGATCAGAGAAGCAGAACAAGCCACAGCTTCCTCACCCCACCAATTCCTCAGCTGGTCCTGTTTCCTCAGCCTGGAAGCCTCTGAGTTCTCATCTAAATGGATCTCAGCTGAACTGCTTCTCAAAAGCCTGAAAGCTTATCCAGCTCTAGTTCTTGGTTTCACGCCTTATATACCTTTCTGCTTTCTGCCATCACTTCCTGGGATTAAAGTCTCACTTCCTGGATTAATGGCGTGAGTCACCTTGCCTGGCTGTTTCCAGCGTGGCTTTAAACTCACAGAGATGCGGATGGATCTCTGCCTTAGGAATGCTAGGATTAAAGGTGTGTATGCCACCATTTTCTGGCCTCTGTATCTAGTGGCTGTTCTGTTCTCTGACCCCAGATAAATTTATTAGGGTGCACAATATTTTGGGGAACACAACATCACCACAACTACCTTTCTCATATAGCCCAGGCTCCTCTGCCTAGGGATAGTACCACCAGTGTTGGGCTGGGCCTTCCCACATCAACTAGCAATTAAGAAAATGCCCTACAGACTTGACTGCAGGACCACCTGATCTAGGCAGTTTTCAGCTGAAGTTCCTTCTTCCCAGGTGACTCATAGTCTGTGTCCACTTGACGAAAGTTACCCAATGCAGGAGACAGCTGCTACACATCTTCCTGAGAAAGTCCATACAAAAGGAATTTACAAATGGGATTTAAAGTATGTCCCCGTTGCTCATGCTGCTGCTGATGTATTAACCAGCCTTCTCCTTACATCTCTTCACGTTTCTCCCCGCAGATTCCATCAGAGGAAGAGTGGGTTTACATGGACGCCTATTTATTTATTTATATAACAGGTACTTGGGGAAATTGGACTTCCATGCCCCTATACTTTCCAAAATGGCATAATGGGCATCAATGACAGGGTGCCATCATGGCTCTGAGCCATCAGAGGAAATTGCCGATGAAGCCCAGCTGCATGCGCACAGCCTCTCACCGATGAGGGCAAGCTCCAGAATACAAACCAGTACGCAGCAGCATTTAGCATTCAGCCTGCATCACCCAGACCGAAAGGCAGTGTGCTAATGAGAGAGGAGAGAGAGCTGAACGCTACGAAGTCTCACTTGACAGGTTCTAAAGCGAGCTGGATACATAGAGTGCCACTGAAGATGGGCATGGCAAACAAAAAACCTGGCAGGTAGAGAGAACATTTGGGGCAGGTTCTGAGAGACAGCCCCACCCCTGGAGAGAAGAGCAGTGAGCAGGGAGAACATGGATACACCTCTGCCTCCAAGGAGGCCTCAAAGCTAAAAGAAGTGCCCGCTCTGCTCAGCTCCATGGGATGAAAAATCTAAATTTGACCTCAGAAAACAAAAAATTGCATCATCTCAAACAGCTGAGAAGCCAAAGGCATAGCTGGCCTTTGGCACAGCTGGGTCCCGAACCCAAATGAGGCCATCTGTTCCTTCCCCCAGTATTTGAGCTCTGGCTGCCTCACTGTAGGCTTCACCCATAGTCTATAACTCTTTTCTGCTAGTAAAAATGGCTGCGTCTTCCAGGTTCCCATTCTAGCCTCTGGAACTGAGTCACAGCAGCTCTGATTGGGTACCTGCAGGTCACATGGTCTTCCCTTATCCAATCAATCCCTGAGGTCAAAGGGATGTGATCACCCGATTGATTAGCCTGACTAGGTCACGCGCTGACCTCTGAGGTTAAGGTAAGGACAGGTCTCCAGTGGGAAAAATCATTAATTTCCCCAGGAAAAGTTGGATTTTATCAAGCTAGAAAGGCTACAGACAGCAGCAAATGGGACCACAGTCACTTTAGAGCAGCCAGCTGCGGGAGCAAGAGTGTCTACGGATGGCTGAGGACTTGCAAATATGGCACTAAATGGTGGCTCTGTCACGGTTCCAAATGAATCCTCACAGTCTGAAGACTCCCTGAGACATCAGGTCTCTGTTCTTGCCAGCTGTCATTGTCACGATGGCCATTGTTGGAAAAGAACAAGATTATCAAGGACAAACAGAAATGAATTTGTTCTCATTATCAGTCAGAAGTCTTGAGGGCCCATAACACCTAATCACACACAGTGGTTGTCTTTAGTTACAATTTTTATTTATTTTTTAAATTATGTGTGTGCAGATAAATTCTAAATTATGTGAGTACAAATGTCTCCGAGTGGCCTTGTGTATGTGTAAGTACAGGTACCCACGGAGTCCAGAAGAGCTCACGGGATACCCTGGATCTGGAATTATAGGAAGGTGTGAACCACTGGACATGGATGCTAGGGAGTGAACTCTGCAAGAGCAGTGGGCACTCTTACCCACTGACCCATCTCTCAGCCCTGTCTTTAGTATTTTTGACAGCTTGTAGGTTTCTGTGTTTTCTTCACAGACTATTATCAGTGAAGCCACTGTTAGGGCTTCCAGTGTGAACTTCAAAGGTTAAAGACATTTCAAGTTGCAGGTTTTATTAGCAGTGTCAAGGGTCATCATTCCAAATTCATCGATTCTGGTGATGCTTCTCCCAGTGTCCTTAATGCTGAACAACTGGGAGAGGCCACTCTGAAAGTCACAGGTAGCGAACATAAAGCTCTTTAAATAGTGGATTCTCTGAAGAGGCCATAGCACAGCAGGGCAGTGTCTTCCCACTGGAGTCTCTGAGTTGGTCTGATTGACTCAGAGCAGTTCCCATGAGATAAGACCTGGCTACATGGAAATCTGAAATAAGAGGAGAGTAGGAACAGTCTTCACAAATCAAAGGGATCTAGTGATGAGTGTTATGTGGAAAAGACCAGGCCTGGCTGTTACTCACTTCCCAAGTGCCTGGCTATGTTGTGGAATCTCTCTGGAATAAGTGCTCTGAGATCAATGAGCATGGAAGAGAGGAGATGTCACCAAAGGCTCTGGTCCCCCCAGAGACACTTCCTCTCTTCCACTCTCAGTGCTGTGAGAGTGTTTATTCCAGAGAGATTCCTGCACCGTTTCTGAAAGTCCCAGTGAGATCTCCTTCACCATGACCCCATGGTCAAGAGGGGCTTCTGCTCCCAGGCCTCTCATCCCATCACAGGTCCCTGGAACTGGGATGCATGCACTCCCAATAGGACTCAGGATCCTCTTCCTGTGAACAAGGGGACTGTGAGACCTGGGCCTGGAGACTCTGAGTAGAAGTCAGACCCATCCTTCCTACTGCCACTAAGGGAAATGCCAGGCTCTCCCCTCATCCAAGAAGATGACAGCTATGTTACCAGATTCTAAATCTTGCTACATACTTGGCCTGAAGCGGAGGGAGAGCCCCTCCATGACTGTAGAGAAATTATAAAAGAGATTTTTCTCCTCACAGCTGCTTCCCAATGTAGACATGACAACTTTTACCAGTCTGGAGGACCTGAGATAGATCCCTAGGACCCATTTGGTGGAAGCAATGAACAGACTCCAACTTCCACACACATGTGGTGGCACACACACACTAAATAAGTGCAATAAAAAACCAACATGGGAACACAAAGTCTTCCCATCACTACAAGAGATCAGATCCTGAGCTTTCATACTTACTGTCCCCTATGAATCCTGCAGACACCCTGTGAGTTAGGTGGGCAGATGACACTTGCCCAGTGTGGCGTAGCCATCTTGGACTCACTGGGTTAACTCAAAAGCAATGGAAGTACTGAAGGTGAGCCTGAAAACCTGTCTGTGCTGAGAGGCATTTATACTCCTTCCTCCCACTGTTGCTCACAGCTTAGGCTGACACTCCAATCGCCAGTTTGACATAATCTAGAATTCCCAAGAAAGAGGATCTCAATGAGAAATGGTCTAGATTGTGTAGACCTGCGTAAGGGATTATCTTGATTTTTGTTAATTGAAGTGGGAAGATACACCCTCTGTGGGTGGCACCATTCCCTAGCTGAGAATTCTAAACTAAGAGTGGATAAAGGGAGCTGATCACTGGTGTACATTCATTAATTCAGTGCTCTCTGCTCTTGACTATGGATGTAATGTGTCTGGCTGCTTCACATCTCAGCTGCCTTGAGTTCCCCCACACAATGATGGAATCTGGAATTGTAAGCCCAATAAACCCTTTCTCTCCTAAGTTTTGTTTGTCGGGGTTTTTTATCACAGCCCGGGGAAAGGGAACTGACGTTCAGCATCATCCTTTCCATGACCTCAGCCCACCTGCTGGCCACATCCCCACCCAGCTAGGGCTAAGCAGCTCAGGACCTGGGGTGGGAAAAGCCTAGAGAATGGGACAGCAAAGCTTCCTCTGACAGAACTTTGATCCTCCTTCAGCAGCAAAGGAAACCCAACCTAAGTCCTGATCAATTCTCCTGCTCTCCATGGATCCACTAATGAGTGTTCAGAATTATTTTTCCATCTTTGAGCTATCCAAGGAATAAAAGGCATGAGTGTAAAAAATAGTTATAAGGATTTCAAAGGTCTTTCTTATTGAAAGGACAAAGTTGAGAGGTTCCTTCTTTCTATCCCTGAATAATGAGAGACTGCACCCACATACTTCAAGGGATGTTTCCCTCTCCCGAGGGCACTTTGTTCCACAAAAGAGCTGGGTGTTCAGAGTCAGGGAGGCTGATGGAGTTCCAGAGAGCCTGTCAAACTCAACCACACAGCAGCATGACACAAGAGGAAGACAGAAACACACCCACAGAGACACTGAGAGAGGGATAGACACGTAGAGAGATACGTGAGCATTGATGTCACAGACACACAGCAATATAGAGTACCAGAAACAAATACCAAGCAAATAAGGGAGGCTGAAATGGGAAGAAAGCAGCCGCGTCAAATCTTGAATTTCGTGTTCTGTCTGTCATGCTCATTTTGAGTTAAAGCAGTTGCTGCATCATTTAGACCCCCTCGGAGCAAAGGTTCTCAACCTGTGGGTCGTAACTCTTTGTGTTCAAAGGACCCTTTCACAGGGGTCATCTAAGACCATCAGAAATCACAGATAGTCACATTATGATTTACAACAGTAGCAAAGTTACAGTTATGAAGTAGCAACGAAATAATTGTATGGTTGGGGGTCACCAAACATGAAACTGTATTAAAGGGTTGTAATATTAGAAGGTTGAGAACCACTGCCTCAGTGGAAAGACAATTGCCCTTGCAGAAATATTTAAGGCAATCAGCCACTAAAGAAATGTGTTTTTGATCTGTAGCCATCCTTAATACCCTGACACATCTTGCAGGCATTTGCTGTGCTGAATTTTGGTCTCTCACCTTCCCTCCAGTGTTGCTTAGAACCTAGATGGCCTTTCCTTTACTTGGTCCTTCTGGAAACTATCCCTGGGTTTGTAGGCCAGTTTGCTGCTGTGGTGTGTGTGTGTGTGTGTGTGTGTGTGTGTGTGTGTGTGTGTGTGTGTAAAACAATAATAAATACAGAAGAGAAGGTCACGACTTTGAGAAGGGGAATGAGAGGAGTAGAAGGAGAAAGGCAGAAGGGAGAGGGGAAATGATATAACTACAGTACTCATGTACGAAATTCTCAAAAATTAGTCACTAAAAAAGTCACACATCACCACCCAGGACAGGAAAATTGAAGAGCAAACCACAGCAGAGCAGAGACTGAGGTCATGGCTTTGAAAGGTAAAACTCCAACTTTCCATCTCCATTCTGACAGGCGCCAGGCCAAGGGTTCTGATGAAGTATATGCTGTCAGCTTCAGGATCCCTTTGGAAATGAATGACTCCAAGTATGAAGCTGTGGTGGTTTGAATGAGAATGGCCACAATAGACTCGAATATGCGAATGCTTGGTCCCCAGTCAGTGGAACTGTTTGAGAAGGATTAGGAGGTGTGACCTTGTTGGTGGGGTGGGCTTTGAAGCTTCAAAAGCCCATACTGTTCTTAGCTCTCTCTCTCTGCCTCCTACTTGTAGATAAGGATATAAGCTCTCAGCTACTCCTCTAGCACCTTGCCTGCCTGCCTGCTGCCATGCTCTCCACCAAGATGGTCCTTGAGGTAGCCTGGACACAGAGAAGGTGTCAGTGTGTGTCAGCTGCTGTTGTCATTCCTCCTTCAGCTCAGAAGCCTTCAAGAACACAGGGGAGTCCTGTGCTGTGGTGATATTTTATTTGTGCTCTAAATGATAACACTTTCCTGGAGATCAGAGGAAAAACCAAGCCATTATAAGTAAACACAAAATCATGCAATGTTAGCACACGCCTTTAATCCTATCACTTGGCAGGCAAAGATCTGTCTAGATCTCTGTGAGTTCAAGGCCACACTGGAAACAAACAGGTGTGGTGGCACATGCCTTAAATTCCAACACTAGTTAACCATGGAGATCTGGAGGTCTGTACAGACAGACAGGAAGTGACAGAGCTGGGCAGGAAGAGGAAGTGATGTAGTTGGACAGAGAGAGCAAATCAGATGGCAGAACAGCAAGGCATATAGCCATGGGTAGACAGGAAGTATCTCTCATTTAGAAGCTGTGGAGTTGGTGAGGTAAGGTTAGCTGTGGCTTTCCCTATTTCCCTGATCTCTCAGGTTTTTACCCCAATATCTGGCTCCATGTTTTTTATTTAATAAGGCAATTTAGAAATTCATCTACACTGTGCTGTTCTTGTTTGAGTTACAGAGCCCCCTTCCTTCCAGGAGTATGACTGTCTACTGAAGGGAGCCAGGTGTGTGTGAACAGAGCATGTAGTTTGCAATACAGGGTGTCTGCCACTGTGGACTGTATCAGTCTGGTGACTGTTTTAGAGCATAGTGCCATGTGAGGCTGTGGTGGACAGAAGTGGTCACCAGAGTTCAACCTCACTTCCTCACTTCCTCTCTTACTGTCTCTGGGGCACCACTTTTTTTCCCCAATCATGACTTGTATTGACAGGCTCTGGGTGGTTCACAGGACTGGTGTGAGGGCAGAGCAACCTCCCCAGGGAGGCAGGAAACAAAAAAGGAAACCTTTGGTTTAAAAATGCTAGAACTTTTCATTTCAATCCAGATATTAATTTTTAAGTTTTATGTGAATTTCATCTCTGGATTTAAGATTGTGTTTTATGAGCTATCATTTCATTGTTAGAATTAGAGGCGTGTGCTCATCTCCTCTAGAATGCTGCCTGTATTAAGACAGCTCAACCCTGTTCCAACACCCACAACCAAGGCTGCTTGACCTGGGCCACACTCCCGACTTCTTTGAAAACTCAGGCGACCTGGCCACACCAGGCTTGACTTGACCTTGAGCTATGGCACTTGAGCACCACTTCCCCAGGTGTGTATTTGCTGGTGCCCCAGTCCCTATGGCTCCTGGTATCCCTGAGCCACCTCATTCACCGTGTTCCTTTCCCAGTGTCTCCTGATGCCCGATCTGAGAATGCGGCCTCTGACATGTGCTCTGAGCAGGTGACCCCGCGGAGGAGGGAGTCTGGTGTTCACATCTTCCAGGAGGAGCCCTGACTCACAACCTGAACCCCCTGACCAGAGACTGAGCTAGTCTCTTCATATTCAGAACAGACCAGGGCCCGAGGCCCAAGTGTCCCTCTCCACAGCCACCTTACTGGTGCAGCATGATGTCACAGTTACTTCACATTAATAGACTGTGAAATTAAACATATGGATCCACAAAAAAACGCCTGCCTTTTGTGAGCTGGCTTAGGTCCTTAATTACCGCTCCTAAGGATCCGGCTGCGTGCTTCATGCTATTACGTCCTTTGCAATTTTAATTACATTCTAATCAAAGCTTTTACAAGGCCTATTTTAAGGCTTTCAGTTTAATTATCAGCATTAACAATATTCTGTTGTGCTTTACAGAGCCCTTCTGGCCATTTATCTTTAAATGTTAAGTATTTATACAAATGGACACCTCCTGGTCCAGAATTTTAAGTAGCCATGTGCTAAGTGTAATTCTCTCCCTTCTTTCTGCCTGCCATTGCAGAGCCAGGTTTAAGCTGGAATCAAATGAGCCCAGAGACCCTGTTTTCAAACAGTAGCGCCTTTTCTTGCACTTTTATTCTTGTGCTTGGTTTTAAAAATGCTAGAAGTTTTCATTTTGAGCCAGATATTAATTTTTAAGTCTCATGTGAATTTTATCTCTGGATTTAAAATTGTGTTTTATGAACTAACATGATTTCATTATTAAGTGTCTTATATTCACTTTCCTTTAAAAAACTTATTATTCATTTGTGTGTGTGTGTGCATGCGTGTGTATATGTGTGTGTGTGTATGTGTGTGTGCGTGTGTGTATGTGTGTGCGTGCGTGTGTGTGCGTGCGTGCATGTGTGTGTGTGTGTATGTGTGTGTGTGCGTGCATGTGTGTGTGTGTGTGTGCGCGCGCGCGCGCGCGTGCGTGTGTGTGAATTCCATGGAGCATGAGTGGAGAGCAGAGGACAACTTGTAGAAACTGGTTCTCTCCTTTAACCAAATAGGTCCTGGGGATTGAATTCAAGTTGCCAGGCTGGACAGTAAATCCCGTAAGACACTTCACCCACCACGTTATCTCACTGGCCCTCACCTTCACTTCAAGGGTGCTGGTGAATGTAGCTGCTGTAATTTTTTTGTAATCTAAGCTTTGAACTGGGTTGGAAGTTCATTCAGGCATTTCCCTGCCTCACTCCACCATTAGTAATCATGTGGCTCTGTGCCAAACCACAGCTGGAGAGGACCACAGCTGGAGGGGGCCACAGCTGGAGAGGACCACAGCTGGAGAGGACCACAGCTGGAGAGGACCACAGCTGGAGGGGGCCACAGCTGGAGAGGGCCACAGCTGGAGAGGACCACAGCTGGAGAGGACCACAGCTGGAGAGGACCACAGCTGGAGGGGACCACAGCTGGAGAGGACCACAGCTGGAGAGGAACATATTGGGGGCCAGGGAACAGGTGGCACATGAGCTCCATGAGCTCCACGTGCAGCTTGTAACAGAAATGTTATGATGTTGGCTCTACCTGGACTGCTCATCGCAGAGCACTCAGCTGATGATTTACACAGTCACACATGAGTCTCTCAAAGTGCGGGCTGTTACGTTAACTGCCCGAATATGACACTGTTCAGACATCAAAGACGTATCACCTTGCATAGCATCCAGTCCCAGCAATCTGGAAAGCCAGAGAGGAGTGAAGGGAACACGCTCAGCTTTGAAAAGATCACGCTGTCTGGGAACTGTACTCAGCCTGAAAAAGATGAATATTAACTGGCTGCATCTGACAACTCAAAGAGCCCCACAGAGGCAGCAGCTCCCTGTTCTTTTCCTGCTCCTTCTCCCAGGTCCTGCCATGCTAATGCTTCCTCCTGGCCTGCAACCAGACCATGCTGCCGCCAAAGACCCCCCAGAACAGAGCTGTGCTACATGCAACTCCCAGCGGGGTAAGACACCTCAATGTCAGTTCTTACCTCTACTGCTGCCCTGGCCAATCCCCAAGGGAAGCCACCACAGGACTGACACCCTCACCAGCATGCCAGCTCACTCTGTCCTCTGCGAATTCTTTGCCAGGGTGGAATTACACTCAGAACTGGCTCCCTAATCTAGACTGCAAGGTGGCAAGAATCTTGCACCCAGGACCTGTGAGGCAACCTCCCCACACAGGGAGCCCCTTGCTTCCAAAGTTAGAATGATCCAGGGACAGAGCCTACTTTGGGCCTCACCCTGAAACCTAATAACCTTTGACGCACTCATGGCCAGCACCACGTCTTCTGGGTGGGAGACTTTATTCTATTTTACAACATGAACACAGAGGAGGGTGGGTGCTTCCGCAGACCCTCAGGGAAAGGAATCGCCGGTGGAGCACGCATGCCCACCAAACCCTCGCATCCTCCTTCCTGGTACTTGGGTCTCTCAGAGACTGCTCCTGGTGTCCCAACCTTACAAGTTGAAAATGGTGAAGGGAGACATGGAGAGTGGCAGGAACACCATCCACAGAACGGGAAGCTGGGGGGGAGGACTTTAGAGTGGCTGACGAGAATCACATTACAGAAAATCCTTTCCACTGTGTAATGACATCAGGGTGGAAGAATGAACCAGGGGCTCAGCGTCCATCTTCCCCAGACACCCGTCATACGGGGCCCTCGGTGATCCCCTCCAGAGGCAAGCTGGGTGCGCTGTCGGCCGTAGGCCTCTCCTCCTTCTTCAGTGAAGTGGGCACTCGGAGACTGACGTATGGTTTGTGGCACGCCGTGTTGGCCAGAGGAGGGTAATGCTGTCTGTAGCAAATATAGGCAAAAATGAGGCCAATCACTCCTCCAACGAAAGAATCTAGGTAGGAGAGAGGAAGTGGGGGAAAAAAAGTTATTCTTCCTTCACGTGACCAGCCCAGCTTTCCAGAAAGGTCTCTTCCCACTTGCCCTAGACGATGGATTGCTTTCAGTCTCTCCACACCAAAGCCCTCCCACCCCCACCCACCCCCCAGAAGACCAAAGGAAAGAAAGAATACTGAAGGTGCAAACCGGGGTGGTCTCTGCAAACATTTCTAGCACTTAAATGCTAAAATCCAAGGACTCAGACTACAGAAATGGCTCAGCATGGAAAACACTTGTTGAGAAGCCTGATGACCTGGGTTTTATTCTCAGAACCTACATAAAGGTGGATGGAGAGAACAGAACCTCCAAAGTGACTCTCTGACTTAGATGTGCACCGCCCCACCCCACCCCTGTAATTTTTTTTTAAAAAATCAAGGACTTGACTCTGTGACCCCGCCATTTAACTCACACCCAAGCATTGCATGAGCTCAGATTGGTATTTTAGATTTTTCAGAGCAGCAGAAGAATCCTCGCCATCTCTCTCACATCTGAACACCCGCAGGGGCTGACATTTATTTTTCCCTAGGCAAGTCTTGTTGGCGTCTTTCAATCTTGCTGGTGAGCCACAAAACCCTAGCAGGTGTTCTGGTCTCTGCCTTACAGTAAGGGGTTTCTCAGGGATGAAATAAACCCTCAGAGGCATATGGTGAATAAAACCTTTCACAGTCCTTGAGACTTGGCAAACTCTTTCAAGCTCTGTAAAAAAGGAGCTTGATCCCTCCAATGGGATGCAGTTATCGCTGAGATGAAGGGGTAATGAAGGGCAGATGAAGCAGGATGACTCATCTGTAGGCAAAGACAGGCTCCTTTACCACACAGGGCCTCCAGGAGCTCAGGAGAGACCCCACGAAGGTGGCCTACCCATCAATCCTCAGTGTGTGTGTGTGTGTGTGTGTGTGTGTGTGTGTGATGCATGCCCCAACTTTCTCTACAGACTATTTCTGCCAAAACATCCCAACACAGTGGGAACCTCCCACAGTAAGAGAAATCTGAAACGCATGTCGTAGTCACTGCCACCATCAGCTGTCATTCTCTACATGCCAATTATCTTGTGACGTCATGCAGACTTCCTACAGATAGTTGGGAGCACCTCCATTTTCCCCAGCATTCCAGCTTAATTCCATTAATACCATTGCTGTGGTAAATACCATGACCAAAATCAACTTAGGGGAGGCAAAGGTTTATCTCAGCTTACAGTTTCAGTCTATCCTCTTGGGAAGCCATGGAAGGAACTTGAAGCAGAAACCATGGAGGAACATTGCTTGGTGACTCAGCCAAAGACCTATGCTTGGCAAGCTTTCTTATACAGCCCAGGATTACTTGCCTAGGGAATTATGTCACCCAGAGTGGGTGGGGCCCTTCTACATCCATTAACAATCAAGATATTCCCTGAATATACATGAATGCAGGTCAGTCTGATCTGGGAAATCCTTTCACTTTAGATGCTCTTTGCAGGTGACACCAGGCTGTATCAAGTTGACAGATAAAACTGGCCAGGACATGGAAGGCTGGAGCACTATTAGCCTGAGTCTGTAGTCTGTGCTGGTCCAGGGGCTGTGTAAATCTTTACAGGTTCATTCTAGGCTTGATAACCTTGTGACTCTCTAAGGTCTCAGCCTTCAAAGTACAACAGGCCTGTGGGATAAAGGCTATGTCCACCCTGGGTCAAACAAGGAATAACTCTTTTCACACTTCTTAGGAAGCCAGACACTGTGCAGCTACCTCAGGTAAGTCCAGCTACCTGCCTTTTGCTTCCTGTGAGACCATAATGAGGTGTGGTCAAAGCCTTATATCTTTCCAGAAAGTGAACCTCTCAGTATGTAGTTATATGTGTGATACTAGTCACTGCTGGTCTTGTTGTAAGTATCTAGGCTCTACCTTGATCTATCAGAATAATTTTAAAAATGTCCCATTTTTAAATTTATTCAGTGCATGAATGTACATGTCTACATGTGCACATGTGCACGCCATAGTTACTGTGTGTCAGAGGACAACTTTCAGGAGTAGGTTCTCTCCTTCCACCGTGTGGGATCCGAGGATCCGAGCCATCAGGCTTGTCAGCAAATACCTTAGCCTCCTGAGCAGTCTCGCTGGCTCTGTCAGAATTTTTAATGGGCACAAAATTTTGTATGTCACTGCCCACCCTAGAACCAACAACTGCTGCTGTTAAAATTTACAGTAGGCCAACAGGCAAACACAGTATTCCCTAACATACACTTTAAAATTCTTCTAAATAAATGCAGCAATTTAGTGTGTGTAATTTTATTGATCTACAATAGTAAAAACCAAAAAAAAACCCAAGTATAGATAAGAGTGCTTGTATTCTAGACAGTTCCATGATGGAGGATGTCAAGGGCATACAGCCCAATGTCCAGCTGCTGCTCTAATGACCAGAATCTAGACTCTGGTCACAACAGTGGGTGAACCTCCTTCATGTGCAAACAGATGGAACTGCTCCTCTGCTCAGTGGGACCTCCACTGCTCCTAAGAATCAAGAAGGCCTGGTGTTAATCAAAGCTGCTCACGCGGCTCTGCCACATACTCCAGTCTTGTCTCCTTCATGCATAATCTTCCTGCCTGTACTTGCTTATTGGTTGCATACGTGTAGTTTCCATCCTGGGCTCAGCAAAGGATCCTGCTTACTCCCTGGCCTGCTTCACCACTTCACTCCTTATCCTTGTACAATGAAGCCCAGGGACACGTGGTAGCGACCCCTCCCCACTCCTGTACAACTCCAGTGGTGAGGAAAGGCAAACTTTACAACTGTGGATGGCTAGCACCAGGTTTAGAACTCATGAGGGGAAGGGCTGCGGGTCTTGTTGGCTGCTGACCCCTCGACACTTGGCCAATATCTTGATGCTCATAGTGGAATTAAGATTGTTGAGGGAGGTGAATGCACAGTGAGTCGAGGGTTAGAGTTGACTTCTGTTCTGTGTATCCTTAAGTGAGTCCCTTGTCCCTGAGGTCCTCTGTTGGTTATGTCTGAGTATGGAAAAAGCACATGGCCATGAAGAGGCCTTCTTTTTTTTTTTCCACTTAAATTTTTTGTTTTTTAACATAAAACAGTTTATAATTCAGTCCAGAGTTATTTGAAATTGGAAAATATTTTCTCTGTGGAAAATAGTAAAAATGATAACATTTCCCAATAAGCCCTTTTAAGCCAAATAATAGCTGAATTATACATATAAATATTGATCAGAATAAAAAGGAACGCTTCATGAATTTGTGTGTCATCCTTGAGCGGGAGCCATGCTAATCTTCTCTGCATCGTTCCAGTTTTAGTATATGTGGGGCTGAAGTGAGCACAAAGAGGCCTTCTTGTAGAAGAGTGGTCTGACATAAAGGCCAGGAACACATAGGAGTGTCTGCTTGGCCCTGATGAGCAGCTATTAAGGTGGAAGTGGTGGTCTGAGAGATAATAGCAGAATTAGGAGACCATGGGCTTCAGGAAGTAGCCCATATCCTCATCCATCCCCAGGGTCAAGCAGGTACACCTGGGACATGGTAACACACTCATCATCTACTCTCACACCAAACTCAAAACATCCTTGTGGTGGGATCTCTGTCTAAGACACTAGAAGCCCCTGCCAGGGTGAATCATTTCACTTCCCTGAGCCTTGGCCTCCTTATCTCTTGGATGGAGATAAGGTCTCAAAATTCTCCCCATTGCCCATGACAATAATTTCATGCTACTCTTTCTAAAGTTGATGCCACCGGGCATGTCACAACAGGACCTAAATCAGCTAAGTCTCATCATGTCCCTTTCACATCTTACTCCGGTACTTACGGGGAGCTTTTGATTCTTCTTCATCTTTCTTCCCACACAGGAAGCCAAGAGTTCAGAACTGTAACCTCAGGAACATGGCCATAATGTTTATAATGTTTATAAAGCATTTTATTTTATTTTTAAATGCAGTGCTCTTTTAACAAAAGATTAAGTGTGTGTGTGTGTGTGTGTGTGTGTGTGTGTGTGTGTGTGTGTAAGTTAGAGGAAAATTTGCAGGAACTGTTTCTCTCCTCCTACTATGTGTGTTCTAGAGAACAAACTTAAGTGTCAGACTTGACATCAGGTGCCTTTACCCACTGAGCCATTTTGCCTGCCCTTTATAGCATTTTAAATAAACTTGGAAAACATGCGTTACCCAGGAACCTGTAAAGCAGTATAGACTATGAATTCTTGAACAGGGCTCCCAGGCACAGTTAGCATCCTAGAATGAAACAGCACCACAAATGAAGAATTTCTTCATGTCATCAATGGATACCAGTCCATAAAGCACATTACAACCTTTTCTAGTTCAAGGTCTTTGAGCTGCACGATTATTTCGTTTTATTATCTTGTCCAAGCTCAGGGAACAGTCCCACAGGGTGTTCCTTTTATGAGCATCTAAAATAAACCACAAAACCTAACCTGCATTTGAGCCATTGATTGCCAAACAGACCAAAGAGCTAGGTGTACGAATGGCACCACCTGCTTCTCTATGGCTCAGCATTTCAAGAGGAGGGTCATTGACTGAAGACATCTAACAGCTCTAGGCATATGCTTCCTGGGCTCACTGATGTCGCAAGGAAATGGTAATGCCAGCCCAAGCATCTTCCCATTTGATGGAACAAATGAAAAGCCAAGAGGGTGGGAAGCAACAGGAACAAGAGGTAGTCCTATCCAAGCCACCTTCAAGCAATTACTTGCGGCTGCATTTATTACCAAGGTGGGGACAAGAAATAACTTGCTTTATGAGGGAGCTTGTTACCAAGGGCTCAAGCGGGCAACTGCTGTTTCAATCAGCTCACACTCACATCCTGTTGGCAGATATCATGCAAGGGCATGCAAGTCTTCATTGGGAAAAAACTTTAGGATTGACTTCACCCCAAGAAGGGTAGCATGCTCTTGAAGGACTCAGAAAAGAAATGAATGGATCTCTATGTCTCTAGCATCCAAATGCTGCTGTCTCCTTACCTAGCACTGGTGTCAATCTCTCAACCTATGTGTTTACTGTATGTGTATCAGGTGTTAGGCACTGGAGTCAGGCCAAAGGATGTGTAGGAGACCCTGCTACCCAGAGTTTATAGCCCCAAGGGACAAAACAGATGCCATGTAATGATGGCTTAACAGTGAGCTGCAGCTGTGATATGCACCAGGAATGAGAAGTGTGTGTGTGTGTGGGGGGGGGGTGGTCTGAGAGCTGGTTCAGCAGTGTGGCCTGGGCTAACCTAGAGCACAGGGTTATGCTGAGGGTAGAACCCAGAGGCTAAGACATTATGAGGGGACATAGAGGCAAGAAGAGCATCTGCAGTTTTCTAGGAAGAAGGAAAAAACTGCATAAAGCAGCCAAGCAAGGAAGAAAGGGGCTTGTCAGACTGAGAAACTGATGGTTAGCCCATCTAATAAAAGGGTTAGAGGACATAAGGTCACCCACCAGGTTGAGGTGAAGAATATTTTGTCACATTACTATACAGCTCTAATGAGCCCTCAGCATGGACCAGAGTCCCACTTCCCTCTGGGGCATCATCTGTGCATTTTGCAGCCTCCTACTTTCCATCCTGTTTGGCACCCCATTTCCAAGACTGTCTGCCTACTAGATGGTGTTTAGGATCCTAGACAACTTACTCATGTGCATTCCTCAGAGCTCAGTAGTTTCTATTCTATAAATATTTGGCAAACAGATACACTGAACATCATCTACAAGATACACCAAACTGTCAACGCTACTAGCCACAAAAGACCATGCATTCCATAGCACCTAAAACAGGCAAACTCAGAGACAGAAGTCGATCAGTGTTGCCAGGAGCAGGGGATGGTGACTGTTAGTAGTAAGCTTATGATGGTTGCACTATTCTGAATATGCAGATAGAACCCACAGCACTGTACACTTCAAGGGGGAGAGCTTTACAGTGCCAAATTAGAGCTCAATGAAGCCTTTCTTTATAAAAACAGAGGGAGGAAACCAATACCACATGGTTTCCAATGGGACCATAAACTGTGACTTTGAATCCAGCCAACTGAGAAATGAATCTTTGCCTTTAAGATGGGCACAAACCCATCCTCATCTTATGAGATCAAAGGACAGGAAATGACCTTAGCAGGTCTTCCACAACCAATATGCCAGACTATGTATACCTGCTCCAATAAAACAACATGAACAAGGGCTTCCTATTTGTGTTGGCACGTCCCCAGGAAGAGCATATCCATTCCTGTCACCATGGCAACATCTAAAATCATGGAGTTCACTTGACTTGAGACCTTATATGTCTTGGGCTTTATGACCCCAGGCACTCAGGCAAAATTCAACTCTGAAAAACTCAACAATTGCATCTGATCTTTTTGTTTTGTTTTGCTTCTGTTGTTCTTTTTATTCTTTCCAGTGAGTCTCTGTCTAATGACATTCTTGCTTTTGTGACTGAGTTTCTAGAAAAGAATTTATATAATACCAACCTACCTAGTACACTGTAGGCTGGAGGCGTATAGACCATACTGCCTTACTGAGCCCACAGGCACAAAGGAGGCATGACCAAATAAATTCTTAAAATGCAAATTTCAATTTTTTACTTTTAAAAGGAAAGCTTACAGAAAATGTGGCTCATTATATTAAAATAAGTTGGATGAGCTCAGAAAAAACTCAGAGTGTGTCACCTGCCAGATCCCACAAATACCAGTTTCTGATCCAAAGCCTCTAGTTAAGCCAAGCGAGTGATGGAAGATGGCCAAGAAGGCCAACATGGAGTCCCCCAAGGACACTGGGAGCCCAGCAGGCTGGCATCAGCTGTAGAGCGAACTATTTCTTGCACGGCAGTGTCCGCTACTCAGCTACTGCTTGGAATGTTGTCCTATAAGATGAAGTGAGCTAAGTTCACGATGTTCCAGCTCTGTGGTCTAACACAAAACCCTCTCCCTGCAGTGGGCAGGGCAGTGAAAGGGGGAACTGTGGAGTGGTCTCCTGAAGCCCACAACAACTGGACCCAACAGCAACTGCCCCATGTCATCTGTGCTCCTACACACTTCCTGTTCGTCTTTCTTTCTGGTAGGATGTTACAGGGATCCAACATCACACACACTGTTGAGCATTTTCTTCCGTCTCTAGGCAGCTTTCCCCATTGCCTTAATACAGATTGGCTGATGATGTCACCAGTGCAAAGAATGTGACCAGTAAGAGAGGAGCACGTTGTAAGCCACGTGCATGTTTGTAATCCCAGTACTCAGGAGGTTGAGGCAGGAGGATCTTGAGTTTGAGGCTATCCTGGGTTACAAGATGAATGACTTCTAGGGCAGCCTGAGCACATAGTGAGGCTGGCTCAAATAAGGCAAAACAGAAGACAAAGGGACAATTTTGTCAAAATCATTCGCTTATGTAGCACATATTTATTGAGCTGACCTATGTCCTTTTAAAATTTCTGTCAAATTCCCAATCCCTTATAACATAGTGAGACAGTATTAGGGACCTGGGTCTTAAGGCTTTGAATTCACTGTGGAACCAAAGATGACCTTGAACCAAAGGAGACAGAACCCAGGGCCCCATGTATGACAGTAATCACTCTACCAAGTAGCTCTATCTACAGCAGAAAATGGGTTCTGTCTAGAAGATGAGGTCATTGGGCTAGACATTAACCCAATATGGCTGGTGTCCTTATAATGAGGTTAGGGCAGAAAAAGGCAGAGGGAGTGATGTGAAGAGATGCAGGGGACGCCGTGGGGGACAGGGACAGAGCCCGTAACTCTACTTCTGCAAGTCAAGGAACATCTTGGGTATGAGAAACTGGGAAGGGCAAGGAAGATTCCTTCTTCAGGTTTCCGGGACAGCTGTCCTGATGGTCCCTTGTCCAGCCTCCAGAATAGTAAGACAATATACTGCTGTCGTTCTTAACACCTGGTGTTTGGATGTTTGCTCTAGAAAGTCTAGGGAACTCCATCAGAAGACAGCATGTGACATGCAAACATCCCTGCCTATATTGGCGGGGCCAGTCAGTGATGTCATTCTGCTCATTTACATATCATTTATGGCTGCCCTCACATAACTGTCACAGAAATGGTTTATCTACAGAAGGCCGATGTACAGTATTTACAAAGTCTGCCTTCCTCCCCTTGTTCTAGTGAATAGGAGCAGACAATTCTCATTGTGCAAAAATTAGTTGTTAGAAGGTAGCAAATGAGTTAGGGTAGAGGGGCAGGATATGAGGGGAGTGCTGTGAGTGAAATGGTAAGTCAGGTCTATAACAATGCGATGTATGGAACAAGGCCAGAGGAGGGCAAAGGACCACTGTATACCCATGTCAAGAAGGACAGGGTTGTAGCACATGAAGAAGCCAATGCAAAGGCACCATGGTGAGATAAGCCTAGAGTGTTCAATGAACAGCAAAAGGCCACATGAGCAGGCAGTTCTGAAGGGTGGGATTTTGCAGGTCACTGCAGGATATAGGCTCTGATGTTGAAGGAGCAGAGAGCATCGATGGAGGAACTTATGGACAGAGCCATGGTCCTGAAGGCTCACTGTCTACAGCTCAGGGACAAGAATGAAGACGAGCCAGAAGCATTGAACCAGCATGGGGAGAGGGATTGGATTCTAGAGCTATCTTGAACATGGAAGTCCACAGGAAACCACAGGAGGCTGAGAAGAGAAGCATTCCCTGAATAAAGTGAAGCAAGGTACCCATGGTACTCGGGAGCAAGCAACATCTTTCCTTGAGGAAACTGGGCAGTGGGCCAACCAAGTGTGGAAAGATGCAAAAGGCCCAGCCGAGGAAGACTTCCATGGACCTAGTTCTGTCTGTCTGGAGGGCTCTGCATGGCCAGAGGGGCACCATGAGGCTTCAGACTGCTCCTACTTCCCTGATCACCAACACAGCCATGGTGCGACCATGGGCACCTGGGCTCGGAGGTTCCTAAAGGGCATGGAATGTGGTGAGTTCAGCCGCGCCACACAGGTAGCCAACGGAGGGCAGATACTCCACTTGGAATGGAGTACACTAGAGGGAGAGCCGCAGGGCCAGATTTTGTTCAGCCTAGGGCTGGTAGGTTTCTGGTGGGAACAACCATACAGTCCTAAGAAGCCCTTTCAAGTCCCTTCATTTAGAAAATCAAAGGATTGCTTCTGATAGCCTAAGAGAGGCCTGGTGAATCAATCTCTCTCTCTCTCTCTCTCTCTCTCCTTTTTCTCCTTCTCCTCCTCCTTCTCCTCCTCCTTCTTCTTCTCTCTCTCTGTCTCTCCATCCCTCCCCCCCTCCCGCCCGGGTGTGCCTGTGTGCTCATGAATGTGCCTTTGTGTGTATGTGCGCACATGTGTAGGTGTGTCTATGCCCACACATGTGCCTGTGTGTGCCTGTGTCTGAGCTTGTGTAAGTGCTAATACACCCTGGGATGGCACCAAGTACCTGTTCTTACCAGTCCTAGCTCTGGTTCTTCCCTGACCAGGAACCACAAAATACACAAGAGAGAGCAGAGGCAGAAGCTGCCTTAAGGCATGCCCTGTCCTTCTCTGCGTGGGTTTTCTCCAGCATGGGGATTCTACAAATTTCAAAGCTCGAATGCTTTGTGCTCATGGTTAAACACAAAGGTGAGCCCTGCTGCCAGGCACAGGGCTTGGCACTGGCACCCCTTGCGAGTCTCTCTGGCTTCCAAACGACCCGAAACCAACCTGGCACAAAGTCAAGGGGAGCACCCGCCATACAGAGTTCTGACATCGATCCAGCCAGCTCTCTTTCTTGGGAAGTTTCCCTAAATATTTAAGTGTAGCCTCTGTTTATGTCTATGCACCACAGTCCCCTCGTTTAGTCAAAAAGCAGGCTTGTATATTTAGAGTGGACTAGGGAGGTCGAAGTAACAGAAAACAACCATTGTAACTAACAGAGCAAGTCATGGGAGATTATGGGATATTGATTAGATATGAATATGTAACAAAGTAATCTGTCGTTATTTCCATATTTGATATCATTGCTTAAATCACACTGAAATGGAGTTGTAAAATCCCATAACAGCAATGTTGTTAACTAACATTAATAATGAGAAGGACTTGGGTTTTGCCAGCGCCTATGGAGTTCCACATGGATTTTCACCTTGATTGATGGTCCCTGCCCATGGTCACTGGGCAGCTCAGTTCACCACAGAGAAACAAGCAATTTGTCTCAATCAAGCATCCTGCCTCCAACATCCACCTACACTGCAATCAAAGGCCTCGTTGCTCTGTGTTTGCCAAGCTCCAAACCTCAGAGGCCACCCCCCATTTCTCTCCAAACAGCTGAGCACTGAATAAATACAATTTCTCATTCTTTCCTCTTGAGTACATTACTCAGCCACAGAGAAAAGGGCAACAAGCCGGGGGAGGGTCAGAGAGGGGTGAGGAGGTACACACCCCACATCTCAGGTCGTCAGAGGGGCGAAGAAGTGCACACCTCACATCTCAGGTCGTCAGAGGGGCGAAGAAGTGCACACCTCATATCTTAGGTCATCAGAGGGGTGAAGAAGTGCACACCTCATATCTTAGGTCATCAGAGGGGTGAAGAAGTGCACACCTCACATCTCAGGTCATCAGAGGGGTGAAGAAGTGCACACCTCACATCTCAGGTCGTCAGAGGGGTGAAGAAGTGCACACCTCACATCTCAGGTCGTCAGAGGGGTGAGGAGGTTCACACCTCACATCTCAGGTTGTCAGAGGGGCGAAGAAGTGCACACCTCACATCTCAGGTCGTCAGTACAAGATCACTACGCAAAGATGAAGGGGGCAAACATCAATTCTAAAACTTTTTTTTTAAATCTTGGGACAGGGTCTCATACATCTTAGGATGATCGTGAACTCATTGTACCGCCAAGGATGACCCTGAACCTCACCCATGTCCCTGGCGCTAGAATCGTAAATGTACACCACCACACCCAATCTATGTAGTGCTGGGGATGGAACCCAATACTTGATGCATGTTAGGCAAGCGTTCTACCAGTGAGCTACATCTCTAGCCCCTTGAAGTTCTTCCTTGTTTCCCAAATCCAACCTGGTCAATTAAGAGTGGCAACTCAGTATCAGTTGCTTGTAAACAGATCATGTTAGGCAAGCGTTCTACCAGTGAGCTACATCTCTAGCCCCTTGAAGTTCTTCCTTGTTTCCCAAATCCAACCTGGTCAATTAAGAGTGGCAACTCAGTATCAGTTGCTTGTAAACAGATCATGTTGCAAAAATGCACCAACTCAGTTGTTTAGGAAATGCTACCCATCCTTCCTCAGTAACAGTGAGGAAGCCAACAGAGATATTGATTTGCATAGTGCATCTGCATTTACCAATGACTATTCATTATTGCATCCAGTCTATGACATTGCTCTGTGAAATAGTCAGATATTATTCTATGGGCAAAGAAGAAATTGGAGCTCCCTGGGAAACAGGGACACAATTCACACATGGCCATTGGTCCATACTGTTCCTGCTGAGAAATGCCCTAACCCCACAGGCCACAAAGGTGGTAGGAAAACACTGCTAGAGCCAGGCTGCAGTGAAGACACGCCCCTGTGGCTGTTGGCACAGGAACTCTGTCCCTCCTTCCTTCATGTAATGTGGTTTTCAGGACACCAAGCACTTTCTTCAACTCGGTGGTGAAAATGAAGACCAAGGGAGGGCTGCAGCTCCAGCCCCGTGGTCCTTTCCTTACCTCCTCCATTCAGGGGGCACTGGATGCTGATGCGTCCCGCATCTAAATGTAGCTTGAGTTTTTCTGCCTTGCCCACAGTCAGGACAAATCTCTGTCACCCGCCAGTCCCACAGCCGCTCAGACCCAACCAAGTAAACACAGAGACTTATATTGCTTACAAACTGTATGGCCGTGGCAGGCTTCTTGTTAACTATTCTTATATCTTAAAGTAACGCATTTCTACAAATCTATACCTCGCCACGTGGCTGGTGGCTTATCGGCGTCTTCACATGCTGCTGGTCATGGCGGCGGCTGCAGTGTCTCTGGTCATGGCGGCGGCTGCAGCCAGTCCTTCTGCCTTCCTGTCCTTTTATTTCTCCTCTCTGTTAGTCCCGCCTATCCTTCCTGCCTAGCCACAGCCGATCAGGTTTTATTTATTGACCAATCAGAACAACTTGACATACAGACCATCCCCCAGCACAGCCAAGTGCAGACCATCTCAAACACCTGCACTCAGGCCCATGGTCCTAATCATCCTCTATACGGACCTGCTGGGTAACGCCACAAGGAACCCAAGAAGGGCTCCCACAGGACATACATTAACATCCCACAGCATCTAAACTGTGCTTCAGCATCTCTTCCCCACACCCTGCACCTTCTAACTCTAAAATGCCATTTCAGGTACATGGCTCCCAAGACATGAGCTCCAAGAGGGCTGGGAGTAGACCAGAAGCTGGGAGGGAGCAGGAGGGAAAACTGACTCTTTACTGGTGACTCTCAGAAGTGACCAGAAAGGACGGGATCCTTTGTCAGCATGCAGACCCTCTGGACACCACATCAGACTCCATCCTACTCCTAGATACAAGTCCAGGACTCCATGGAGAGGGGTGAGAATGACCAAGGTGGTCTGTGGATGCCATTTGGGGAAGCCATACTATAGACCCTGCTGTCCCCAGAAGCCACAACTGCTGTGGTTGTCACCCCTGTATCTGCTCCCTGACTATTATGGCAGGTGGCGATTCTCTTTCAGGCCAACTGATGAGCTGCAGTTTATTGTGAGAGGCATGGTGAGGTCAGTCACATTCCAGGAACAAACCCTTCACTTGCTTGAGATTTAGATTTTAATGAATATCCCAGGACCAACAAATGGAAGCAAGCTTCACCCCTGCCTTGAGACAGAGGCAAGCCTCATCCCTGCTTTGTGATAGAAATCTTGCCTTGAGACAGAGTAAGTCTCGGGTCAGCCTTGTGATAGAGACAAGCCTCACCACAGCTGTGTCAGATGCTAAGTCTCACCCTAGACTTGAGACAGAGGTAAATCTCACCCCAGCCTTGCGATAGAACTAAGCCTGACTCTAGCTTTGTGGTAGCTACTAAAAATATTGATGATATGGGTCCCTGGGCTGGACATACCCTTTGGCACTGCCTCTTTGGTGAGAAATATGTCCTTGGGGATTGGATTTACAATGGAAAAAGAGCCAAAACCAGCTTGGCACTGAGTCTGGAGACCAGTCAAGCAGAGAAATCACATCTGGGCCTGAGGCCAGGGTGACGACTACACTGAGGGCCTGGCAAGACTTGACCAAGTTTTCCTGAGAACAAACGAGAAGACAGAACTCAGTAGGGGCAAGATGAATGCCAGGACACACGGGAAGGGGCCTGTGTCTTTTATGACATCTAGTCTGGCTTCTGACAGCAGGGACTCAGTTCTCCCCAGTTCAGTGACCGCCCAACACCCATGCCTGGAAGAAGAGTGAGGCCACTCTGAGGACTGAGCATAGACTCACCTTGCCAGTGATGCTTGTAGTCACACATGCGCGACAGGGCGATCATCATGGCGCAGTACAAGGGCAAGATGGCAGCACAGAGTCGCCAGCTCTTGCCCCGCCCACTCTCCGTGAAGCAGTGCAGCTTGCCCGCCAGGTAGAATGTGGTGAAACCGAGGCCCGAGAAGGCAACTGCCAAAGAGAAAAAGCAGGCATTACCCTAGCAGGTGAGCAGTAGCAAGAATTTGTGTATCTCAGCCTTCCTGCCTGCCATCTTCATGCCCCAAGGTCAAGGCCAAGGCCAAGAGGAACCAGGCACCATGTGTGTGGCCAAATCTGTTCTCCTGCCACAACCATTCTAGAATAAACTTTTAACCATGAGAACGACCCTCCAGGCCTGTATGTGTCTACTCTGTGGCATTCACTCACTCCCACATTCATTCAACAAGATTTAATGATTCTTGTGATGGGTAATCTTGGTTTTCAACTTGACACACCTGGGAAGACGGGACCTCAGTTAAGAAACCACCTTCATCAGATTAACCATGGCATGTCTGTAGGGCAGTTTCTTGACTGCTAATTGAGGTAGGAGGGCCCAGCCCACTGTGGCAGTATCCTCCCTAGGCAAGGGAGCCTGGGCTATTTGAGAAAGGCATCTGAACGTGAGCTAGAGAGCAAGCCAGTACTCAGGTACTGCTTTAAGTTCCTGCCTTGGCTTTCCTCAGTGATGGACTGTAACCTCTAAGGGGAAATTAACCTTTTACTCCCCAAGTTGCTTTTTGTTTTCAGTGGTTTATCACAGCACAGAAAAGCTAGCTGTCCAATATATGCTATATGGACACATGCTAAACAAGGGAAGAAAAAATGCCCAGGACACCATCTCTGCTCTCACAGGGTATGCTGATTTGAAAGAAAATGGACCCCAAAAAGAGAGGCACTATTAGGAGGTGTGGCTTTGTTGGAAGAAGTGTATCACTTGGTGGGCTTTGAGGGCTCTTTTGCTCAAGCTTCCCTCAGTGTGACACTGAGACCATTTCCTGTTGCTCTTTGATCAAGATGCAGCCAGCACCTCATCTGCCTGCACACTGCTAAGCTCCCCGCCATGATGATAACGCACCAAACCTTTGAAACTGTAAGTGAGCCAGCCCCAATTAAATGCTTTCCTTATAAGAGTTGCTGTGGTCATGGTGTCTCTTCACAGCAATAGAAACCCAAACTAAGACACAGGGCTTTGGGGCTGATGGAAGGACATGGCCATTCTGAGAGATTATTTTAAAATGTGCTACATTCAATAAGAAAAAAGTGTACCCAGTTCGGTATGAACTGCTTAGATTAGAAGGGTTGGGACAAGTCAGGAGCCTGAGATGACCCCTTGTGGTTGGTATAGACAGAACATGCAATAGCAGCATCTGCTAAGAGGACATCAGCAAATGCCACAGAGGAGTTGACTTGATGGAGAAGATGGCCATGGCAACCACCTTGAATTATTCTTAAAATATAAAATTATTGTATTTTAGACATGCCAAGACTTAAAACCATGGAGTTTGGATATAGTATACACTCCCCCCCAAGCTTTCATCCATTTCTTTATGACAATATGAATGGATCTGGAAGATACTCCATTAAGTGAAATAAGTGTGCCCAAGAAAGACTGTTCTGATTTTGTTTCTGTTGCTACGATAAATACCCTGAAAAAAGCAACTTAGGGAAGAAAGGGTTTATTTACTAAACAATTCCAGATTACGAGTCCATTATTGTGGGGAAGTCAAGGCAGGGAAGCAAAGCATCGGATGTATAGCCAGTAGTGGGGAGAACTGAGTGCATGGAGCCTTGCTTGCCTGCTCTCAGCTAGTTTTCATCTCTCTTATAGGGGACTGGTCAGGATGTCCCCTGCCTAGGAAATGGTGCTTGTAGATGTAACCAACCGTCTTATTAAATAAGAAACACAGAACCAATGCAAAGAAGAAAGCCAAGAGATCAGAGCCAAGAGCCTTACCCGCCTGTTGCAGCTAGCCTCTTAACCCAAGAGACCTCTCCGAAAGAAACCTACTTCCTGTCTGTTTGTCTTTATATAGACTTTCTGTTCTGCCTTCTCATTGGCTGTAAACCCAACCACATGACTGCCTTGTCACTGCCTGTATGTACAGCCCTCCAGGTCTTCTATGGTATTGAGATTAAAGGCATGTGTCTCCAATGCTGGCTATATCCTTGACCACACAGAGATCTACCTAGCTCTGCCTACCAAGTGCTGGGATTAAAGGCATGTGCCACAAATGCCCAGCTCTGCTATGGCTTGCTATTAGCTCTGACCCCCAGGCAACTTTATTTATTAACATACAAATAAAATCACATTTCAGCACAATCAAAATATCACCATAGGTGCTGCCCACAATGAGCTGGATTTTCCTTCATAAGTTACCAATTAAGATACCCCTCCCCATATACATACACACAGGCCAACCTTTCCTATATAATTTCTCATTAAGAATCTCTTCCCCAGTGATTCCAGTTTGCATCAAATCAACAGTTAAAACCAATAAACACAAAGAAAAACACCATCCATATTCACTTGTGCAGGATCTAAAAATTTGACCTCACAGCAGAGAGTAAAACAGAGGTCACTAGTAGCTGGGATGAATAATTGGAATAGAGAGAGTTTGGGTAAAAGGCATTGAGTTTAATAGGATGACTTAGTTCTAATGCTCTATAGCACAGCAGGGTGACTACAGTCTATGACATCTGTTGTGTATTTTAAGATAAACATAAGTTTCCAAAGGCCCCTACAAAATGTAAGTGTTTGAGGAGTTGAAAATGCTAATTACCCTGACTTGATCCTTCTGCATTGTTTACAAGTATTAAACTATCATACGCTACCCTATAAATAGGTACAAGTATTATGAACATTAAAATTTTTTAAAAGAATTGATGTTGGAGAAAAAAGTTGAGGTTGTAACTCAGTGAGATTTAAGGTTGCTCTTTGAGGGCTAAGAACAATGGTGCTCAACCCTGGTTACACACACAGTCTCCTTCAGTAGACAGGAAACTTAAAAAAACTACTGGTATCCAGATCCCATTATGTGTAGTGGTCTGGCATGGTCGCTGGTTGGGTGCATCTGTTCCTAGGTGCAGCATTGTGTGAATAACTGAACTTCCCCATGGTTACAATGGCTGCCGTGACTGAGTTCAGGGGCTTTCCTTGAGGTCAGGTGCTGCAGCTGCTCACCTCTGGATGGCGGATTTACCAAACTTTCATCTCGATCGGAAGACACTGCTAAATATGAGAGCTCCTACACACCCAGACCACACAGTGACTCGGGGAGAACAGGTTAGACCAATGCTTCGTCAGTCCACCGACAAGTCCAAGTGCAAAGCCTTGGCTGTAGTGTGGGCATCACGAAGAACTTTATTACACATGCAGGCTCTCAGGGGGGCTCCAGACCCGTAAGTGAGGACTGGCTTTCCACAGCACTGCCCAAAGGATCGTATGCACACTGCAGTGTGAGATGCCCTGACTAAAATGTGTCCATCATCCTGCTAGGCGGTCTTTAGATCGATCTCAAGGAGGTAGCATAAACTCTGAGGGGGAACTAAACAACAGTCTGCTCAAAGTTGTTTACAAAAGTGGAAAATGGAAAGTATTTGTTCAGAGGCATACACAACCCAGCTGTGACACCTTCAACAGCCAGGGAGGCGACATGAAAACCCAGATTATGCGGCAGTGTTGAGTGAAAAAAGGACTCAGCAGCAGGTTCCAGGTCAGCACAGCTGTTGTGTATGACAGTGAATGACCTTCAGCTTTTCCAAATTATCTCTGGAAGTTATGTACCTACTTAAAAGGGATCTTGGTTAGGAGCATGAACCTGTACCAAAGTAAGCCTTCCTCAGCCACCAAAGCAAAAACGGTTATAATGGATCCCTATTGCCTTTTTTTTGTTTGTTTGTTTTTGTTGTTTTTCAAGACAGGGTTTCTCTGTGCAGCCTACTCTCACTATCCTGGAACTCACTTTGTAAACCAGGCTGGCCTCGAACTCACAGAGATCCTCCTGCCTCTGCCTCCCGAGTGCTGGGATTAAAGGCGTGCACCACCACCTCCTGGCTCCCCACTGCCTTTTAAACAGATGTTAAACCTGGTTTGTCTCAGGTACACAGATGAAACCAAAGTCAGGAAACAGATGGAAGCTGTACATGTGCACTGAAATTTTTCTCATTACCAGCATTCCAACAGCATATACATGTTGAGGATAAAGCTTAACCTAAAATGTGAGACATGGCACTGCCCAGTGTGGTATGCTAGGATGATAGAAGGGTATTAAGTGATTTCCATAGTGTTCTAAAGTGGAATCATTTGGGTACCATCCTAGCTGGTTCAATAGCTTCTTAATTCCCACCCACATGCACTGGACTCCTTCCCATTCATTTACATTCTCCCATGAGGTACAGGAATGGGAAGGCTGGACAGCTCATTCCTGTTGGCTCTGGCCTCATCCTGAGCTCTTCCAGGAGGAATAAAATGGCCTTTAGTCAATCGAGATAGCTTAGCAAATCTATCCACCCAATTACCCTAAGTGTGAGGAGCAGAAAAGAACAGCCCTGGGGCTCTGTTGGGCTATGGATGGAAGTCTCCAGAATCAGAGAGAAGAGAGCCAAGAAATGCCAAATAGAGTACTTAAAAAGCCAATGAACACTGAGTGGATAAGGAGGAGTAGAAGGGGGGGGGGGAGGAAGAGGAGGAGGACGAGGACAAGGAGGACAAGGAGGACAATGAGGAGGAGGAATTTGTATCCGGCCCATATAAGAATATCTTGAAGACTTCAACACTGATGAGTCAACAGCTCAGGCTACCAATTCTATCTGCACTCTGGCATCTTCAAGAGATGGCGAAGGAATTTCCAACTTCTTCCTGACCTCCGCCACCCAGGAGCTCTCATCCAGCAGTGCCGGCACCAGCTAGGGCATCAAGGACTTTGCCTCATTCTCTGGAGTGCAGGCAGAGTCTTCTCTTTTGCCCAGTGGGAGGCAGCACCAGAATTCAGCCTCTCCCAAGCACTGAGGCCTCTGCCTCTCTTTGGAGAAGGAGTTCCGAGGCCTGGGGACCTGCAGCAGACAGTTTCCTTTGATGCATGCTACTGGTCCTTTGGACAGTACTTTAAAACTGTTGTATGCTGTTACTTTTCTAGGTGACAATATAAAGCTCCAGTTTCATGCTAAACCTTATGCTTGTCACTTTCTTGCTGACATTTATACAGTTATTGAACTGATGTAACGGTTTCTGACAAAAGGCTTCGGAGGGGATTCCTTCTGGCTTGGCAGACACAACTGAGCATCAGGCAGCTCTGGTCCTTTGCACCTCTGCCTTTTCATCAACAACTGAGTCTGCATTAGACCCCACCAAGCTATGGCTGAATAACTGTCATCCCTTATGTGACAGGGGGTTTGGGATCAGGATGCAAAGTTCCATGAGCCATTCTGCTCTGAGGTCCTAAATCCTAGATTCAAATTCGATGAGGAGAGTGAGTAAACAAGAAAGTCATCACAGACAAATTTTACAACTCTAACCATATCACACCCCATTTTCTTCTCAAAGCAACACACTGAGCTGAGCTGCTGGGGCACTTCACCCCACCTTGGAACCAGTTAGATGATGTCCATTGGAAGTGAGAGTCTGTTCCGTGTCTTCCTTTATATGCGTCCCCACTTTCTAACCTGACTTAGAAACAAAACTGAGACTAGAATGTAGCAAGGATGGTAGGGTGCTTGCATGAGGCCCTGGGTCGATCATAGTACCACATACGCCAGGCATGGCAGCACAGATTTATAATCCTAGCACCTAGGCAATGAGAGCAGGAGACAGAAAGGTCATAAGTTCAAGGTCATCTTCAGGTGCACAGAATTTAAAGCCATCCTGGAAACCAGGAGACTCTGTCTCAAAAGGGAATGGAGGGAGGGAGGGAGAACCCAACCCAAATGGAGAAATGGGCTTTCAAACACATAGCCAGTGCACTGTCCACTTTGGAAGATGGGTTTATAAGATACACACACACACACACACACACACACACACACACACACACACAACACATATCTGTCAGTATTGCCAAGAATAAAGATATGCGCATTCACTGCCCTCCCACCCCCCCACATAAAACAGTGAAGTGAGGGTGTTCCAAGAACCTGCTTTTTCGGAGTAGCAAACTCCCAGGTGTTCCAGAATTTGGAACACAAATGCACACACACACAGCCTTTACCACAGATGGGAAGGAAGTAGGCATGGTGCTCTGTGAGAAAAGCATTGTGCCTTTTGCTTTCAGAGTCTGCAGGCTTTCTTGGCTGGAAGCAATTGACTGTAAATATTGACATGAGGCTCTGCCAGAGAACAGCAAAGATGCTCTCCGCTAGGAAGAAGGCAAAGTGAGAATCTCTTACCTTGTTTCATGAACGTGGATGCTCACTCACTGTTTTCAATGACACAAACAAGAGAAATGGTCCAGGAGGTGTGTGTGTGTGTGGGGGTCCACCCAGTGACAGGGTGGCCTGCCTCCCCAGTGATACTGGGTAGTGATCACTCATTGCTCTCTTTGAAATCCAGATGAATGAGCAGAGGTTTGCAGTTCTTCTCTGGCAAAGGAAAGTCCATTTACTGAACCCGCTTAGGATGGCATGTGGCTTCCCTTTCCACCTCAGCTGACTCATAAACCAACTTTCACACTTAAGATATGAGAAAATGGACACGGAAGAAGATTCTTCAAAAACCAGATGATTCTTCTTGTAAGTGGGAAGAACAACCCTAAACTTCAGATGGAAGCCTGAAGACCCCAGATAGCCAAAGCCACCCTGAGCAAAAATAACAATATTAGAGGTATCAGTACCTGATTCCAAGTTATATACAGAGCGATATAAAACCGGGGTGGTACTGGGACAAAAACAGACACACTGATCAGTGGACTAGAACAGAGGGTCCAGAATTAAACACACACACACACACACACACACACACACACACACACACACACACACACACACCTACCTACAGCCACCAGACCTTCAACAAAGGTGTTAAAAAAAACAGCCTGAAGAAAAACCAGTCTCTGTAAGAAATGGTGAGGAAAAGCTGGTGTCTCTCAGAAGAAGGAAACCAGATCCCCATCTCTCACCCCATACAAACATCAACTCAAAACAGATCAAAGATTTCGATATAAGATCTGAAACTTCTAGGGGGAAACACTTCTTGATGTAGGTACGGGTAAGGGCGTTGTGAAAAGACACCGGGACTTAGGAAACAGCAGCAAGTGTCAGCAAATGGGATAACGGGACATTCAAAAGCTTCTGCACGTCTAAGGAAACAGCTGGGTTCCGCCATGTCCACAGAATGGAGGAAACTCTTTGCTAGCTCCCCATCTGAAGAGGATTCATGACATGGTGACATCCAAGCCTAACCCCCAAGCCACAAACAACCCAATCAATAAATGGGATACTGAAATGAACATAGTTCCCCAAAGTACACATTGCTAAGAAGTATACGAAAAAATGTTCAATATCCTTAACTGTCAGTGACATGCTAATTAAAACTCCCTTGAGATTCCATCTCACTCCAGTGAGAATGGCTATCACCAAGAAAACAGGCAACAGAAGTACTGGTGAGCATGGCGGCATGGGGGGGGGGCAAACAGAGCCCTTTATATTGCTAGTGGAAGATGAAATTAATCCAGCCACTGTGGAGATCAGCGTGGAGGTTCCTCAGAAGAATAAATACAGGTCCATCACATGTCCCAGCTTTACCACTCTTGGTCTATGTCTGAAGGACCCTTAAAGTCAGCATACGGTAAAGATGCCTTCACACATATGTATGATGCAGCTCCGTTCACAGTGGTCAAGTTATGGGATCTGCCTAACAGATTCCATTCATAAACAGATGAGTGGATAAAGAGAATGTGGTCTCAATACACAGTGGAGCTTTATTCAGTCCTAAAGAAGAATGAAATCATGCCATTTTTTTTTGGAAAATGGATGTAACTGGAGATAATCATATTAAACAAAACAAGCCAGCCTCAGAGGGATAAACATCACATGTTCTCTCTCATTTGTGGAAGTTAGATCTTCTATAGATGCATCAAATTATTGAGATATATGGCAACACAGCAGATGGGATACTGGAGAAGGGTGGGGGGCAAGAGAGAAAAGAAAAGGAGAATGTGGAGATGAGTACGGTCCATATTCATGACACCCCTGAAAAAGATCGTCTTTATGAAACCATGGACAAGGAAAATAGGAAACACATATAAAGACGATGACCAATGGAAATTTGATGTAAGTGAAACTCTGGGGAAATGAAGATGTGTAAGAACCAATTAAATCATTATGTGTCCCCATTCCCAAGATGCCATTGATTTTTAGATTTATTATTGTTTTTGTACCACATAAAGAAAAAATACTGACATTTGCTTTCTTATCACATTCACTGCAAGATGTGCTCAAACATTAGCTAATTAAAACTGTCTTGTAACTAAAAGAACAAATGAGACAAGAATTGAGGAATCATCCTGCCTTTCCTGTTGTATTTGTAATTTTTGCTAGTAATGAAAAATTTCCAGGCAAGCATCATTCCTGGAACTGGAGACAGCTGTGCTTTAATGGGGCAACCTGCATCGGGTGATATTTTGTTTATGCTCTTAACAAATAAAGCTTGCCTGAAATCAGAGGGCAGAGCCAGCCACAGAGTTAACCATAGAGGTCAGGCAGTGGTGGCACACACCTTTAATCCTAGCCCCCGGGAGGCAGAGGCAGAGGCAGAGATGTTTGGATCTCTGTAAGTTCTAGACTACACTAGATTAATCCCATCTAAAAGAGAAGCAGAGCCAGGCAGCGGTGGCCCACACCTTTAATCACAGCACTTTCGATCTCATGCCTTTGCTACCAGTATTTGGGAAGCACACACGCCTTTAATCCCAGAGTTGAGGACTCAGGGGCATTCTGTCTGAGGATTCATGGAGACAGGATCTCACCTCTCCTTTTGACCTGAGGATTCAGTAGTGATGAGAAGTCTCTCTAGTGACTTGTTCTTTTGTCTCTCTGATCTTTCAGCATTTACCCCAATATCTGGCTCCAGGTTTTTATTATAAGATCAATTAGGATTCGTGGAACACTGCATGAATCTTCCATCTGATTCAAAGAGCTGGGATTCCTTCCCTAAGAGGAAGAAGGGCATCACTAGTACCTCAATGACAGTGTTGGAAGGTGTTCTGTAGAGGCTTCAAAAGCATCTGGGCAAGACCATCCAAAGCCAAGAGTACAGGCCACAAGCATGCCACCACTGCCTCATAGGAGCAGCGTGGCTGCGAGAGTCAAGGACCTGATTTCCTTACCATGGCTACTTTCTTAGAAGAATGCAAGATGCTTTTACTCTCTGGGCTTTAGTAATGAGAGGCTGGGTGTACACACATTCACACACTAAATAAGCAAATAATGTAATTAAAATAAAAAACCTTAAGAGTGATGTCCTGACATTTCTGAGAAATGTCTCTAGTTTTTAAACACAAACAATTAACCCACAATCAATACTGTGTAGACTGAATAAAATTCAACCGTGAGCAAGTAGGGCTGGATCTCAGGATGCCACTCTAAGATCTCACCCTGGGCCTGCTTCCGATGTCCACAGTGTTCAAAGAGAACTCTGAGCCTAAGCTTCCACTGCCCGATTCTCTCTACTGGAGAAAAAAAAAATCACCCAATGGACCTCGAGTCATTTTTCTTAAGGTGATAACAGCTCCAAGTGGAGTTGAGCAGGTGATGATAAGTTCATTTATTCCAGGGAGCACTGTGAGTAAAGGAGAAATGGGGGCTTTCAGGAGCACTGAGTCTGTAGTACCCAGTACTACCATGGAGTCCTGCATGAGCTTGCCTCTTGGGGCCTTCATGTCCACATTTGCACAGTAGGTTAGTGATGTCTGATTTTCCATACTACTGTGAAGACTAGCAAATGGAAACTTCGGAACCCTCCGCTCAGGTCTCGGTAGCTAGCGCTAGCTCATCTCTGTCTCTCTCTGTCTCTCTCTGTCTCTCTCTCTCTGTCTCTCTCTCTCTCTCTCTCTCTCTCTCTCTCTCCCTCCCTCCCTCCCTCTCTCTCTCTCTCTCTCTCTCTGAGTAGCTTTGGAGTTTGTCCTGGAACTCACTTTATAGACCAGGCTGGCCTCGAACTCACAGAGATCCACCTGCCTCTGCCTCCCCAGTGCTGGGATTAAAGGCATATGCCACGACTGCCCAGCTGCTAGCTCATTTCTTATCACTGGCTGTGGCATCTGCCATTGTCTCCATTCTGTGATGCCCTATTTTGAAAGAGAAGCTTTTATAACATCTCCCTCTGAAGCCTCCAGCTCTTTGCTTATATAACTACAAATCCACTTGGAAAGAATCCCAGGGTCAGCATCCAGGGCTCTTCACAGCCCCCAAGTCTCTCAGGAGATGTTAGCAAAATTAACAAACTCGAAGACAGGAAGAGAACAGGCAGTGGACGGGTTTGTCTTCCTCGCTTTGTGGTAGGCTTGGAGCTCTCAGATCAGAGGAACAGACACTCTTGTGCCAAGTGATTTATTCCAGAAGTTATTTCCTAGATGACTCCTTGGAAATGAGTTCTCTCTCACCCTGTCCCTCTTCACCTTCTCCCCAGCTCTCTCTGCCTCCCCCAACATCTGAATTTTGGGGTCAGGGTCTTATGTAGCCCAAGCTGCCTCAAACTATGTGTCTAAGAACAACTTTAAACTCCTGATTCTTTCACCTCTATCTTCCAAGTGCACACACCATGATGCCTGGCTTTATGTGACCAGTTTCTCAATTTGTGGTTTTCCTAGTTTCTCAACTCACAGACTTGGCCTAGCTAAGACACCAAAGACCTGGCTCCTGCCCTGGGGAAGTGATACTGAAGAAAGGGAAAATGAAATAACACAAGCAATTGCATGGAGGACAGACTGGGAGGCGGAAAAGGGCTGAGGGTGACCTTGGCTGTGTGCAGACCAGGGTTGACAGCGTCCAGCCTTGCGGAGAGCTGCTTGTGAGTTCAGGCACGACTAGAATGGCCAACAGCTTCCAGAAGAATCACTTCATCTAGCATCATGAGCCTTAAGATGCCACAAAAAAAAAAAAAAAAAAAAAAAATGGTGGGCTGAGCCCTTGCTGGGAGCCATCTGCTTGTGCAAGGTGGTGGACTGGGCCCTAAGCACCCTGGGGAAGGCAAGGTGAGCCTGGGACCACAGGAGCTACCCTCTCCTGTCCTGTCCTGTCCTGTCCTGTCCAAAGGGGTTCTGAGAACCATCCTGGACCACTTACAGAGGAAGAGTCAAGTGGACCTGGTGGATACAACCTGGCTGTCTTCCTTTTGATGGGAAGTGCTTGGTACTTGCTTAAAATCTTGCAGTTTCTACTATATTTCAAGTTCATTGACAAGCTGCTTCACCTTCCTAGACTTTAGACCTGAGAATCCCATGTTTCTTTGTTTCCTGTAGCTTCCTCTGGCCTATGAACGAAGGGAGTTCACTTTGTTCCTTGAGTCTGGCCCAGATTCTGAGCAGCCATCCCCACAGAACAGAGAGGGCCTTGCTCTTTCAGAAGCCCAGGGGATTGTGAGATCACTATAGCAGACAGAAGGACAGTCTCCTGACCCCAACCCCGCCCCCACCCCCACCCCCACAATTTCTAGAGGGTGTGATGCGGTCTTACTCCCTCTCACAGTTGCCTGGAAACAGTGCATTTGCAAACCTGACTCTGAACTTCTTCCCCTCTATTGGGCACACCCTTGCCTTCTTCTTTTGCAAAATCTTCCCTTATCATCATGTCTGCCTCCTCTCTGTCAATGTGTACATTTCCTGAGCATCTAAAACGTACAGACACGGGAGCCAGGGAGATTCCTCAGTGGTTAAGAGCAGTAGAAAAGAATGTAGTAACAAAAAGAATAACTGAGGATAGATGGTACCCATCCCTTTGTCCACATTCTAGAGGCATCAATCCTAGAAACAGGCATTGGCCCAGGAGAGGACACAGAAGCAGAGGAGCATTTTTTTTTTTAAATAAGAGAATCCACCATGGCTTCCCTCACCCACCCCAGGGATGGCTGAAAAATGTTTATCAGGATTCAGAAATGTTCTTCCTGGGCCTGTGGAGAGCTGTGGGTAACTGACTGGGAAAATGGGAAGTGGCTTTGCACATTAGAATATCCCTAGCTACGGCAGGTCTAAAGCCTCGGGACAACTTTTCCTTTCTCAGCCTGGATGATATGTCACAATGATTTGAAACGTAATATAAGACTAAGCCTTCAAAAGGGAGAAATTACCTTTCCCATTAGGCCTTGAGGGGAGCTGATAAGAGCCTGGGCAGGATTCCCACAAAGATAATATTTTAATGGAAAATGCTTTTATTCCACTTCCAAAGCCTTGGCATAACATAAATTTGATGATGGGGTCTGAATAGTAATGTGAATGCTTGGAAAAGGCCGAAAGGCAGTAGATTTGACCTGTTCTATGTGCTTATCTGATTTCTTTACTTGGATGGTGGGGGGGGGGCTTTGGCTACTGGACTTTACAGAGTCGCAGTGGCTGCCACTGCCTGGTATCCTCTGAAAACAGCTTCCACCCGCCTGTCTTTTATGAGATGCCATAGTGAGACAGCAGAGAGCATCCCTAAGGCAGTCACGGCAGGGATCATAATGAATGATGAACCAAGCACATAGCACAGCCCTAATCATGTTAACTTTCCCCTAAATAGAAAAGTAACTCTGATTGGTCAAAGGAGCATGAATAGGATGTGTGAACCCCTCACTGGTACAGCCCAAGCTGCATTCAAAAGTGACCAATGTCAATTAGGATGACCTCTATTTCTATACAGTTCCTGCCATAAGAGCCATAAAAGACTCTCCTAAGCTTTTACCACGTTTCCTTAATAAGTCTACATGTGCTCAGCTCACTCCATCTGCTTCCTTATTCTTCTGGGGCATGGGATAATGAGTTCAGAAGCCCTGCGTTAGGGTGCTTTGCTGACCACAACAGTCTGTTACCCCAGCTTCTGAAGTTATACCCACAAAGAGCTAAGGATAGCTCTGTCACTCTCAAAGAACCTCCATTAGTAGTACTGGCTGCAGGATTTGTTAGGGAAAACAAGCCTTCAAGAGCCCCTGGGGTATTGGCCTGCATGGGAAGGGCATGCAAGTAAGCTTTACATGCAGATGTGCTTCCTCTGTGGGGCATGGCCAAGAGAGAGGTCTGTGATGGGTGCTAGCCAAGAATCCATACAAAGCTCCTAAGCTCTGCATAATGGAAGGAGTCTCAGGCATGGTAGCTCATACCTATAGTTTCAGCACTCAGAAAGCTGAGGTAGGATGGTTTGAGTTAAGGTCAGCCTGGGATACACAGCGAGTTTCAGGTCAACTTAAGTTCCAGACTCCATTGGAAAAAAATACATATTGTAATAAGGAAGGGGGAAAGGGACTGGACAGGAAGTTACATCCTGAGCTATGACAGGCCGTTTTGTTGTTGTTGTGCTTGTGAGGAAAATAGCAGTCTCAGACATTCCCCAGCTGACCGAGTAGCATTCAGAGATCCCCAAACTTACTTGTGTTTTTCCCTTTGAAAATAATCTTTGTATAACTATAGATCAGACATGATCATCTCTCATATTAAGAGAAACTGACCATAAATATGTCAGAGAGCTTCACTTCTTTGGCCTTTGAAAAGGATGTCTCCCTATTACTTATATTTAAACCTAAATAGATGAGTGTTTTGTTTATAAGAAAAACATGTGATTGTTTTTTTAAATCTGGAGGGCCATGTTAAATTTGGGGAAGAAAATGTATTATACTATCATGTCTATGATGTTCACAGACAATTGATAAAACTGATCAAGAGATTTTATCCAGAAAGTCAGTTTCAGGCTTCAAATCTCTCAAGACAGCATGTAAGTGATGTCAGTGAACAGAACTCCTCTGCTGGCTTTCTTAAACTGTCTACTCCAAGTTAGCCTCATCTCCTGAGTGTTGGAAAACTTGGGTTCTAAATCATCTTACATGGGCATGGTGTCTTCCACAGAGATCTCATCTATTGGCCAAATGTGGACAGTCACACCTGTAGGAAAGCACTTTGTACCCGGAACCCAGCACACAGCTGTACAGTGCTGTCATTTGCAGAGCTCGGGAAAACAAAGACCCAGGAATACTGACTGGAGAAGCTGGGCTCAAACTCAGACCTGTCTTATGCTGTGACTTAAAACACAGGTGCTTTCTCCATTCTCTCTGTCATTTCCTTGTGACTGTAGAGCTCCAGCTAGACAGCTGTCAGATAGACCCTCTCACCCTGTTATCTGCCTAACTTTAAATTAGTTTTCCTTCCTTTTCTCAGCATAGATACACCCAACAATTCCCAAACTCAGGACTTTAGATCTTCTAATTGGAGCTATATAATTATTATGGTTATTTATTATTAGTATGTTACTTATTATGTGTGTTATGTTTTAAACAACCAAATGTTGATAAAATTAAAAACAACCTCCCCTTAAACACATCATTGCATTGAAAGAAGAATTAATGAGAGCAGGATTTTCCCGAACGAAGAGATGAAGGAAAGAGTTAGGCCATGGGCACCTGAGTATCGTCCATGAAGGCTCTGGATCTATACCCATAGACATGGTGGGGGTGTCCTGGGGGGCAAAATCTCAGTATACTCAAGGCTGAGACTGTGTTGCAGGAGAACTGAATAAGCCCCAGGACCTGAAGACTATACAACCTTCCCAAGAAAAAGGACAGCACAGACACTTTTCAACCTCCATCCCTGGGCTGTGTGGAGAGATTTAAGAACTACCAGCCAGTATCCATGGACTTGCTGTTTAGTTTATGATCCTCATATGGGCTCCACAAATCTTTAAGTGAAGAATTAACGTTTTGAGTGGTCCTGACAAGGTTGTGCTATGATGCAATTCATATAGGAATTTAACATTCACCCAGACTCTCCCAAATAGCAAGTTCTAGTAAGAAAACTCAATCACAAAAGATTTCTGGTATCATGAATGAGAACACACAGAGCAAGCTGACTCACCATCACCTTAGATATCCTAATGACAAAGCAGAGACTATAAAATCACTATATTCAGTATGTGTCAAGATTTATTGAGAAGTTTGGAAATAAGAACAGGATAGTCATGATTAAGGAATTATAAGATAGGTGTTTTAAAGATTTCTTTTTTAAATTTATGTATATCCATGTGGGCTCACATGACTTGATGTGCACCATGTGCATACATGTGCTTTTGGAAGGTAGGACTACCTGAGTCCTCTGCAAGAGCTCTTAACCACTAAACCATCTCTCCAGCTCCAGAGTATGTATTTTAAAGACAAAAGAGAATTTCCATAAATGAAAAATACTAACTATAAAATTTATAAACTCAACAGAGGTTAAATAGCAGGTGAGACAAAATTGAATAAAGAATAAACAAAATAGAAGATTCATTTTTTATATAGAATTCAACTAAAAGACAACAAAGGAAGAAGAATGGAAAATAAAGGAAAAGTTGGAAGAGAAAGAGGGGCTGGAAAGATAACTCAGCTGTTAAGAATATTTACTGATCTTGTAGAAGACCCAGTTTCGCTTCCCAGCATCAGGAGGCAGGGCTCACAGCTGCCTGTAGCTCCAGTTTCAGGGAATTTAGTGATCTCTTCTGGTCTCCTTGGGCACCTGGACTCACATGTAAACATCGACAGACATATAATTTAAAGATAGATACAGGAGCAGATAATAGGATGAGGAAATCTAACAAATGTCTCACTGATACTCCACATGAATGAAGAAACAATTAATAGAGAAGAAACAAGATTCAGATCCATAGCAGCTAAGGGTATCTCTAAATGTTGAAAGACATGTTCATAAAGTCAAATGAATCCCAAATAAGACATGGGAAAGAAAAGCTATGCCTAGAAATATAATAGTAAATCTTTAGGAAATAAAAGAAAAGGCAAAATGTTACCAAAAAAACTAGCAAAAAAGGAAAACTCATTCTGAATAGCAACAAGACTTACAGATAACTACAAATGAACCCCGAACTAAACACTAAAAGATAATCAAATAATATTCCTAAGGTTCTGAGAGAAAAACTGTTAAATTAGAACCCCACATTGAATAAAGCTGCCTTCTAAAAATGACAGCACATAAAATTTAGAAAATTGAAACAAATTTTTACAGAAAAAAATAAGGAAACCGAAAGCATATATTTTCAGTGAGGAGTGGGAAGGCTGGGTTAGAAGAAGGAAAGACAAGGAAAGACACTGACATTAGCTGACCTATGCCTGGGCTGGGGGCTCTATTGGAAAGAAGGAACCAAAAATCAGGCTTGGCATTAAAACACAAGACAAAATGAGTAACTTATACTATACTCATCAGACCTAAAGCAACTACTGTCTTTACACTGTTTAAAGAAAAGATTGCTCACTCAAAACTTTGTTAACTATGTGTATCAAAACTGAAGTTTATAAAACTTTCAAAGGCAAAGAAGAAAAATATAGACGTAGATGTGAGAATAGTACAAAAAGGAGAAAGCATACAAAATTACTATACATAGTCTCATATTTCAATAAAGACTAGAAATGCAAATGAAATTATTGTCTTAAGTTTTAAGTACATAAACAGGGTATAGACAATAGAAAAAAACTAGACAAATATTAAACACTAGAAAGCTGGAATCAATATTAACATAATATTACTTTTTATTAACACTGCTATTTTTAGCAATAATTAGATCCTTGAAAACACATGGTAACATTTGCATATGATTTTGTGCCTATATTTCACGATTAGTTAATCACCCCTGTTAAATAATGGCAGGGTGCCATGAAAATCACACATTTCGAGAGCAAATGCAGAGCTGGAAATGTCATCAAAGTGATCACAACAAGGACTGCGCAGGTTCCCACGGGGCCACCAGGCACCACTTCATACAGGACACTCCTGCTCACGTCTCTCAAACTGCACCTCTTTTCATTGTGACAGTTCAATCTTTGCAGGGCATACCCTCCACGTGCCAGGGCTCTGCGAGCCAGGGAGAATAAGACACTAATGACCAGAAAGTGCTGGATTTGGTTTTTCAGAGACAAATACAAGCTATAATTACAGAGCCTTTAAATTGCATTTTTATGATGATAGTGATTTGGTTAACCAGAAAACAGAAAGCATGTTCCTCAAGAGAAAGCAGAGAAGGTAGCCTACCGGAACGTCGGCTCATTATTCAAGTGCAATGAACTCCAACTAATGCTTAATTACGAGAGGCGCGGGGAAGATCAGAGGAGAATGAGACATGGCATCTCCCGAGGCACTTGATTGATTTCTCAGATTACAGAATTCAAGCTACTGCAAATTCGGAACACATAGACCCAGCCAGAAAGGGCCCAGGGAGCACACTCAGCTTGTGGAGGGAATGAAGGCCGAATGAATGAGACTAGCTGGGCTGCCTGGGCCAGCTCTTAGACTGGACCATATTTCAGACTTCATCACTATTTTACTTTTCCAGTGTAGCTATTTTAATATTAATTTATGTGTTTAGGGGGTACAGGTTGGGGAACATGACACGTGTGTTGAGCTCAGTAGCCAATTTGTTGGGGTTAACTCTCTCCTTCTACCACGTGGGGTCTGGAGAGTGAGCTTAGATTCTCAAGCCTTTACTGGGTAAGCCATCTTGCCTTGCTGTCCCAAGTGTAGCTGTTTCTTAAGGTGAAAACACAGACTTCATTCTCCATTACCCGTGATTCCGCCATTTGTTAGGACGTTCTACATGATTTTCACAAGCTCAGGAAAAATTCTAAACCAAAGACTTGGATTATTTCTTTTCTTTGAAAATTAATACCAATGAAATGCACTCCACAAACATGAAAATGAAATAAAATTCCTTTGTTATAATTTTTTTGAGGAAAAAAAAACACAGCTGCATGGATCATCAACTGGAGATTTCTTTGCTGACAATGTCTTGATCTAAATTCAGTCAGCCCTTCCTGTCAGTAGCCTTTGCATCTATGGATTCATACAACCAACAGCAGATGAAAAATATTTGGGAAAATACAGCATTTGTACTGAACACATATAGACTTTTTTCTTCTCATTATTCCCTGAGCGATAAAGTAGAATGGTTATTTATATACCACTTCCATTGTATTCAATATTCCAGGGGATCGGAGGTTTAAAGCACACATGAAAATATACACAGGTGACATGCAAATAGGAAATCATTTTATACAAAGGACTTGAGCATCCAGAGATTTCATGTCTGTAGGAGGCACTGAAACCAATCCCCACAAACAGTGAGTGGTGACTGTGTAAGATAAGGACGTATTTATGCAAAACAATCTCTCCCCATTTGGTGGTTAACTTCACTATTTCGTGGCTGTGAGACTTTCGACAGGGCATGTAGCCCTTAATTTTCACCTGGAAAATGAATAAAGTATTTGTCATTGTGACAATTTAATAAGATTTAATAAAGTTTAAATAAGATAATGTATGTCAAAAACTTACTGTGCACTGGGCAAGTACCCAATAAATGTAGTTGAAACATGGTTGAAAACCTCCGTACATAGTTTAACATTCTCAGGAGGTGACTGGACTTCTCCATGCCCCTTCTATTGTGAACGGCAATCTTAACATTTCATGGCTGTGTCCACTGCTTGGCACGCAACCCGTGACATCTGAAACACTCTGCTCCCAAACAGATGCATAGGGCAGAAACAGTTATTTAAGCTTAACCTTTCCATTCCCTCTGTGACTTTCGCTATGAGAACAAGGAAAACAAACATGAGTAAGGTCAAGGAGCCGGTTTTCTGCTCTCTGTAGGACTAGAAGATGTGCTTCCCAGGACAGCTTTCCAGGAAACTTTGCAAAACACAGGCACCAGGGAAAGTGCTCGGTGATAGGGAAAATCATTGAATTATTGAGAAAAATGATTTAAGGCAACCCCTCCTCCCTAAAAAAAAAAAACCCACAAAAAAGCAGAAACAAAACCCCCCAAAACTAAGTTGTGGATGTTAAGGACCCACACTGTCACTATCGGTTCCTGGTTATGTTCTCAGAGTAGTGTGTCTAATCTCCTAACGGCCCCCACCCTTCCCTAAGGTGAGTAAAGATGGGCAGCCCTTTAGGACACAAGCCACAAGGCTGAGAAAACAACAGATTGAGAGGTAACAACACCTCCAGTTGGTCTCCCAAGAGACAGAGGCAGTTAAGGTCCCGTGTAAAGCTCCCTTTTGTTGTGTTTCTGTCCTTCCTAACTGGAATTTCTATAGGACTGGTGTCACCACAGTTGACCTCTGGACCCTCAGCCCTTCCTCTAATGCCTGGCACCCAGGAGGTGCAATCAAACACCACCTGTAGAATGAATGGATGCGATGTCCAGAAACTTGTTCAAAGTCTGGCTTTTAAGTGATAGATGTAAGACTTGCAATCACGTCTATCCACTCTTCTAGTTGCCCACCCATCCAATTCCTTAGACACCGAGTGAGGCAGGTCCCAAGTCCTGGCTCTTTCCTTGTATACCTAGTGGATCTGGGTTCAGTCAATATTCATCAAAGCCTCCACCCAGAAGCTTATCAGAAAGAGCATCGGGGACTCCTGGGGACCCGTGGCAACTGACTGAATAGCTAGCCTGAGGAAGTACAGATGCCATGCACCTCTGGGGCTTCTTCTGTTGTTTTCTATTTAAACTGTTTCCATATGACTGGAGAGAAAATGAAAAGCCGGGTACCAAGTACAGTGCCAGTGATGCTGATGAGAATTCAAAGACCTTTGTACCTAAGCAGTCCCCACGCTCTCGACACAAGGCAGAGAAAATTAAAGTGTGACTCCAGCATAAGGATGAGAGCCTAGTGGGGCCACCCTTTATTCCGATCAGCCACAGAACAAGGAGAAAGAGTTTCCGGTCTACCCCATGGGCACACACGTTCTTCCGCGGAGCCGACCTTCCCTTTCCTTCTTCAGAGGCTTTGCCATTTCTAGTCTGCTAGAGTTTGCTGTTTGTTTGCCCTCCGTTGGTATTTTCTCTGCTTTCTTCCTACTGCACTGCCTGAATCTACTCTCCTCTCCCACCTGCAGGCTTGGGAGGGTATCAGCATACCTCATACCTCCCAGGGGCAGGTTTGGGATGAGAGTGGTGTTGATGAGGATGCTTAGTTTTCATTTGCCAACTGGACACAATGAAGAATTACCTGGGAAGAGTCTCATTGGAAGACCATCCCTATCAGGTTAGCTTGTCGGCATGTTTGTGGGGAGTTAGCTCTGTTACATTAATCAATTCGAGAAGACCCTGCCTAAAGTGGGTGACATCATTCCTTGGGCTTGGGTTCTGTAGACGTGTGGTGAAATCAGGATGAGCAGTAGTACACATGCGTCCATTTCTTTCTGTTCTTGACTGTGGATGTGACTAGCTGCTTTAAGTTCTTGCTGCCTTAAATTCCCTGCAATGATGGGCTACAACCTGAAACTGAAAGACGAAATAAACCCTTTGTCCTCTGAGTTGCTTTTTGTCAGGGTATTTTTTTTTTTTTATCACAGACACATAATGAAAGGAATACATAGACCTATGCTGCCAGTCCAAGGAAAAGCTGTCTTGTTCCTTGAGGGCAAAAACCCAGCACAAAAAATCAGAGTTTTTCCAGCTACTAGAAGGAGCTCTACCTGGAACATGGATGGAATGAGAAGGCTCTGGGAATGAGAAGCAAGCCAGGTGCTGTGGTCTGGATGTTTATGTTCTGCTAAGATGTCTGCTTCTCAGCCATATCTCACAATCCATTTAGGTTTACATCTACCTCATCTGGGACAATTCTACCGGCCTCCTCCAAGAAGACTTGCTCATCTTCCGTTGCTGCTGCCTCTAACCGCCAGCTCCCGACCTAGATGCCCCCAGCTCTGTAGCCATCTTCTTTGACGTTATGAAATTCTGTGTCTTTCTCAAAATGAGCAGCTTTCCTTCGGCATCAGCGTGCGGTGTGTTTGCCTTGTTCTACTTGCCATGTTAATCTGAGGTTGCTGTAATTCAGTACTGTAGAGTGGTGACTTACAAACAACAGAAATGTGCTTCTTACAGTTCCAGAAACCGAGAAATCCAAGACCAAGGCTGACTGGATGTCTATGGAGAGTAGCTTCCTAAGTCCTACATGGCCCCTTCTTGCTACATCTTCTCATCGTGGATATGGCAAAGTGACAAGGGCTTTTTTAGGAAGGGTGCTAGTTCCATCCCGAGCGCTCTGCCTTTGTGAATGTCTCTCACAGTCTGCCTCCTTACACCATCCTACTTGTGCTTGGTGTCTAACACATGAATTCGGGGAGGAGACATTCAGTCTATAGCAATAGTCATATTAAAATACCCAGGAATGAGGGAGAACTGAGCAAGGGTGAGAGGTTCACCTCCACCTAGGGCTTGGAAGGAACAGATGACAGAGAGCAGGCTATTTTTAGAAGTGGTCGACTGCTTTCTTCATAACATGCTGACTTGGGTTTTCCCACACCATCCCCTAACTGTAAAGAATGAGACTACCAGTCAGGAAACAAAAACTTGGAGAACTTCGTCATTTCGACTTTAGGTACATATTCTGTATCCCACAGGGTTGTGCTCATTCACAAAAAGCCAGAATCTCTGCCCCTTCCTGATGAAAGGGAGCACAATAAATAGGGGAGCATCTGTGAGAACCCCAGGTTCCTTCACTATACCCTTCAGAAAGACCTCACCCTGCATCCATTCCATCAGCTCCAGTCTTGTCTACCCACTTCTTGAAAAGATTCTGAAATCAGTGTGTGACATTCCTTTCCAATCACTAATGCAAGTCCACAACTTTGAAGAGATGAGACTCAGGGATGGCAGGTGGTCTATGCACTGCAGTGCCAAAGTAGGTCAGAGATTCAGTAAAGTTCAGTGGAAAAAAAATACAATAGCAGCCAAGGCACTTGTGAAGTCTGTCAAAATGCTCCATCTGGTCTACCAGTCAGACTGCTTTTCTGCAAATGAGTACCATACTGTGCACATGTGGAACACAGAATCTGCACATTGAGTTGAAACAACAGAACTCCCTTGAGGCTTCCCAAGAGACTGTTTTTGATGGTCAATGGAGATAGAATGAAAATAAGTAATGCCAAAGCCTTAATGTCAAGACAGAGTCCACATTTCCACTCAGAGAAAGGTAACAGCCTCTGTGTTTCCACTGCATAAAGCAGCTCTGATCCAGTAAGGAAAAGTCATATTATTAGTTACTTTTACTGTTGCTGTGATAAAATATCCTGACAAGAAGCAACTAAAGGAAGGAGGAAAGGGTTTGTTTTGGCTCACAGGTCAAGGTTAAAGTTCATCATGGTGGGGATATCACAAGAGGAGGAGCTTGAAGCAGCTGGTTACATTGCATCCAGAGTCAAGAAGCACCAAGTACAGAATTCTTATACTGAGTTCACTTTGTTCTTATATAGTCCAGGATCCCAACCCAGGGAATGGTGCCACTCATGTGGGTGGATCATTCCACCTCATTTAACCTAATCATGATAGACCCTCATGGGCATGACAAGAGAGAGCCCTGTCACCCAGAGGATTCTATATCTCAAGTTGACAAATGAGATTAACCACCATACCACCTAACTATAGGCAGTAAAACATTGGATTTGGAGGAAATGATTTAGCTTTAAGCCGTAAGGTGATGTAAGATTGTGTCAATGTCTAGGAATACAGCCTGCTAGGATTTTTATGGACTTCATAAAACACACAAACAATACACACTGTCTGATTAGCACAGTCACAGAACCCACCACCTGGAACTATAGGGTGAGAGTTTTATATGAGGTCACTAAGTCAACAAATATTTGTTCAGATCTGCTACATTCTTGGCTAGTATGTTGCTTCTAGGGAACAAATATCAGACTTGGTTAAAATCCCAATGGATTTAGGTATAGAAATCATTATTAACTGCCAAGAGTATCAGCAAAAAAGCAAAATAGGCTCTTGGGAGAGAGGATGCTGGGTGGGAACAGGAGAGCTACACCATCATGTATACATATGATGGGCAGGGAAAGGCTATATAGAGTACTAGAAAGAATGGTGTGGTGATATATTTTTTTCTCTAACAAAGCTTGCCTGAAGATCAGAGGGTGGAGCTAGCTCCTAGTTAACCATAGAGGCCAAGCAGTGGTGGCACATATCTTTGATCCCAGCAGTGGGGATCTCATGCCTTTGATCCCAGTACTTGGGAGGCACATGCCTTTAATCCTAGCACTAGAGAGCTGGAGACAGAAAGTGATATGGCTGGGTGAAGAGAGGAATATAATGCGAGAGGAGACAGGAGCTCAGCCCTTTGATCTGAGGATTTGGCAGAGGTAAGAAGTCTCTCAAGTGGCTGGCTCCTTTACTTCTCTGATCTTTCAGCATTTACCCTGATATCTGGCTCTGGGTTTTTATTATTAAGACCAATTAGAATTTACACTACAGAGTGGCCAAACAGGGATCAGTACAGATTCGTCAAGAAGAAATACTGAATATAGTCAAGGTACCACCAGATGCCAGTGTAGGGATTGGGCACAGAGCTCAGAGGTACAGCGATGGTTAGCATATGTGAAACCCTGGGTTCAATCCCCAGCAAACAAAAGAGAAAACTGCTAGTGTAGCTGAAGGGAGAACAGCATGACATAAAGCCTCAGGAATAAGCAGGGCTAGATTTTACAGAGCTTTTAGTAGCTCATTCCAATTTTATTCTGAAAAATCAGTTTTATCCCAAGAAATTCAATGGGTAGCAGAAAATGAATTGGAGATGTATGAATGGCTGGGAGATGAGCAAAGGAGAATCCAGAAGACCAGTTAGGAGCCACTGAACTTCATTATCACTGGTTCTTCTGGAAGCTTGCTTGGTGCTTTCTGGCACCATGAAAGCTAGCCCACCATGAAAGGGAGGAGGCATTCAGGTCAGTTCAGCTTTAAGTTCTCTGGGCCCTGCGTCTGAACTTCGTGGTGCCTTCAGGAACAGAGACTAACCTTCCACCTCCAGGGAGTAACCAAGGGCAACAGCAACAGGCTATGTTTTGGGAGTTTCTTAGCGCTGGCTAGCAACTTGAAAGATGGCTTCTTGTGTCTGAGAGTGGGTTTTGCTAGGTGGTCTTTGGCTTTTGGTGAAAAGACTAACAATCCAGATGAGAAAGGTTCATTAAAACTATATATGTATATTTTTACATAGAATTATATGTATTGTAATTTTTCTATTTTGGTAAATAGTTAGTAGTATGATTCCTTGTGGCCTTTTCAGATATCTTAATCGTTATTTTATCATCTTCTTCCTTCATCTTTGTTTACTTCCCTCCCTCTTGCTAAAGAGAGTCTCTTTTCTCACTTCCTCTATCAGATCATTTTATACATTATATTTTGACCATCTTCACCCCCCTCCCCAACTCCTCCCAGATCCACTCCCTTTTCCCTACCCACCTGACTTTGTGTCCTCATGTTTTTCTTAAGCCCATCCTTAGTGCTGATGTAAATCTTGGTGTGTGTGGCCACCTACTAGAGCATCTTCAACCCATCTGTTCAAATGTTTGTTTATTTTCACTTTTTAAAAATTCATGTGTATATGCCTATGTGTCTGCAGGTGCACCACATGCAGGCAGGTGTCCAAGGAGGCGGGAAAAAGGCATCGGACTCTCTGGAATTGGAGTTATAGGCAGTCGTGAGCCAACCACTGTGGATGCTGGGAATTGAACCCAGGGCCACAGCAAGATCAGCAAGTGCTCTGAGCTGAGGAGCCATCTCTCCAGTTCCAGCAATTTCCTTTCCATGGCTTTCTATTCTCTTGTTGATAAACATTGGTATTGTTTCTGGTTTGGGGTTATTAGAAAGAAAATTTACTATTTTAACACTTTGTACACATTCTTCTGTGGATACATGCTTTTCTCTTGGTAATGCCTAGGAAATGGGCCTGCTGGGTAATAGGACAAGTATGTGAATGAATTTCACCAGAAACTAAAGACCAATTTTCAGGGTGGTCATTTGAATTGATACTTCTACTAGCAATATCTGAGAGTTACACCCAAGTCACATGTAACTTGAGTCCACTCCCAACATGTGATGTAGTCCATTTTCTTTAATTTAGTCATGTTGTGAAGCACTGTCTTGTATAGGTTCAGTTTGCATTTCTCTGTAAGTCAATAACAGAGTACTTGTTCACATCCTTACAATGACCTTCTTTTGTGGACAGTCTTTTGCCTACATTTTTACTATATTGCCACCCCCACCCCTACACTGAGCATTTTATCTAAGCCATCTCACAAGCTCTGCCTCTCAGTCACATCCCACACCCCAAACCTGGGTTCTCTTTTAAAATCACTGATCTGCAAGAAGGTCTTTGTGAAATACATGACTGGAAAATATTTTCCTTCAGTCTGTGACTTGACTTTTAATTTTCTTAATGCTTTTGGAGAGATAGGAAAAAAGGGGGGGTTTGGTGAAATTCTATGTATCATTTATTTTATTGCTTGCATTGTAGATCCCCTCTAAGGAATCTTGCTTATCCCAAAGTACTAAGGATGCTCTTGCTAGCACCCTCTAGAGGATTTCTCTCTTTTACTTTAATATCTGATCTATTTTGGATTAGTTTTGCATATGGTGTGTTATGAGTCAAACTTTTTCTTTCAGTTTTTATTCAGGTTTTTTTTTTTATTACCATTGACTGAAATTTTTCCTTTCATCAATAAATTACCTTGCTATCTATGTCGAATTTATACCAACCATACATGTGGGTCTACTTATTAACATGGTACTGTTCCATTAACATGCCTCTGGAAAAGTTTTATTACTTTATTACTTAATTTTTGTATGTTCATGCATAACCGTAGCACTGTGCACAAGTGGAGGTCAGAGAAAAACTTGAAGAAGTCAGTTCTCTTCTACCACGTGGATCTGAGGGATCAAACTTAGGACACCAGATTTGAAATTAAGCATCTTTATCTGCTGAGCCATCTCTCTGTTCACTCATCTATTCTTAAAATACACAGGGTCACTACAGTTTTTATAATGACTCTTAGAATTAGTACTTTAAGCATTTCAAATTTCCTTGGTTATTCTGGGTTCTCTGAGTTGTCAGATAAATTTTATAATAAACTTTTAAATTTCTACACCTATATTAAAAATAGAACTATGCTGAATCTATATATTGACCTCGGGAAAATTAGTAGCTGTGTTGTATCATCCTTCCATGAACATGGTATATATTCTACTTACTTAAGTCTTCTTCAAATAATTTTTTTTAGTTTTAAAAATATAGGCTTTTCATTTTTTGTTTATTACTTATGAATATCTAAATAGATGCTAGTGTAAGTGGCATTTTTAAAGTTTCTAACTGCTTGTTTCTATTATAAATATACAATCGATTTGTCATGGTGCCCTTATATTTTATGATCCTGCAAGACTAGTTTACTAGTTCTAGAACATTTTGTTGACTTCTTGGATAAGAAGTCTCTGTATTTTATTTCATTTTCTTATCTAATTGCACCAACCACCAACACAATGCTAAATAAATACATTGGAGACAGACATATCTCCATGTTGTTTATAAGCAAAACTTTAAAAAAGAAAGGCATTCAGTATTGTACCATTAAGTATGAATTTAGCAGTGGGATTTTCACAGATGCCTTCATCAGCCTAAGGCAATTTCATTGTGTTTCCAGTTTAATGAAAAATGCTATAACTATCAAGTTTTGCTTTTTTAAAATATCCATTAAATATTCATACAACTTTTTATTTTATTTTCTTGGTGTGGTTAATTACACAAATTAGTTTTATTTTCAATTTTAAAGGATTTTTTAAAATTTATTTTGCATGTGTGTGCTCATGTGTGTGTGCTACACATGTGCAGTTGCCTGCAGAAGCCAGAAGAGGGTGTTGGATACCCTGGAGCAGGAGTTACATAGGTTAGGAACTGCTGGGCATAGTGCTGGGTACTGAATCTGAGTCATCCATAAGAGGAGTAAGTATTCTTCACTAGTGAGCCACCTCTCCAACCCACTCTTTTCCATTTTTAAACCATCTGTTTAATTAAAGGATAAATTTAGATTTTTTAAATGTATTACTAAACTCATCTTGCTAACTTATTTAAGAATTTTGTCTCTGTGATTGAGGAATATTGGCATGTAGTTTTCTTCCATGCAATGTCTTTGTCAGATTTTGTTATCAGGATTATTTTGTGACCTATTTGTGTCATCTGAGAAAACTAGTTGATTCCTTCTCTATTTTCTTTGAGAATGTAAGATTGATCTAAATTCAATGCATGTATGTATGAAAATCAAGTTTCAGAATTCCTATGGAATATCATCTAAATTAACCCCTCAAATAATAACATCAATTCATCTATATGCACATGCCATTATGAGATTCAATCACATGGGACTAAAATAGAGATACTGACATTTTTGAAAGGCCAATGACATTGTTCTTATGATAAAACTATAAAATATTTCTATATTTGCTTTAGAGATGAGAAAATCAAGGCTTAGGTAAGTCAGATTACCAAAGTCCTTGCAGTTACCCTGGACTTACACTTCTGCCTTCCACATTTCAGTGCCCAAAAAACATTCCACTCAGCCTCAAAGTTCCTGTGAACCAATAATCAACACAGTGCCGCAGTGACTGACAGTTGGAAGAGGACTGTATCTCATGAACCTGAGCAGCCTACAGTGGGAAAGAGAGGTGCACAAGAAGAAAAGAAGCTGTGCTGGCTAGTTTTATGTCAACGTGATACAAGCTAAAGTCATTTGAGAGGAGGGAACCTCAATTAAGAAAATGCCTCCACTCAGAAGGCAGAGGCAGGCGGATCTCTGAGTCTGAGGCCAGCCTGGTCTACAGAGTGAGTTCCAGGACAGCAAAGGCTACATAAAGAAGCCCTATCTCAAAAAACAACCACCCCCCCAAAAAAAAAACAAAAAAGAGAGGGAGGGAGAGGGGGAGGGGGAGGGAGAGAGAGAGAGAGAGAGAGAGAGAGAGAGAGAAAGGGAGGAGAGGGAGGGAGGGAGGGAGGGAGGGAGGGAGGGAGGGAGGGAGGGAAAAAAGAAAATGCCTCCATGAGATCAGGCTGTAAGGCAAGCCTTTAAGGCATTTTTTTATTTTTATTTTTTTTAATTTATTATGTATACAGTGTTCTGCCTGCATGTATGCCTGCTGGCCAGAAGAGGGCACCAGATCTCATTACAGATGGCTGTGAGCCACCATGTGGTTGCTGGAAATTCACCTCTGGAGGAGCAGCCAGTGCTCTTAACCACTGAGCCATCTTTCCAGCCCTGCACATTTTTTTTTAAATTAATGATTGATAGGGAGCACTCATGTGGAGGCCCACAAAGGTTTCCTAGTGAGATCTGAGCTTGCTTTACCCAGCAGAGCTACATTAGAGGATTGCTTGACCATGTGTGTGGTTACCAGGTATTTGGAAGGGTCTCTACTTGGCCATGCTAGGGGGAGGTCTTTTGCTCCACCCCCTGGCATTCCTTTTAACAAGCCCTTTAGAGGAGACAGAAGAGGCTGGTGGATAAGGACCCAGGCCCTCCAGAAGCTATCCTGTGTTTCTATGGGTCTCTCTCCCCTCTATGTTTCTATCTAAATATTTCTTACTTCTCCCTCCTCAGGGGGTAAAAGTGGGAGGGGGACTCACATAGGCCCAGCCCACTGTGGTCCTGGGTCCTATAAGAAAGCAGGCTGCACAGGTCATGGGGAGCAAGCCAGTAAGCAGCACCCCTCTATGGCGTCTGCATCAGCTCCTGCCTCCAGGTTCCTGTCCTGACTTCCTTCAATGGTGGGCTACAATGTGGAAGTATAACCCAAATAAATCCTTCCCTCCTCAATTTGCTCTTGGTCATGGCATTTCATGACACCAATAGTAACCCTGACTAAGACAGATACCCTTGGGTCTTTCCTTGTGGGTCAAGAAGGGTCCCCATGTGCTCAACAAAATACAGTTGTTGACAGAAAGCAGCTCCTTGATCAACTGTAGACAGATGATAGAGATCCACATTGAGTGACTAGGAACCCATCACTTGCCCACTGAAACTTCCTTGCAAAGTCAACTTTTTTTTTTTTTTTCAAAAGCTTACAATGCCCACCTTTCATTGCAAAGGTGTGACCGAGGAGGTTGATCAATCCCACTTGCAAGGACACAGTGTTCTGTGTCTAGATAAAACCACAGCACTCCCAACTTCCAATCCTTCTTTGAAAGGCACTCAGTTCTTCCTAGTCAAGAAACACAATGGGTAGACAGCATACTTGTTTGGGGACCTTCCTGATGGAGTGCCTTATTTTAGAAAATGAAGAATATTGGTTCAGGCATTGTTTGGAAATATCCTCAGGTTGCAATTCCTCCCCACCCACCCCTGCATTATGAAAGAAGTTCATGAGTAATTGTGAATGAGGCAGATTCTTGGGGTTGAGGCTGCAGAGGCAAGCTTCAGGCTTCCTGGGTTATGATGGGAACGGAAGAAGACCACAGAGCAGGTAGAGAGGTCTGGTGAGGCACAGAATCCAGAACAGTATTTTATTGTCAAGAGTTGAAATGAAAAGCTGGAGGCCAGCCAAGCCTTCACCCTGCTCCCCTTCATGCTGCAGTTACTTTAGGCCAGAGCAAGGGACAAAAGCAGCTCCTGAAACTACTTCAGCTCAGAATGACAGCGATCTGAGAGACTCTGATTAGCCCTCAGGGCATGCATCACCACACCTCGGGAACTTTGGGTTGATGTAAAGGTTTCTTTTGGGTTTGGTTTGGTTTGATTTTATCAAAGCTTGTAATCCTCTCATCCTTCATGAGCATGCTGCCTCTTAAGTCGCTTCCCTGCCCGGGCAGCTCTGAGCAAGGTGCTCATCAAAGCTCAATGTCTTGATCTTCCCCTCAATGAGTGGTACCATCTGAGGTCCCAAATGCCAAAGGAAAACATGAAGACGAACACAGGTGCAGCCTTCTTCTGAGTTTGGGACCATGGGGATAAAATGAACAGAGATTAGAAGCACTTGAGCTTATCACACCTAAGAAGGAAGACAGAATGCCTTATTCCTCTCAAGACCTTGACTTTGTGTTGCCAATCCCCAGCTTTCCAAAGTCTGATGACGATTAGTAATCACCAGACATCATTCTTATCAGACTAAACTGCTATCCCAATGGAGATAAAGCCTTGGGCCACCACCCAGGACTTAAGTCACTGGAAGACCAGGTAGTTATGAGCACATGGATGGGAGCTGGCCACGTGGCAGGTGTTGGCTTAAAAGGTATTTTCTAAGGATTTGCCACAGTATCTAGCTAATGTCTTAAAACAGTCTGCAAGCGGTAGCCCCTTCTCCATCACCAGGGCAAGCTGTGTCGCCATGTGCACCATGGTGAGGGGAAGGTGCATGGAGATTCTTCTACCCATAAGCACTCTTGACCTGGTCTCACCCCACTCTTCAGAAGTTCCTGTTCTAGATCCCTCTGGCTGTGTACATTCATAATTATGTATGATGCATTTTCCAACTAGTGTGCTTTGGTACTGTAACTAAATGGCCATTTGTATAATTATTTATTTACTATCCACTGTTATACATCACAGCTGCCGAGGAAGGTTGTTTAGGATGTCCACTGTCCAAGGGTGCCCAGTGCAGGAGGGAGGCCTGCTCCTGTTCACTTGGCTCTGCGCCTAGGGATGCACATCTGCTGGCAGGAAGGGACACCTTTGCTTAACTGCCATAGGGTACTCTCTGTGCTCACAGTGGTCCTACCCTGTGAACTTTGTGAAAACAGGGACTATAGACTGTGGCAGTTTTATACCACTGTCTCTTCCTGCATCAAACCCAAGCCAAGTACATAGCAAGTACTCAGTAAGCATGTGTGGAACGAATGTTCTCCCTGTGTGCATGCATGAACGTGTGTGTGTGTGTGTGTGTGTGTGTGTGTGTGTGTGTGTGTGTGTATGTGTGTATGTGTGTATGTGTGTCCCATGCAAGCATGTGTGAAAGCCAGACGTTGATGTCCAGATGTCTTGCTCAACAACTTCTCTTGTTTGTTTTGGAGGCAAGGTCTCTCACTGAACCTGGACTATTTATTGTTTGGACAAGACAGACTAGACACAAGTTTCCAGGATTCACCAGTCTCCAACCCCAGTACAGATACATACTGCCACACCTGGTTCTTTCCCAGAATCCACCTGTCTTCACCCCCAGTACTGGGATTATAGATACATAGTGCCACACCTGGTTCTTTCCCAGAATCCACCTATTTCCACCCCCAGTACTGAGATTACAGATACATACTGCCACACCTGGTTCTTTCCCAGAATCCACCTGTTTCCACCCCCAGTACTGAGATTACAGATACTTGCTGCCACACCTGGTTCTTTCCCAGGATCCACCTGTCTCCACCCCAGTACTGGGATTACAGATACATACCACCACACCCGGTTCTTTCATGGGTGCTAGGGATCTATCTGTATTCAGGCCCTCATGTTGATGCAGCAAGCACTTTACCCAATGAGCCACTTCTGCAGCCCAAATGAGTGCTTTTAAAATAGTTTGCAGCGTACTGGGAGTTTTACCAAAGATAGGAACTAAGCCACAGGGCCACAGGACAAAGCCATGGGAGAAGTAGGCAGTGGATGTGAGATCCCTCATTTGACCACAGTCAGCAATTGTCTTCCTTTGTTCTTCAAATGATTAGAATCTTGCCTAACTTATAAGATGAATAAGACCCAGGGCAGAATATCAAACACTTTCCCCAAAGACTACATTAATAAAGGACAAAAAAATATATAACAATATGAGCCAAGTTCTTTACAAGGTCACTAGCCACCTCAGTATGGGGGAGGGGTTCTCCGTTAGAAGGCACTTCTGGGTGACAATCAAATGTTCCACTTAGTAAATAAGCCCAAGGAAAGCCAGGATCAACCTCCTCCTCTCCCCACTCCAGCAAGGACAAGGCCTTAGTTCATTCCCCGTGACCCAGAAAGCTGATGCAGATCACCCTATGAGAAAGAATGACTTGGATCCTGGAACTGGGTCCACTGATGGATGGCAATAAGCACAAAGAGGTCCCCACAAAAGCTTCAAAGTTCTAGAAATGTCCATGTACTAAAATATAGAGTACCCGATCTGCGGAGTGAAGACACTCATCTGCTTCCACTCCTACAATTCCCTGGTCCCCAGTTCCATCCCAAGCTTCTCAGTGAATGGTACCTAATGTACAGGCATTCCTCCAGCTCTTTCCAGCTCTGGGCCAGGCCCATGGCTCAACACAAGGCAGCAGAAGGGCTCCAGAACATACCAGCCTCCTTCTACACACCTGGCAACAGGGCTGGGTACTCAACACTCTTCATCCCAACAAGACGCTAGTCTTCTGTAGGCATGTGAAGCCCTCTTGGGAAGTAGATGGAATAGAAGGCAACAGAGACCACTGATTTCACAGCACAAAGGAAATGGTAGCTCTGCCCTGGCCCTGTCATCTCCTGAGGGAAGAGGAAAATCCTGGGTGGTGAGGAGGCTACAGTACGGATCTCTCTTACTAGGAACAAAGGAAGGTATGGACTTGCCACAGATGGTAGAACTCAGTTCATGAACCCAGACTCAGAGTTGTAAATGGACGGTTTCATCAGAGAAGCTGAGGGTCCATGAGCCTACGGGAGCTTGAAAGACCTAGAATGCTAATTTTTTTTTTAATCAGGGATGACTATATGCAAAGATACTATACAATAATTAACTCTGTGTTTCTAAGGAATAGATGATTTTGCTTAATAGATCACCAGGCAGAACAAGGACAAGGAGCTGTAGACAGAAAATATATGGGAGCAAGACAAGTCTTTGCATCTCAAGAAAGCACATCCCATTCCCTTGAATGAGAATGATCATTTCTTTCTGTCCTTAGTGTGCCAAGGGTCAGAGTGCTCTTAGATGCAGAATGTATTCCTTTCTCAAACAAGGCTTTTGGCAATGTGGAATGTCCCAAAAATATGACCTCAATGATGACATTGGGATCCTAAACACACACACACACACACACACACACACACACACACACACACACACACACCACAAATATAGCTTTAGTTCAGGCTTTATCCAGTTAAGCCAACTAATCATTCTGTTCAATAAATATCTGGTGGAGCTATTTTGGACTGTTAATTGCACCAGACAGTAGAGACACTTCAGAGCCGAGTCCTTCACAGTCCATGCTGTGATGGAGCTAAAGGTAGATACTGCAAGAAAATGACTATAAACAATGATGAAGGCAGACTCGATTAAACACTCTGGCAAGGAATAGTGACGGGGAGAGTCCAGGTTTGGGATCTAGAGTCTTTGATGAGGCCCATGGAGCCAGGAACACTGGGAGTACACAGGAGGTAGCCATGGGATGTCCTAGTTTTGGGTTCCTTCAAGATGAGACTTTGAGATGGATTCAAGTACCAACAGTATATTAGCAAGAGGAACCAGAAAAGCCCCCAAGTGAGGCCAGTTGAGGAGGAAACTGTCATAAAGTATGGAGGAACAAGTGATGACCCTAGGTATAGCCCACTTGGTGGCTCTGGGCACTCTTGAAATTCACACAGGGCACAAGGATCTGGGGTGTGTATCCACCTCCCCAGTCAGAATTGCCTGGAGGCTGCTCACTCTGAGGATGGTTGGACACCAATTTCCAAGCATCTCATCTGCTGTGGGCACCAGCTGAAGGGCTAGAGTCCAGGAGAAACTCTTGGCAAAGAAGGTTTGGGCATCAGGTCAGTGTGCAGGGACAGAGGAAGGGCTGAGTGGGTGAACATGGGCAGTCCACGACAGCACATGGAAGGAAGGGGAAGGCAAGGAGGGCAAAAGTCAAGAAAGGAAAGGAACTATCTAGAGTGTTGCTGCGAAGTTGAGCCTGGGTTCTGATGTCAGACAATCTGGGTGTGAATGCCAGCTCTGTCATAGGCTGACGGTGTGTCACTTGGGGGAGATTACTATCCTATCTGAGCCTGGGCAATAAGACAAATCATAAGTAGCGAATTCAGAAATATATAATGAGTATTAAATGGAGTAGGGCTCTCCAGGCCTTTAACACAACACCTGAGACATGTTATTGTCTTGTGTTTCTTCAAGAGGATGGGAGTGAAGGTCTGAGATGCAGACACAAGGGGAAGGAGAGGACCTGGGGCCATTACAGCAGCAACGGCCATGCCATGGGAAGCCTGGATATCCATGTTGCAGTCTAGGTATTGGTTGTGAGTGGATTGGAAGTCACTGAAGACTGAGCTGAGGGGTTTGCTGAAAGAGCCATTCTAGGATGTAGTGGCCTCCAAAAATATGAGTCACCTTTCCTTCATCTTCCATGCTAAGACTGCTGATGGCCAAGGATGAAGGTGCTGCTTTGCAACATAACTGGAATCCAAAAACTGATGGAAGGACAGATTATATTGATCTGAATCATCCTAAGGTACCCTGACTTGGCTGTGGAAGGATCTGTTTCATTTGCCTTTGGCAGACATAACTCTCTGACCATGCTGACTTGGGCTGCCATCCGAAAGAGTTGGCATTTTCCAAGCAGCTGCCAATGGTGGGGAAAGTGTGCACTGAAAACTACTGGGGGACATAGGGAAGGAAGCTTGGAAAAAAGTGGTCAATGTGGAGGCCATGGAAATATACATATGCTAATGAGTTCTACTCAAAAGAGGAAATAAAGTACTCTTCTGAGGAAATGCATTTGAATGTGGAAAACACACACACACACACACACACACACACACACACACGGAGCTTGGTGATTCTGAACCTAAAAGATAATAGTTCTATGGCAAGGCTGAGTTCATCTAGGCTGAGGATGGTCATGGTCATTCATCTCAGAAATAGCTATATTTCCAAAGAAGGGAATTATGGAACACTGTTGGCTCCTGATATCTACCTTTTAAGTTATTTTCAGCCTTACTGAAGTATGACTGACAACGAAGTTCTATATATTCAAGATGTTTATTATGGGTTAAATCTTAAATGCTCCCTCCTCCAATCTCATGTTTGATGTCTTGGTGTCTCAGTTAATTGTACCAATAATGATCAATCTTGATTATCAACATGATTGGATTGAGGGGCACCTAGTATATTAGAATATCACACTTTTGGGTGTGTCTGTGCTGGTGTTTTCAGAAATGACTTGAATTTGGCAAATGTGTCTATTGTTACTGTTTAACAGAGAGAGAGAGAGGGAGAGAGGGGCAGGGAGGGGGTGAGGGAGGGGGTGGGGGAGGGAGGGGGGAGGGAGAGAGAGACAGAAACACACTCCTCTGGAGAACCTGAACTAAGAAAGCAATGATGGAAACTTCAGGAGGTAATAGAGGCTGCTGGGGTTTTGTCCTTGAATGACTCCATTCCACCACCCCCAAATCAGGTAAGCAGCTTGTCTCTAGCATGTGCAGGATCATGATGTCCTGCCTCATTACGAGCCAAAATAATCAAGACAAATGACAATATACCAACAAATGGAGAATGTCAGCAAGGAAACAGAAACACAAAAGAGAACCATATGGAAACATTAGAGTTGAAAAGTACAGTGACTAACATGAAGAGTTCCTCAGAGAGGTTCAAGTATAGATCAGAAGTTCAAGTAAAGATCAGGAGGCAGAATTAGTGCATTCATCCATATCTAATAGAGAGTGTATAATCCAAAGAAGAAAATGGGGAAAATGAACAAAATTATACAGACTCTCAGAGAAATGTGAGACATCCAAGCATACCAATATATGTGCAATAGGAGCCCCTGAAGAAGAGGCGAAAGAAAGAAAGGAACGGGAAAGTTATTTAAAGAAATAATGGCTAAAACATCTCCAAATCAATGAAACACATTAGTGTATACACCTAAGAAACTCAACACACTACAAACAGGTAAAAATAAAGAATCCCCACAGAGACAAATCATTATACACATAAGGGAAGACAAGGATAAGGATGTACTAAAGCTGGAAGGAAAAATGACTTGTTGTATAGAAGGGAACCTAATAAGGTTAATAGCTGGCTTCTGGTTACAAATAATCCCAGGAGGAGAAACAGCATCATAGACTCCAATTGCTCAAAAAAAAAAAAAAACAACTGTCAATCAGGTCAGGAAAAATTACCTTTCAAATATGAAGGAGAACTAAAGATGTCCTCGGAGAAATTAAGTTGCTAGCTAACTCACCTTATTAAAAACAGTGAAGGAAGTCTTCAAGCGGAAATGAGTGATTTTAGGTAGTAATGTAAATTCTTGCAGAAACCAGAGAAAACCACTGATATTCCTAAAGACAACATAAACGTGGATCTCTTCATCATGTTCTTAAAAAAAAAAAAAAAGCAATTGTAGGGAACAGTATCAACTGTATTGCTAGGTCTCTGCTATACCAAAAGGAAATGTATTTGCTAATAACAGCACAGAAGAGGATGATGGGAGCAGAGTTGGACTGGGTTAAGAAAATGACACTGGATGGTAACTCACCTTTAAGACTCCACAATAGAGACAGCTCAACTTCAAAACTATTAAAGGGTCTGCAGAGAAAACTGTCCAAAGGAGATACAAAACTGGTCAATAAGCACATGAAAAGATTTTAGCCATGAGTTAAATGTGCAATATTGAGCACAGGTTCATGTGTGCAAATACGTGGTTCCCTGCTGGTGGTACAATATTGGGAGGTTGTAATACTCCCTGGATATAGGTGGGACCTGGCTGGAAGACTTAGGGCCAGAGGAGTAGGACTTGAGTGTTACACCCTGATCCCCCTTTGGGATGGAGCCTCTTTGATTCCTAGTTACCTCCACAAATTCATCAGTGCCGTGCGTACCGGCTGCTGGCCATCCCCATCATCTTGGACCGCATGTCCTGAACCACAAGCCAGAATAGACCCTTCCTGCCTTAGGGTATTTTTGTCAGGTATCTCATAGCACTAATTAAAAATCACAGGTACAGTCATAAAGGAAAATTACAAGCGGATAACAGTTTACACCCACAAAACATACCTCAAAAAATGGGATGTAGCTAGCAACAAAGAAAAAGAGTGCCAGAGACCTCATTTACTTCTGGTGGGAATAGAAAATGGTGCAAAGCTGTGAAAAACAGGAGCACAGCTTCTCCAAGTACAGAGCAGCCATGTGGTCCACCATTCCATAGCTGGTTATAAGCCCCTCCCCCCCAAAACCTAAAAGTACCTATCCATACAAATTTATACAGGTATTTATGTAGTGTTATTTCTCACAGTCCAAAGTTAAAAAACAGCTCATGTGTCCACCAACTGGTAAGTGGAGAAATGAGTTGTGTCCTATATTCATACAATAGAATTTGTAGGACTGTGGGATGCTCAGCCTTCCCCATGCATATCATATGACTTAATTTATTTGACTTGAGTGGAATAGGCAACCAGTGGTTGGCTGGCTCTGGGGAGGCGAAAGATGGCCAAGCAAGAGCTGGTGGTTTCAGGCTGTCTCTTCTGGATGACAGAAATGTCCTGGGCTAAGACTGAACCTATAAAAACTCTATGAATGAACTGTAAACTACAAGCTATAAGTATGTACCACAAAATATTTTAATGGTTGAACTGTATCATAAGTAAATTTTAGCTCAATAAAAATTTTCAAAGACTAGTTTTTGAAAACGCACAAGCTATTCATAACAAAAGCTATTAAAAGCATTATAGAGAAAAACTTTATGAATAAATGGGGAAACAGACTATTGATGGAGCAGAACACTTGATGGTAAAGAGACGTCTACTCTCCCTCAGGGCAGTCCATTGACTCTACACCAGCTCCATCCCATCCCTGGCAGGCCTCAGAGAAAGCTATGAGCCAATGCTAAAGTACGTGGAAAAAAAGAAAGGACTTATAATTTCCAAAGGCAATCTTGATTAAAAAAAAAAAAAAAAAAAAAAAAAAAACAGAGATGAAGGCTCAAATTGCCTGACTTCAACCTCCATTGTGCCGCTGTGGTAACCAATAGGGTGAGATCAGCTTACGGGGAACAGCACAGAATTGCAGAAGCACACACATGCAAAAGCAGACCCATATTTATTAACTTCTGCAGAGGCACTAAAGCAATCTTATGGAGAAATGGAAGTCTTTTCAAGAAAGGAAGCTGAACAATGATCTCAATATGGAAATTCATCAGCTTCAAACTGGACTTCACACTACGGAAAAAAAAAATTGGTTTGAGAAAAGCTTCCAAGTCAAAACAAAAATCCTAAGATTCTCTCAAAAAGATTGACTTTTATTAACATGTGTGTGCATAGCATGTGTTCACCACATGTGTGGGTGCCCACAGAGGTCAGAAGAGGACATCAGGTGCCATGAAGCTGGAGTTACAGGCGAGCTGCCTGACATGGATATTAGAGACCAGCACCCTTAACCACTAAGCCACCTCTCTGGCCCCAACAATAAAGTTTCGTTTTTTGGTTTTTTGTTTTTTTTTTTAAGGAAAGAATGAAGATATCTTTGCAACTTCAGGGTAGCAAAGGGACTCTTACCCGGTACACAGTAATAACCATGAAAGAAAAAAGATTTATTCAAATTCTAAACTAACCTCTCATCAAAAGACACTATCAAGACAACTAACAAGCAAACAAACATCTCCATCACAATGGGAGAAAATATCACAAAACATTTATCTGGCCAAAAAGGAAAGGAAAAGTGCTTATAAACAGAGCATAGGAAACACTACCAACTAACCTTAAATAGAGAAAATGAACTTGAGCCGATGATATGCAAATAGGGAGATATGTGAGCAGTCACTATGCAAAAGGAGAGACTTCACAGTGTCATTAGTCATCGGGGACATGCAAAGTAAATCTGCCAAGAGGTACCACTAAATACACACCAAGATGAGTAAAATTAAAAAGACTAACAATACCAAATGCTAGTGTGATACGGAAAGTCTAGAGTTATCATACATTGCCAGTGGGAAGGTAAACTGAGGCAAGTGTTTTGGAACAGGGGTCAGCAGCTTCTTTTTTTTTAATTAAGGAATTTTTTATTCATTTTACATACCAATCACAGATCCTCCTCCTCCTCCTCCTCCCACCCCTCCCTCCTTCCTCCCCCAATCCACACCCCATTCCCTCCTCCAACAAGGTAAGGCCTCCCATGGGGAGTTAGCAGAGGCTGGTATATTCAGCAGAGGCAGGTCCAAGCCCCTCCCCCTGCATCAAGGCTACAGGCAGTAGGCTCCAAAAAGCCCGCTCATGCACCAGGGATGGATCCTGATCTTACTGCCAGGGTACCCTTAAGCAGATCAAGCTACACAACTGTGTCGCTTATGCAGAGGGCCTAGTCCAGTCCCAAGGAGGCTCCACAGCTGTTGGTCTAAAGTTTGTGAGTTCCCACTAGTTGGTTGTCTCTGTAGGTTTCCTCATCATGATCATGATGCCCCTTGTTCATGGAATCCCTCTTCCCTCTCTTCAACCCTATTACTGGAGCTCGGCCTGGTGCTTGGCTGTGGATCTCTGCATCTGCTTCCCTCAGTTACTGAATGAAGGCTCTATGATGACAGTTAGGGTAGTCACCAATCTGATTACTGGGGTAAGCCATTTCAGGAACCCTCTCACTATTGCTAGTGGTCTAAGCTGGGGTCATCCTTGTGGATTCCTGGGAACCTCCCCAGCATCTGGCCTCTCCCCATCTCCATGGCATCTCCCTCCATCATGGTATCTCCCTGATTGCTCCCCAACTCCATCCCTGCTCCAGCTAGGATGAGAACAGGAAGGAGCAGCTTCTTCTAATGCTAAAAATAGGTACCTACAAGTGCTATTCATAGACATTTAAAAAAACAAAACAACACCATGGATCAATGGAAAGATCTGCATAAAAACATTCATGGAGGATTTACTTATAACTGGAGAAATCCCCAGTGCTGCCAAGAATAGAATGGACACGCAGCTTTGCAGCACTCAGTAGGGTGACATACAATAAAAATGAATAAATTACTGATATTTACAACAACATGGATGAATTAGAAGACATTGTACTGACAAACACTTCCGTGCACTGAAGAGAACACGTTGAATGATTTCCATATATGAAATTTAAATAGACAAAGTTAATCTGTAGTTCAAAAGGAGAGAAAGAAAAAGGAAAGAAAGAAGGTATAGGAGAGCTGAAGAGCAGATGCCCGACACCAGTGGAAGAGGATTGATTGGCTGGAAGTGGACAGAAAGGAAACATCAGTGAGCAGAATAGTCATCTGTCAGGGCTGATTGGCTCCAACTTACACATTTCAAAGTACCAAGGGTGAACACGGTTAAAGTCTAAAAAGAAAAGAATTGTTACCTTCTGTCAGCAGGGTGGGGAAGCAGCAGGAAAAACAAAACCAACCAAGTGGAAAACAGGAAAGGAGAAGAGTAGAGTGTGGGTCAGATTTTTATCACCATAACCAAGAGAAGCATTTAAACAGAGGGAAGCCTTGTTTCAGTTTATGGTTTCAGACGGTCCCAGTTCATAGGTCCTTGGCTCTATTGTTCCTTGGTTACTTCGAGGAACTGCTCATGTCATGGCGGTCAAGAAGCAGACAGAGAATGCCTGTGACTGGGGCCTTCCAGCATCTGTCCCTCTTGTCCCATCCTCGGCACCCACATTTGGGGCAGGTCCCCCCCCCAGTCAGTGGTCTCTGGAGACCCCCACAGACACCACAGTTGTGCTTTCCTAGTCTCCTAGGTGGTTCTCAAGCCAGGCCAGTTGATGAGCCAGGCTGGTCTGCCTGCGGCATGGGGATTCTCAGGCTCTCATTTCTCACTTCTATGCCCCAAACTTTTATGATAAAATGTTAGGACTAAATAAAGTGGGCAGAGAAATGGGGAGGAAGGGAAGAAAATAGGAAGGGAGAAGACAGGCAGACAAGGAATCAACTGGAACCATTCATCTGACTTTGGTCCTTTTTTCACAGAAATTCAACAGCAAGTCAATTTGAGACAGTTTATTTTGAATCAATTAAATAACAACCATTTAAAGATATTATACCTATTCAGAGCAGGGACTTGGGGAAATGGGTGAATTTAACACATGAATAATCAGCATCTTCCCTTTCCCGCATAAGTGCCCTAGGCCAGGTTTAACAGCCTGGATTAGAAGGACTGACATTTTTGGACTGTAAAATCCTTTGTTGTTAAGCTTTCCATGCTCAGCAGAATAACCCCCTATAACCAGACACACACATTCACACTGACACATAGACACACACAGACACATAAACACACAGAGAAACATTGGCACAGACAGATATACAGACACACAGACATACACGAGTGAATATAGACACAGACACACAAATGCACAGACATATAGACACACACACAAATGAACACAGACACATAAATACACAGAGATACATATATACACATAAACACACAACCATAAACAGATTCACATACACACAGACACATGTGCACAGGCGTTTTACACACACACACTAGACAACCCAAAATGTCTTCAGACATTGTTAAATGTTACTGTGGAGGGACAAACGGCCCAGTTAAGAATGCCTGCCCTAGACTATATACATTCTTGACAAAGATGCCATCCATCCCTTTGGGGAATGAAAATTGGCTTTTGGAAAGATGATGAGTCTTACATACACATTATAGCTACTTGGAAAAAATATCTTCGGAGGGGAACTATGAGAAACTCTTGCCAAGCTCCCTGGTGTCTCTTGACATGATGGTGATATTGAGAGCTTTTATTCTTACGTACATTAAAAGAGATATAATCTGTGGCATTAAAATTTCATAGTGGGACTTAAGAGGGAAAGTCTACCAATTCCACGGGGAGGAGGTTGGGTCTATGATAAACAGATGATGGAGGGGGACTATGATAAACAGATGATGGAGAGGGATCTTTGATAAACAGATGGAGACACACTGCTCTATAGTGTGATGCTTGCCATGCCAGGAGTTAGATGTTTGCCTAGCATGTGTGATTGCCTAGGTTTAATTCCTAGTACCAAACTCAGCTTTCTCTTACTCCAGACTTTTGTCTGCTCAAAACAAGCCATCCAGCATGGAGGCAGTTCTTCCCATAAGTAGAAAGACAGGACTAAATGAATTCAGTAGCTCCTCAGAATCTTCCCAATTGTTCTGGAAGCTTGGGATGGAGGATAATAATTTAGGGGGAGGGAGAAGAGAACTCTGAGGGGCTTGTGCCACACATGTCTGCTCTGCTGATGTTCCTTGTCATGACAATAAAATTGGAAGCTTTACTGTTTACACTAGAAGACAAACCACATAATATGTGACCTCAACTCACTGGCAGTATGTCCTGGTTGAACCAATGACCTATGTACCCCATGCCCTTTTATCCAATGCTTAAAAGAAGCATAAAGAAGCAATTGCAAGCATTCTGTCCACCTACAGAAACCCATGATAGCGATGGTGTTTCATCAAAGGACGCACAACAAATGAATCTTGCCATTCCTCTCCCCTGGTTCCTCTTTCTCCACACAAAAGCCAGCCCAGCTACTTAAGCAGCAGCTGCTTTGTGACATTGAATATTCATGCTTGATGGAGTCCAACCTGGCATAGATGAGATCTTGTGATAATTTCCCAAGTTGTAGCTAAAACCTATTCAGATTCCATTGCTGAGAACAAACACCCAGACGCTGAGCTTAAGAAGGCAGACACACTAGTGTACACTCTGCTTTCAAGGACTTTGCTATCAGAAATACCACCGAGGCTGAACAAGCACCTAACAGCACATGGAGCCTCTATGCTGGAGGCATTGGAGCATCGTGGTGATGTTTCTGACTTCAAAATGGCAGAGGAGTGGAGCAACAAATGGTGGTTAACCATTTGTTGACCAGTGTGGCTCCTTAAGGTTGCCAGTCACTTGATCCAACCCACTCTAAACATCGCTGTGCCTGGGAAGTCCCATTTTTACAGTCCGTTGACTTTGAACATCCGGATCTCATGCTGCACAGCCTTCCATCGGCTGTAAACCTTACTAGGGAAGATTGAGGTTTCCTCAATAAGAAAGAGTTCATCTTCAGAAGTGTCACAAAGAGGACTGAGAACACAGCTCGGTGTTGGGTCATTTGCCTACCATGTGTGAGCACCCGGCTTCAGTTTCCAGCATGGGGCACGGAGCTCAGTGGCAAAGCATGTGTCTGGCCTGTACAAAGCTTTGTGTTTGATGCTCGGCATGTTATAAGCCAGATAGGATGGGGCATGCCTGTAATGCTAGCACTTCCGAGGTGGAGACAGAAGGATCAGCAAAGCTTCCCTTGACTATACATGCACACATACATACACACACAGGTAATATGCTCACATGCACCCAGATACTCAACCTGAGTTCAAGGTCAGCCTGGGATACAAGAGACTCTGTTCTTTAAAAAAGAAATCAATGCCACATAGAAACTTTGCCTGAGTATCCCACCTTGATGAGCTGTCTGATATATTTTGGATTAAGATGGTAATATCAACTTTTCCTTGACGTTCTAACCTGTCAGCCTGCCCTCCTTAGACTACCAGTCATACTGTCTCATGAGCCAATTCTTTCAAATAAATGTCTTGAGGAAGAAGACAGAAAGACATCCTAATGCTTCTGTGTCTCTGGAGAACCTAGACAAGTCCAAACAGAACTTGGATTCCATCTGGCAGTGCCTGAACTCCACCCCACTGCAGGGAGAAGAGAAGGAACAAACAAAACAACTGTTAATTTCGCGAGCTGAAGACAGCTCACTCTTCCTGTCCTCAGAAGACAGCAATGACAAGAAGCAGCCCTTTCAACCCAGGGGACCCTGCAAACGTAGGAGCCAGAGGTGTCGGGTACAATGAAAGGCATGAGAGCCAGGACTTCAGAAACAGGCGAGCACAGAGTCTCTGTAAGGAGAAGCCAAGCCTCACACTCTCCATCCTGTAAAGCCTGGAAGTCACCCACAACTTGACTCTAAAAGCTTTGGGCTTTGGAAAAAGAGCGAAGTGGAGGGTCCCATGGAGGAACCAGACCAAAAACATGGTGACTAACAAAAGTCTAGTGGGTAACCCAAGAAGCACCGGGGCCTCCTGCACAGCATCAGCTCTAGTTCACACATCTAGAAGAAACTGGAGAGCCTCCCCTGGGGATCCAACAGACTCAGGGTTGAAGGCCAGATGCTAACAAGCAGGGCCCCTGACTGAGCTCAGCTCCCTCCCAGTCACCCGTGGCAAAGACCAGTGAATGTGCCTTGCCCAGGCAGCTTTAGCTATCCACCCTGAAGGTAGGACACATGGCTGAGAACACCAGGTATTTGAACAAATGAGCATGTGAGGACAAAGAGAAGGGAAGGCAAGACTCGAGACACAGAGAGGCAAGAGTTATCATCCCATTGGTGAGAAAAAGAACAAGGTATTAAGTTTATTAAACTCCAAAAGTTTGAGAAAGCTCTTAGAAATTAAAAATAGAAAAAAATAATAACCTTCTATAGAATTTTATGCCATTCTCTATGTCTTAAATCTCCAAGAGGTGATTGTAAAGCAAACAAAAGGTAGACAACAGGAAAGAAAGATAATGAGAGAGTAACTCAGTATCTGCCCATACAGAGCTACAGGGTACAGAAACAGAGTGACGAAACTTCCAATTAAAAAGACACATCCAGTGGCCAGGACAGTAAGTACAGAAACAGAAGTTCAGTGGGGTGTGTCACTGTGAAGTTTCAGATGGCCAGTGGTAGAGAATGGGTCCTTAAGAAGTCACAAAGGGGGGGAAAGCAAAAGTTAAGTGCTCTTATTTTTAGACAGGATCTCATGTGCTCAGGCTAGCCCTGAACGCCCTATGGAGCTTTAGATGACCTTGAACTCCTACCTCTACCTCCTGATTGCTGGAATTTACAGGCATGCACCACTATACCCAGGTAGTTCAGTGCCAAACACTATGTGTGCTAGGCAAACATGGGTACCAACTGAGTCGCAGCCCCAGCTCCCCCAGACAAAGACGAAGAGAGCACCTCCATCACACGAACCCCAGGCACACTGCAACCTGGAGACCCTCATGGAAATGACTGAAAACCTGAACTTCCACACAAAGAGCATAAAAACCTCAAGACATGTAACTCATTTTACTCTCTGGTGAGAAACTGTGAAAACTCCTCTCCTGGAGGCTGTCCCTGCTCCTGGACTGCCTTTCTAGGGCCCCCTACTCTCATCACATGGCATCCCCACACTAGTGTTTGCCCTCACATTCAAGAAGGGCACAGTCAAGTTCGTCCTTGCCTTCTCCACCCAGTCAATGCTCAGCCCAGGACCCGCCAAATACTCAGGGCTCACAAAGTCAGTTATAATCCATATGCTTTTATATCTTCTCTGCCATACACATGTATCCTGTAAGCAACAACTGTCCCATTTTATACAGTGCCAGAGTTGTTGAAAAGTAAGAGTTCCGGGACTGGAAATGCAAATCAGTGGTACAACATTTGCTTAACAACCCTGAGGCCCTGGATCCCATTTCCAGCACCATTTAAAAACAAACAAGAACTTCATATGTGTGTTTTGAGCGTGCTGGCCTTGTATTAGCTGTTTGTTTAGTGTGCTGGCTGGTGTCCTGGGGTGCTTTCTATGGCTGTGATAAACACCCAGGACTAAAAGCAGTTTGGAGAAGAATAGTTTAGTTGGCTCATACTTCCACATCACAGTCCATCACTGAGGAAGACAGGGAAGAAACTCAAGGCAGGATCCTGGAGCCGGGAACTGAATCAGAAGCCATGGGAGGAACACTGCTTATGGGCTTGTTCCACATGGCTTGCTCAGCCTGTTTTCTTATAGCACCCAGGACCACTAGCCCAGGGATGGCACTGCCCACAGCGGGCTGGGCTCTCCCACATCAATCATTAGTCAAGAAACTGCCCCCACAGACTTGCCTACAGGCCAGTCTTGTAGAGGCATGTTCTCAAATGAGGTCCTCTCCTCCCAGGTGACCCTAGCTTGTGTCAAGTTGACAACAACAAGAAAAAACCCTAACCAACCCAGCCAATTTAAGATAAGAGTTTCGCTATGCAGTCTAGACTGCCCTCAATCCCACGATTCCTCTGGCCTCTACCTCCCTTTCTCTGTAGTCGTCAGTATCCTGCCTTAGTAATGTTTTGTGATGATACTGCTGCTGTGCAGTATTGGTACCAGCAAGGCTGCAGGTCTTTCTCCACAAAGGGCAGATCATAACTACAATTCCATGGGCCTTACATCCCTCTCACAGTTACTCAGCTCTTCCACTGTAAAGGGAAAGCCACCATACAACAAGTGGATGGATGGGCATCCTGATGTTCCAGTACAGAGGGACTGACTATAGATGGGAGCAGTGGCCGGAAGTGGCTCACAAGCTGACACCTGGATGCTATGGCTCTCACCAGAGGTGGGAAGGAGGTCTCGACTCCCACTACTTTGGGAGGACAGCGGTTTCTTTATAGCTTGACAGGACCGTGATTTGTTATCTCCGACGTCTCCCTCATACAGATTTTCCTCTTAGAAGCTGAATTGATACCCAATCAAAAGTTGAGACAATTCACTGTACTGAACACCCTCATATTCAGCCCCTGGAGAAGGCACGATGCTGTCTCTATCTTCTTTAACTACTAAGTTTACAACCACTTGCTCTGTGCAAGTGTGGTCTCTGCTCTTCCAATCAAGGAAACTCAGGCTGTCTCACAGAGCAGATCTCCTGAGAATGCTGTGACGGGGCTTTGCTGCTTGCTGTATGAACACACCACACTAGAGTCATTCAGCTGCTTAAGGGAGATTCAAACCAAGCTCTTCTGTTTCCAAAACAAACTGATGTCTGTTCTTAAGTCTGAAGAAAAACCAAGTGTTCTACAGGATAATATGAGAATGTGGATTACATCCAGCTACCAGCAATCTGTGAATAGAGGAGCCCGACCCACATCTCTTGAGCCTGGGATCCGCCTCATCCAGTCACTCAAGTCTAGACTAGAAAATTGATCTTGTAGGGAACATCGAGTATTATAACAAAATGAGGGTCCACTGAGGTCATCCCTTCTGAGGAGCAAAAAGCCACACCAATCATGAGCACCAATCATAGCACTTATGAGTTTGTCTTGGATAAAGCAGCTCCCTTCAAGCTAATACAAGTCTCACAAGTCAGAGAAGAGTACAAACAGGAAACATCAAAACCCAGAGACTGTGATGGGCATCACTGTGTCTGCCAAGAAGAGCAAACGCTAATGTCTTAAAGAGCATCTGGGGCAAAAGATATAACAGCCTTTGCCCCAAAGTACAGATCCCTGCCAGCCACACATCTGCAAGGCAGGCAGCCAGCGGAAGCCTGTGAGAAAACAAGCTTTTGGTGCAGGAGGAGAGAATACACATCTAAAATAAACATTTCGTTAAAGCTTGGCCACTAATATCTGAGGTCCATAGTCTGCCAGCTTGAGGTGTGCACATGACAGCTACTTCCTGCCCAAGTTCAAATGCACCAGCAGACATTAACCTGTGCTATGGCCCTCAGTCAAATATTTGAAAGAGCCAGGATTAAGATTTTCTATTTTAGGAAAGGTTTCACTTCCTAGTGATCCTAAATTTTAAAGCCCTTTAGAACGCATCATGAGCAGTAAGTCTTGAGGAGATGGCTCAGTTAATGAGGTGTTTGTCATGCAAGCATGAGAAGCTGAGTTAGGATCCCCAGGTCCACATTTTAGAAAAAAGAAAGCTTAGCACGGCGATACATATCTGGAATGCAGACCAGCAAAGCAGAGACAGGTGGATCTCTGAAGCTTGTGAGTCAACCAGCCTAGCCCAATCATTGAGCTCCAGGTTCAGTGAGAGACCCCATCTCAAAGCATAAGGTGGAGAGCAACCAAGGAAGGTACTGCATGTCAACCTTTAGCCTCCACACATGCAACACACACACACACACACACACACACACACACACACACATACACAAATATATATACACCCATGTATATATACACCATACGCAATACACACATACACAAGAAACAAGACAAATCAAAGACAGAGGACATGAGTGAACCCACCTACAGATGACACAGATGGAGAACCTATAGGAGCTGATCCCCCACCCTAAATACTATACCAGATCCCTTAAAATGTTACAGCTTTGGAACCCTTGACAATGAGGGCATAATAACCTACTACAGCAGGAATCTACCTGTCCAGCCGGCATCTAACCACAAAACATACATTCATGTTAACTATGACTTGAGAACAGCAAGGTTGGAAGGAAGCACTCTTGCGTTCTGACTGAAGCCCAGAGCAACCTTGGGCTATACTTTCTCCTATCCCCATGTCCTTGCTGTAGGCACCTCAGTGGCATGATGAAACAGTGGCTTATGGCATTGGATCTGGTTGTTTATGCACTTCCTAGGCTGCTGAAAAAGGCTATCACAAATTTGGTAACATAACAGACACTCATTCCCATACAGCTTTGGACACCAGAATTCCCAAACTGAAAATGAAGACGTCAGCAGGGCCACATTTCTTCTAGGCTCTACAGAAGAACCAATCCTTCAGCATCTCCCAGTTCTGGTAGATCCAGGTGCTCCCTGGCCATGGCTGCATCACTCCATCCTGCTGTGTCTTCACTGAGCCTTCTCCCCACCTCTATCTCCATCCTCCTCTCCTGTCTCCTATAAGGACATCTATCATTGGTTTGGGGAATAGCCTAAATCTAACCGTTTAATATTCTTACCTTGTGGGTCTTTTTTCCTTTGGCAATTAAACACTAAGATTTCTTTAAAGCAAAAAGCCTGCATGGAGAACGGTAAGTGCAGTCTAGTTATTTAACACATCCATTTTCTTATGTAGTCAGTGTGTGTGTGTGTGTGTGTGTGTGTGTGTGTATGTGTATGGTGTGTGTATGTGTGTGGTATGTGTATGTGTGGTGTGTGTGTGGTGTGTGTGTGTGGTGTGTGTGTGTGGTGTGTATATGTGTGGTGTGATGTGGTATGGTGGTGTGTGTGTGTGTGTGTGTGTGTGTGTGTGTGTGTGTGTGTGGTGTGTGTGTGTGTGTTGAGAACTCCTGAAGTAAGTCCCTTGGCAAATATCTAATATTTATTATGGTATTATTAACTACAACCTTTTTAAAAATAAAGTCAGATTTATAAGTTCTAGGACTAGGGCCTGGATTTACTTAGGGGACAGTATTCAACGTACTATAACCTTCACAGCTGTAGGCATTTATTTAGCTAACATGGCATAGGAACACTCCATTGTATTAAATCGTTGAGAGGTTGAAAACACCATCATGCCAGAGGCTGCCTTCCTCGGATGAGTAATTGATCCTGCCTGAGTCTCATGGTCTTGTGTGTAAGAAGACATCAGCCCCAACCAGGAAGGCTGAAGTGCCACAAAAAGGGTTGCTGAGGGTTCCTTAAAGTGTCCGCCACTCCCATAGTTCGTTGACAGACCCTAGTTTCCAGTATCTCCAGGCAAGATGTCCATACAGAGAAGCTTTCTGATGTTCCTCAGTTCAGCCAGTCACTGGTAAGTTGCATCTTTAGCACAGGATTTGGAAAAAAAAAATCCCATTAATGTAAGAGGCCTGCCAAGAGTAAATGCTGGTCAGACGTGTGGTGAACCAAGGGCTTCACAGTCTGACAGGCGCCTTTCCCGTTCCACGCAGTCAGTCACCTGCAGCCGTAGGCTGTCTCCAGTTACCCCGAGAGTCACAACACCACAGACAGCCTGCTACACCTGCTACACCTGTGCGTGTCTAGGGCCATACTCTGTCTTATTTATCTCTGGATTCCAAGCACCAATGTCTGGTGCCCGAGTCATTCAATAAACACTGTTGGAGTGAATGGAAACACTAGCCCTGGAAATAAATAATAACAGGGAGAGCTACGATGGTTACAAGTCCAGATCCCAAGTGCCTTATACTTGAGGGGTTTAATAAAACAATGAATCTCCACCTCCTGCTTTGAAGGGTGCTCCAGAAATGTTAGTAATTACTGTTGCCGACTTTAATCTTCACTCCTACTGAGAACAGAGGCAGTCCTATTTCTGTTAGATACGGTGGGACCCGAGGCTCCGAAAGGTGCACTGAAAGAGCTAAGGACCTGTCACGATTCAGAGATCTGTGCTTTTGCTGCTGTGTCACACTGCTGCTGCCTCAGGCTAGTCTGTGTGTGAGGCTAAGCCAGGCTCCGGCATCTGCAGGATGTGTGTGAGAGCATACACACTTTCACATGCATTATGTATATGCATAAATGTTCCATATTTGTTCACACACACAATATCATAACTTGACCAAAGACTAGACATGAAGCTGATCTGAACATCAGTGTCAAGGAGCTTGGTAAGTCCCCTTTGCACTGTTAAATTCTTGAGTCATGCCATCCAGGGGTGAAATGTCACATGCCACATTCTTCCAAGCTCACAAAAGCAACATACACAACACTATGTGAAGTCTGGAGCCTTGGCTGCCAGCTCTTCTCATGACCTCCCCTGGAACATTATTTTTCATCCACCCCACAGTGAGGAAAACTGCACCATGCTGACATTCAGGCACCAAAACTGTTGTTCTTTTCACTCAAATGCACCCCCCCCCCAAAGTGAGCAGGAGAACAAGCATCCTCGCCTTGAACTTACATGAGGAATGGATGCTGGGGAAGCTTTTGCGGCCCTCGGATACCAGGTCAGGGTCCCCTGTACAGTGCATCTCTGAATTCATCACCCCATCTGGAAAGCAGCGGTAAAAGAAATCGGGGCGAGGTCTACAAAAGACACCATGGACATTTTCAATATACAACGCTGCCATCACAACGAGCCCCAAGCTGATCCCTCCTCCCCACAGCCCCCCACCCTTCTGCAAGTCCCCTCTGTCAACAACCACAGGAGTTTCCCAAGAGCCTCCTTGATACAGCTGCTGGGGAAATCCTCAGGCTTTGGGGCCAGAAAGAGCTCAACTGGAGCTAGTTGTGTAGCCTTAGGGAGATCTCAGTCTTGCCCAGTCTCATTTCTTTATCTGTAAGAGGGAGAATCAATACCTGAGCAAAGGTGCGGTCTTGAGCATTAAATAGTGGGATTTCCGGGTATCAGCAGAGGAGAAGGGACTACCTCTCTACCAAACTAGACCTTGCCCCCAGTCTCTGAGAGTCCAGGACATGACATCCCTACATGCCATTTTTGGTGGTCAGTTGCCTTTCCTCAAGCCGTGGCCCTCAACCTGGCTGGGAAACTTGAAAACTCAGCCACACAGTATGAGTTCAGTGACCCAGGCTGCTGTCTGTGGCTTAAAGCCTGAAGCGGGCAGAGGTCTCTAGAGGAAAGAAGGGCGACTCTGGCCCCGAAGCCACGCCTTCCAGAGCAACCACAGCTAATATTAACTTATTGCTGAGTGTATATGCAGTCAGTACCAGGCACTGCACATTCACCATGCCATATAAAGCCCATGAAGATCTTAGAGGCAGGGTCAGGGGTCTGAAGGAGATGACACTCCTGCAGAGATCACTCATGAGCAGTATGTGGCAAACACAAGCTGGGAGCCTTAGAATCGAATCCTGTGCTCAACATTTGACCACATGTTCTACTCAAGTAAGGATTCTAGTGTGGATATGTGCCAGGCCACTACTCTGTAGCAACTCAACTAGTATTTCTGTGCACATAACATGGGTAGGTTTACTAATACTGCGAGCATGTCTCCCTTTGACATTGCACACTGGGTCATTGTTATCACATACGGACTCATACACTGAACCTCCTAGCTCTGGGATCTAGGTAAGATGCCTCTATGATCTATCAGCACTTGTGCTGTCTTTTCCAGACCTGGCCAGTGTTTCTCCAGTGTGGTTGTCCACCCACTCAACCAGAACCTCAGGGGGTGAGCCCTAGAACCAGCCCTTCATCTGGGTCCCAAGTGCATGTTAAGCATGGAGGGATCTGGAAGGACATCCCAGTACAGTGTCTTTTATTCACCCAGATTTACCCATATTCTACCCCTTGATGCCTAGCTTAGCACCCGTACCATGCCAATAATCTATAAATGCTGAGGTTGTACATTGAATCTCATTTGTTCAAGGCCAGGAGCTAGTAGTCGGAGCCCCAGTGAGCTGCAGTATTGAGAGGCCGTGGGGCTTCTCATCGCTGCAGAGACCGACTCTCTACCAGAGCGGCCAGAGGACAGGGAAAGCAAATGGACACCAGAAATCATTTCTCAGGAGTAGTAAGAGAAGTGTGTCATAAAGCCAGATCTGAAATGCCAACCCATACATCTCCTCCCAAAGAAAACAATTCATAAGTGATCTTATTAATTTGTTAAAGGCCAAAACTGACAAGTATATAAGCCTGGCCAGATGCTGGGAGAGCAGTGGAGTGCTCTGGAAATGCCAAGTGCAGGCTTGGGCCAAAAGAAAGTGTGGCCAGTCAGCCAGTGGATACTTTCTTCCTAGTGAACTCCCTAAAATAATGAGTTCATCGTTCAAAGGAAAGGAAAGGTCTGTACTGAAGGTCAGAAATCCCAGAAGGGTAACAATTTAAGGGAAAATCAGACACTGTGGAATCTGTCCTACCCAGTGTCCTCTGGCCATGGTTCCCATAGAGATGAACTTGGTAGTATAAGGGAGCATTTGTTTCTTCTTGAGACTTACCTTCCCACTATTAATTTAATAGTGTTTGTGCAGACTCCATTCAAAGCAAGAGCCAAGGACACCGCTACAAAACAAAACCAACAGACAGAAAAAAAAAGAGTTGGGTCTCACATTAAAAAGTCATCACCACTCGAAGCACCACCACCATCATCACCATCTAGCACCATTATCACCAGCACCATCAACATACCATCATCACTACCATCATCACCATTATTGTCACCCATCACCATCACTGTGACCATCACTATCATTACCATCACAACTATCATCATCATCACCACCTCTAACTGCACTTAGTTTGTGATCACAGAGTTGTTAAATAATACTTTTGGAACATGATGGAGCTTTGTTGCTAGGGAAAAATATAATTGGGGCAGAACTATGGAGGTTGTCCCATAAAATGCCACATTCCTATGACATGAAATCTTTCCTTCTTGACCAGAATTTTCAGCTTCACAAACAAGCCCATCCATCACTTTCTAGCCTGATATAAACAGATTTAATACAACAACAGCGTGTAGAATTTCTTTTACTCGTAGCAAGACATAACTTTTTTTTATTACCTCCTGGCAATTTCCCCAGACATAATTCGAATCAGAGCAGCTGCCAGACTCCTTCTGAAGAGCAGGACAGCCTTGCTAGGCCTCTGTCATCCCTGACCCATCACCTGCCAACAGCTGTCCATCACTGTTTCCAAGAGGGCAGAGAGTCCAGGAGGTAACTTTCGTCATCTAAACCAGCAAGAACTTCTAGAATATATGAGTTTAAAATATACAGCCCAGGGACCTTCTCCCAGTAGCCTGAAAATCTATTAGATCAGGTGCAGACCAAACAGAAGGGGAATCAACACCCTTTCCTACACAAACCGTGCCCTGGCCTCCTACAGTTTGTTAAGAGGACTGAAGGGCACAGTCATCACCGCCAGTGTGATGAAGGTCAACTGTCTTACGTTAGCAACAGAAACTCAGGGAGGCGCTCTTCTGCTCTGTTGAGTAATAAAACATGTGAGCTACCCTTTCTCTTTGGCAAAATTTAACTCCTTGATACCAGCAGAGATTTGTGTAAGATGAGCCCAGTGGAGGGACATTTTCACGAAGGCCCTTCATCAAGTGATTCGTTATCATCAAGGGAGACAGATGAGTCGCTCTACATGCAGAAAGTGCTGTGGTATAGCCATCCCAGCCACCAGGGCACACGCTACTGAGATGGAGACAAAGCCACGCACTTTTAGCAGGTTGTAAGAAACAGAAAGAATGGGGGAGGGCTGAGATGAAAAGGAAAAACTAACACCTGAGTGGAGATGAAGCATTCCTGGCCATATATGAATGGAATGGGAAAGGGGACAGGTCCCTGTTGGAGAGCTGGACATGAGTCAGTACTACAGTCCTGCCATCAAAACGTCAAACGTGCAACCCGGGGGTATAGACTGGCTCTGAGTGCGGAGAACATGAGAAGGTCCAGTGACTACAGTCTTTACATACAGATCTTTCCTGTTGGAAATGCCAGCTTCCTTCTCTTCTGCAGAAGAGATAAAAACCCCTAGGCTGTCTTGGCTGAGTTCTCCCAGAGTCCTGACAGCGAACAAACTGTGAGCTAGCATGGACATGACAGTGGTGGGCTTTTCCCTGTTAGCGCTGGCCCTGCTGTGCTTTCTAGGGGAGCGCCATGCCTTCTTATCCTAGGAGCACGGCCTCAGCCATCTGTGAGCAAGCATCACTGGCTGATCTCTCATCGTCCCACATCAATCTTAGGGAACTTCATATACAGCTCCATTGATCCAGAGCCCAACACACCCCATAAACACTCGGGGCTGAGTAGACTTGTAGTCAGTACAGTCTTTCCAAAGGCTTGAAGTAAGTGAGCTAGAAAACACCAGCAAATACGCTGTGTGATCCAAATGCTCGAAAGAGACAGAGAAGGATGGTAAGCTAGAGTGATGACATTTGGGAGCGTGGGAGTTGCTTTAGCATCCTGGAATTACATGGGACTGATGAATTTTTATCTGAATGATACAGTTTGACAGGGTACTGAGGGGAGGGCAGCAAAATGACAGGGTACTGATGCAGGGATCTTTCGTGAGGTATCTCTTCCAATGTTCCTCATTCTCTAGAATGAAGACTGGGCTCTGATCAGATCCTTGGTGCCCGGAAAGCCAGGAGAATACACAGCCCCAGGCAAGAATACTTGCTGACTACCAAGAGCCCCACAGGTCTAGCTCACGTGGTATTTTTTACATCTGACAGCACCATTTTGACTGATGGATCAGAAACACAAACAAGAATGACTGATAAAGAAATTCAAAGTGGCATGTCCTACAGCTTGGTTTGCTTGGGGCTGGTTCTGAGGGTACTAGGAGTTTGGGGGGGTATGCCAGAGGACTTGAAAGCTTTCGATGTTATTTTTGTAGTTTTAGGCAGCCCAGCATGCCAGTCTTTCCATATCAGAGTTCCTGGTTATTCTATAGCCCGAATGCCTGCAAGCTAGACGTTGCACAGGGGAAACACCGCCATTCTTGTCTGTATGTAGCAGTGGGGAACACTTGGGGCTCGGTTGCAAGTGCCTGAGTTAAAATCTTCTATATATCCTCAGTACAGAAGGACAACTAGCCTCCCCTCCCTGAGAGAGTTCTGAATTCCAGGCTTGATTCGAAACCACCTAGTTTTCCGACTTTGATGTAGAAGGTCGCCCTTCCTGCCTCCAACCCTTCCTGAAAGCACTGGTTGTTTGCAACCTCTGTGCACACTGCTGGCTTTTCGTCATTTTCTGGACAGGAACTCATCGATTTAGGCAAACAGAACAGCCAATAATTCCTTTTTAGTTACCGTATAGGAGGCAGAGTATGGTGCTCAATTTTGAAGCGTCACCCTAAGGGAGATTTAGCTGGGAATGAAAATGTCTAGAGGAGGTAGCCAGGGCTGCTTAGAGACATCACAGGGACACAGCTCCATAGCCAGCAGTAAACTATAGCCACAACAGTGACAGCCATTCCTACCCACTGTCATTTACCTTGGGACTCTATGTGAGGGATCAGCTACAATATAACATGAGGTGAAGGGATTCCCAAACCAACAGAGAGGGTGCCCAATAGAATGCAGTAAGGACCACAGGAATAGCCACCCAAATACTGCCCTGCCACTAAAGCCAGGCATGGTAAAGTACCAATGCCCCCACGCCCCATGAAAACACTTAAAACTTTCTGTCATCACAACGAAAGAGACCCAGGTCATGTGACCAAACTCTCAGTCTACAGTTTAGCAGCCTGGAGCATGCACCTGACCTGACAGAGAGAGGGAGCCTATAACCGCAGGCTGGCCAGAGTCAGGACTGCTTTGCTTTCAGCCTGGAAAAACAAGGGAGTCAACGTCTCCATCTAGGAGCCTGGGACCAAAGAACAGAGTGAGCATGGGGGGGGAGCATGTTCAGCACCACGGCTGAACAGTCAGACGTGCAGGGAGAAAGCAACACCACTGTGAGCCCACGGCCCGCAGGAAGCAAAGGTCTGGGGCAGAAGAAACCAAGTCCAGGCTGGGGAGGAGACAGGAAGTGGGGGAGATGAGGGCGGGCATAGTCGAGACAGAGCAGGTTGTGAGATCTTGACACTACAGCTCTTCCCCACTGCAGCCCCATGGGGCACTGCTGTGTTAGCCCCCCTTTGCTTGGAGTTGATAAGATTGCTTATTTTAGCTCTGTCTTTAAACCCATTATTTACTCGAGCTCATTTGAAAAGGAAACTCAACATTATTCTTTTCAACTAGACAGACTTAACTAAAGCTTGGTTACATAAAAATGGCCTCTATTCTTCCTCCTTTAGACACACACTCTGCCTCATTCATTCTCCCTCACTAGGAAAAGAGAGGAGTGTTGTGCTGCATTTTCCTCTCCCTAAGCCCAGTAGTTAACAAACACATCCCTTAGTGAGGAACCTCGGTTTCCAGACTTACCACCCCAGAGGATGGCAAGTCCATAGAATATACTAAACCCAAGCTTGGGATGAAGGTCTAGATAATTTATTTAAAGTATATACATATCCAATTTAGTTCTCCAGAGGATTAAAAAGCTAGAGATTTAGACACAGGTTAAATTACCTTGCTTGCTAGAACACCCCAGTAGGATTGACTGATTCATTCATTCATTCATTCATTCATTCATTCATTCTCTCTCTCTCTCTCTCTTTCTCTCTCTGTGCACGTGTGATCCATGCACATGCAGGCATGCTGGGCACCTTCTGAGAATGTCCGCTTGTGAGTGCCCTTTACTTCACATTGACTTGGCACCTTTTAAGCTTATCTTGTCTTATTTTCCCAGAGTTTAATTTTGACCAAAGGGGAAAAAAAATCAGTTGGGTGTAAATGAGTTAGGTTTTTCTTTTCCAAATGTGATTATCTAATTAAGATCATTCCCAGCCCCTAAGCAAGAACTGTGAATACTCTACCCAAGAAGGCTTCCTTAATTTCAGTCTTGTCTGTCCGCCGGATAATTTTCACCACACAAATGACAGCCAAGGGCGTGAGGAAAGAAATTGCCTGGAAGAGACAACAAATAATCCCTCATGAGGACTCTGAGTTGCTTCAGATGTAGCAATTCTTAATTAGTCCCCATCAACTTCAACTCGCTAGTCAAATGACCTTACCGAACTGACCTTAAACAAAGAAGGGCAATTTGTCTATCTACAGTGAAAACACAGGCTTGGGAAACTAGAGGTCTGATTGCAGGTTCTAATTGATTTGTAATTGCTCTGAGCCACATTTAAAGTGGGAGCTTTTTAAAGAGTAAAGAACAGTGTAGCATTATGATAGTTCATCAGCACCAGGAAACCCTGAAACAGCCCCTTCTCCCCGCCTTGTGTGTTTGAGGAGCGTGACTCCAGGCTCCCTAGAAACATGAGAGGGTAGGCCTTCTTAATGATAGTCAATCAGCTCATCCCCTTTTGGAGTTCTTCTTGCTTTTAGGTTAGAAGTGAGTCCTTTCATTCAAATTCTTCCTCCCAACATCGTAAGATATAGAATCAGCTGGAGTTCAAACCCCTGGATATGTTTGTAAGGGAATTTCCAGATTGGGTTCATCCATGTAGGAAGACAACCCAGCTCTGAGCAGTACTATTCCGTGGGTGGGGTCCCAGACAGAATGACAAAGAAAGAGGTTGAATACCAGCACTCATCTCCCTCCCCCACCTCTCTGTTTCCTGCCTCAGATGCAACATGACCAGCCACTTCCTGCCTCTACTGGCATGACTTCCTCACCATCATGGATTATATCCCCTCAAACTGTAAGCCAAAATAAATCTGTGTTTCCTTAAGTAGCTTCTCTTCAGGTATTTGGTTATGGCCACAGGAAAGGTACCTCAGGTACCATCTACCCAAACACACATTGGAATGAAGCTGGTGAGGTCCGCATGCAGTCACACGCATCCTAAAGCACCCCAGGAGGTTGTATTAGGAACTGCATTAGACTCGTGACAGTTCTGAGACAACTTCTCAGGTTCAGTGACGGGCCTGGGGTCACACAGCTTCTAAGCTACGAGGCTGAACTTCTTATAGTTTTGGTTGTGAGCCTAACCTTTAATGGCTGAGCCATCTCTTCAGCCCGAGGCTGGTCTTCTTAAGCCAGTTTTCTGCCTCCAATATAGAGTTTCTTTAATTACCACTGTCTCCAGGAGGAAAGGTATTTACTTAACTCTTCGTGGGTAACATCTCAGGATAACAGTGTCTGGATGGACCGAACATTGAATCAATCAGTAAGTGATGGGAGGGGGTGGGAACCATGGACCCCTTATGTTCCCGTTTAGGAATTCTTCAGTGTGCTCAGATGAGATCGTCATTTTTTTACAGAGAGGCTTCCTGATGGGACAAAGTCATGGCTGGAATTTGTGCAAATGACCATGACCTTTCAAAACAGCCTCTTCCCATTTCAGGCAATTATTTGGGGGCACTTCTGCCTTCAGAGATAGCTTATGAGACATCAGACAGCCTTCCTTCTTATTTGCCATCATGTCTTTGTGACCATGAGAGGTAGTAACTGGTTAGGGTTGTCCCCCTTAGTTGTGGCTCTGGATGCCATGGGTTATTTGAAAAATAACTGATGGGAGTCTGGAAGTCAACTGCTCATATCTGAGTAACTTCAGGGCTTGCAGACATGCTGGCATACTTGTATGACCAGTCTGGGAACCAAGGATCGTTTTTTTTAAACAAGCATCCCAAACAATCCTGATGCTGTTGATTAAGTAACACATCTTCACATTCAGATCCTGAAAACTGATGTCCAGAATATCGCCTTCTAACAGCCAAGACCACAGTCAAGGCTCAAGAATCCTTTTTGTCTCCAAGCTCAGTAGCCTAATCATTTCCATCCCTTAAAGCCCTAGGTATAGTTCATGCCACATGCTCCCTAAGAGGAGAGAGCAAGTCACCAAACAGTTACGTGAAAGGACAACATCACCAAGTCAAGCCTCAACAGGATAACAAACACTGGACAGAAGAAAGCGTTAAGAGACCACCCTAGCTGGCATGCTCCCATGTGTGTAGGCAGGAATAAAATTTCAAATGAACTATGAGTGGGAAAGGCTTTCCCATGAGGCCCTAAGGCTGGTAAAAGAGGTTATAGAGTGGGCCGTTTTAGCCCACATAGGAGATAGGGCATCAGGTAAGAACCATGTGGGCTCACGGCCAGGAATGAGAGCTGGGGAGTCACCGGGGCCTGGTGGCAAAGGACTTTCTTTCAGCATCATCCCCTGACACAGACCTCTTGTTTTTAACCAGATCTCCCTCCCCTCTGGCTCTGCCAAGACCAGCCTTCATTGTACCCACTCTGCAACTTTCCTAAGGAGGTGCTATTTGGGGTCATTCTTATGACCACCAATCGCCTGCTTACTGAGCCAGCACTAAGCCTGGGGTGGGGAGTGGGGACAGCTCATTTCCTCACCTCAAGAGCTCCAGAAAAGGGCTGCAACCTGACAGAGTGCTCCATCTCTGAACAGAAGTATCTGTGGACAACGGCGGGGTGTGATCTCTCCTATGTCCCAGCAACACTGGGGACACCAGTCTCATGTCTTTGTCCTGGCCATGTATGGTGGTTTGGAGAAATGACCCACATCAGCAGTTCTCAACTTGTGGGTCATGACCATTGGAAAACACATGTTTTTGATGATCTTAGGAACTGAGACACTGAGCCAAATTACAGTTATGAAGCAACAATAAAAATAAATTTATGGTTGGGGGTTCCTAGGACTTCAGAAATGTGGGATTTCCAACCGTCATGACCTACAGGTTGAGAAGCACTGTCCTATGTAGTCTCATGTGTTTGAACACTTGTCCCCAGTTGGTAGCAACATCTATGAAGACTTAGAAGGTATGCTGGCAAAAGTATGTCACTGGGGGTTTTGTAGTTTAGAAAGCCACAAGTCCATCTTTTCATGCTTGTGGTTTAAGATGTAAGCTCTTAGGGAGCAAAGAGCCCAAGACAGAGCAGAGATATATTTATATTTATCATCCCCTCCCACCCCTTGTCTGTTGCATGATGTCTCACCATATTTCAAAATGAATGTTAGCATGTACTCAGAATATACCCACAAAGTACCAGGATATCATACGGGATTAAAGTGTGCTTCACATGAACCCACATGACCTGAGTAGAGAATCCTGGGCAAAGGAAGAAGGCTGGAAACAATAAAAAACAGAGGTTCCCAGGCATCTTGCCCAAGTACTACATGACCACTGTCTCCAAGTGGGTTCCCACCTTGTGTACCGACCAGTGAACCCCATGTAAGAAGTGCCCTCAGTGTCCAGTTTCTACTCCACCTAGAAACAGGATCTGCCTCAGCGCTGCTGCAAAGCACCAGACTGTCCCAGACATGTCTAGGAAAGGACGCAGCTTAGAGCAGCCTATCTGCAGAGGGAGGAGGCGACCACAGTAGGAAACTTCAACAACTGAAGGAGTCCAGTCCGCAACATTCTGATGTCAAGATTCTAGCCTGGGAGGTGGCCACCAAGGCTCATTCAAGTCACAGCACAGGATCAAAGTGCCTACAGCTCTGGCACCTTACATAAAAATGGTCAGTGAAGCTATTTTAAAGATAACTCCAACACACGCAGACACCTAGCAAAGGCCCCACTTTGGGTAAACAATAGCAACCTGTCACCAAAGAAAGGGCTGTCAATGACTTAAAAAGAGACTACAAATTAAACTGTCTATCATCAGCAAAGTCTGTCTTCTCCTTCCGTCCTCTCCCGGAACTGACTAGTTCCCATCTTCCTTAAAAGCATCCCAGAATAGTAAATCCTCCTAGCAAATCATCACAGTGACAGGAAGATTCTGGGAGACGAAATCAGGTGATCTCTGGCTATAACCACAAAAAACAAAGAAAATGAGTTGGACATTTCCTTGAAAGACAAGGGAAAAAGTTGCAGAACTCTATCTCAGTTTCCCTTTTAAGTCTAAACTGGTCTTTAAAGGTTTCCCAGCAGTGCTGAACTGCCCAGCTGACATTTGGGTCTGCACCTCCACTAGACTAGAAGCCACATCGCATTCAGCTCTGCATCCCTACTGTCCAGCCCTGGGCTTGGCTCATGGCAGGTATTTATTTCATCACTGCCTGGGTAGTGAGGAACAATAATAATTATTAATCTGAAGGCATCCACCAGCTGGCTCCATCTCTGCCTTATCTGCACCCTCACCCTATAGATACCCACCCCCATAAACTCTGACTCAGTTCACCCGATAGGTGCTCCCCAATAAACTCTGACTCAGTGGGTCTATGTGGCCCTGTTCTCCCACTTTGGAGCCTCTATGTCTGCATTTTCTGTGTGTCACATGCTGGAACCACCTCTCCACCTCACCCAAGTCCACAAAAGGTGGCATCAGAGCCTAAGGGCCTCTCCATGTTCTGAGAGGGGCTGGTCTAGCTTCTAACAGTTGTAAGACCTTGGTAAAGTTGTTTGGGTTTTCATCCTCAGATTACTGAGCTGATGAAAAATGGTACCATCAGAGATTCTGAGAAGCATCAACTGAGATGCCACTCACTATGTGTTGAGCACAAGCACCGTCCTCAAGAAACCATGGCCACTGTGGTAGCTCATGATGGTGGTAGTGATGAAGATGGTGGTGAGGAAGATGATGATGATGATGATGATGATGAAGGTGAAGAAGCTCCATAGAATCTCCCCTCTGACCTTTCCAGATCCTATTTTATATCAGAGTATAGCAGGATCCCTGAGGGTACAGTCCATACCTGACCTGACTTCTTGTTCTCCACAGCCCTTGTGGGCTCCCCTACCTACAGCCCTGAATGCACAACATGACATCAACAGAGGGTATACTAAGTCACATTCATGACCAACTGGCATTCCCTGCACCAATAGCAGGTGTTTAATCATGCTCTGATAAACCCCACACACTCAGCAAGGACTCATGACCTCTTTTGAATAACAGCACAGCCTCTGGCGGGGGACTGAGTGCTAGGGGGATGATGTCAAGTCAAGACTCAGCGTTTCTAAAAGAATCCTTGGTCTGTCTCTCTGGTCATCATGGGAAAACATGTTCTTGGCATCAAACAGTCCCACCATGCCCAGACCCATTACCTGCACTGTAGGAGTCACAGGCAGATAAAACATGAGCTGAGCCTTTTCTGAGGATGTCAATACCACTTCTTCTCCCTTTGATCACACTTGACCCAGTCACCAAACTTTCACTATATTGCTTTTCTGGTTATATTTGACCAAAGGATTTTGACACACACAAACACACATGCGTGCATGCATGTACCCACATACACACTCATGAATCATGACTTGGGGCCACTAATTACTCGATAAACATCTTAGTTAGAAAGTTAGAAAATTCACCTTCAGATGGAAACATTCCAACCTACATGAAAGAGCCAAGATTTTATGAATGAAAGAATGCAATTTAGGCCAGTGAGGCAGAGAGGCCAGCAAAGGTACTTTCTGCCAAACCGCTACCCCCTGCATTCCATCACAGGAACCCACACAGACTAAGGACAGGACCAACTCTCACGGCTCTTCTCTGACTATGACAGGCATACCATCTCACACACACACACACACACACACACACACACACACACACACACACACACTTGACAAATGTGCCTCCAAGAGAAACTGATCTAGATTAGACATCTGGGAGACTATATACTCCACTCAACATTCTTCTGCAGTCACTGGGAAAATTTCCCAGGACCCAAAGTTGGCAAACAATAGCTCACATTAAGTTCTTAATAAAATCTAGGTGAACAAATCTAATTATGGAATGACAAAGGATTTTCCACCCTTGAGTGGCGGGTATTTTAAATGGCGCTTCTGCTCTCCTGCTGCTCTTGTGGACTGCACTGAATCTGGTAGCCATATGCATGTGCTCCATCAACCACTATTAGCAAAGTAAAAGACTGAACTGGTTTCACTATAAGGTTAGAGAGCGAGTCAGTGCATGCAGCCAAATACACGTCTATTCTTCAAAAATCGGCACAGAATGACCTGTTTGCATCTCATCCAAACCACTAGCCATGTGCAAATTGTTTCCTCCCATTTGTGTCTCTAGACAGAATCGTTGTGGCATCTTCATCCACTCTTCAAATCAATCCATTGTTCATAAATCTAGGCCAGAGCCGTGAATTTCTCTCCATTTCCCATATAAACATTCAGCTCCAAATTGCATTTTATGGCACATGAAATGCAAAACCCTGGGAAGAATGGGTCTGAGTGATAAACAGATGTTTTCCCCTAATTGTGCTGTGAAGTCATTAGCAACACACTGGTTCCTTCATATCTGGGATTTATTGAGTTAGGATAGAATTGGAAAAGGATCTTATTGTAATATGTGAGTATCTGTCATGCCCTACTGCTAACCGACCTTAATAGTTCACTTTGCCTAAGATTTACAGAAATTGATTTCATTTTCCAGGCTGAAAAGTAATTATTAAAAGCAACTGTAATAACACCTGAATGTTCACGCAGTATAGAAGACATTTCCATTTGCAGATATGAATATCTTTTTCCAACCATAGTTACTTAAAAAGCTTTCTTCTGTGAAATAAAGGGATTTCTTTCAAACAGTCCCATGTGTATTGTGAATGTTCTGGAATAGTCACTGTAGTCCCCAGAAGCACAAGCATCATGGTGGGTCAACAGGAATCACCTTGAAGCCACTAGGCAGCCCATCTGAAAGTTTGCATCATGGTGGGTCAACAGGAATCACCTTGAAGCCACTAGGCAGCCCATCTGAAAGTTTTGTTATTGTTTCCGGTGGAGGGAGCATGTGACTGCTTCCTTTGCTACAGAATGATTCACTGGCAATGCTCCAAGAGTGACTGTGCATCAGTAAGGAGTTCCCGATCCTCTGGAACATCCAGGGCAGTCTCAGGGTGGACAGCTGACCTCCAATCAGATGCTGTCACTCACCAGCCATGTGGCTTCAGGAAAGTCCCCTCATCTCCCTGGAAGCATTTCTGACCCTGCAGGCTGTGGATAGTAATGACCCTTTCCTCTCTGACACAGGCTGGGACTATATGAGGTAGCCTTTCCATAGGTACTGGCACCCAGGGAGGGGAAGGTCAAAGGCTATAATTGCCACATGGTAAGAGAAGGAGGTAAAAATAAGCCCACTATATCCACCAGCTGCTTGGGTGTTTCCTCATTCATTCTAGGAGAAAGACACAGACAACATCTAGTAGTTAGGCTATGGGGTAGCCTTTTTATTTTTTCATTTGTGTCTGGGTGTATGGTGTACACATGTGTATTTCTGTTGGCATGTGTGTGGGCACAGGTATGTGTGTGTATAGCATGTACAGAGGTCTCTAGTTAAAGTTGATGTCTTCCTCACTGGCAAGTCTCATACTTGAACCTAGAGCACACTGATTTGCCTAGTCCAGCTTTCATACCTGCCTTCCATGTGCTGGGATTACAGGCTGGCCACCACACCCACTTAGCATTTACATGAGTTGAGGGGATCCAATCTCCTGCCCTCACATGTGGCAAGTACTTTACCTAATGAGATACTTCCCGACCCACCACAGGGAAATCTTGTCAGTGATCAATAACCGCTCAGCCCAAACTAGAGAAGTGGTTAGCAAAGCTCTCTAGAGTGATTTTCAGGATTATTCTGAAAAGGGGGACAGAGAATTCTTGTCATTCGCTTCCAATCTGTTTTAACTACACTGTCACTATGTGGAAACACTCAACATAACTCAGGTAAGCAAGTTCCCTCTCTTTCCAAAATGCTAGATAATCACAATTTCTCAAGTGAGCAATCAGTGCCCGTCATGATCTGGAAGCGGGTTTTAACTGGATGGGCTGCTTTGCTTTTTATTTAAAGTTGACTACTGTCTTCAACAGGGGTTGGAACAGCGAGGATCAAGGCCCATTTGGTTTGAGTTGGGATGGTGAACACATCAGCCACCCAATCGCCGTACTTACAAACATGAGGCGGGTAGGTATGTTGTCTGACTGCACCAAAGGATTTTTGTAGAGCCAGATCTCTTCTGGCTGGATGACTCTCTGGAATGGATCCAAAAACTCTGTGAAACTGAAAGAAAACAAAGAAAAGGACATGAAAGCTGAGCATTCAGCTGCTGGGGACAGACCCTGGGAAGCCACTTCTGCACGCCCTTAGGAGAATCTTCCAGACTCCTGGGAAGGGGAGAAATGGCCCCCAGTGATGGTCCTCAGCCAGTTCCAACTGGAGAAAGACAAAGAGACACTGAGACTGTAGACTCCTCTGTCCCACCTCCCCTGGCAGCAAAGACTCATTCTCCGGGTAAGGCAACAGCTTTGAAACTGTTTTACAAAGACTCTAAGAACTCAGGCTCCTAACGTGAGCTGAAAGCTCAAGTGTCTCACAATGGCTCACGCAGGGTCACGGCCAGGCCAGCAGCACACTGTCTGAGAACAAAATGGCTCAGAGACAGAAGTGGAGACTCAGCAGGCTCCGGTGACCTACCCAGGAGGGGACAGGAAGTGTCCTGCCCTCCCTCCCGTTGCCCAGACAGACGAGGCCATGCTGCTGCCACTCCCTCCACTAGGGGGCAGAAGAAGGATGAGATGAAGTGACGGATGTTTGGGTCGCTAAGGGGCTAGCTCTAGACATCTTTCATCTTCATTTTTTCACCCTCTGAGAACCCGCCCTGCCATGGTAACCCACCGCACTCCCCAGCCTGGGCTACGTCTTCCTTAGTTGGACAACCAAAACCAACCGTTAAAGGGGAAATGGTGGGGGTGTGGGAGACAGGCAATATGAATTTACTTTTTCAGATTTCAGCCATTAGCCTCTGCCCAGCCCCACCTCCACCTAATAAACCTCATTCGGAATGGTTTCAGGCATGATGGCTTGGAGCCAGGGCATCAGGAGGTTCTAGTCTTCCTCTGCCAAGCTGAGAAATTTTGAGCCTGAGCTAACAGGATGGGAAGAGCCACTCAAAGTGGTGCCCCTGGCAACATGATGCACAGGACTCGGAGAAGAGCAGAGGAATAAAGGCAAGAGGATCTGCTCAGGGGTACACAACTGCCCTAGTAAGAGACGTCTGCAAAGTGGCCGAGAGGACACATGGGAGGGCATGCAGGTGGGTGGGTGGTGGGAGGGGTTGGAGTCCAGTCCAAGCTTCCAGTTTGGGGTACTGTGGACCAAGATGGGGAGCGTGGGGTGGCCCCTAGAAGAAGAGGAGGGCAGCTTCGTGATCCTCTAGGGACTTTCAGGGTACCTAGCAGCCTTAGTCTTCCCACAGCCATCCCTGCTTTAGTCCTGAATCCAGAAATTTCCTGTCATAGGCAAAAAAAAAAAAAAAAAAAAAAAAAAAAAAAAAAAAAAAAAAAAAAAGTCATCCGAGAACCAGGTCCTAGCCAAATCGGGAACTTCACAACCTCAATTTGTATCCCGAACTTCGGTGTCCTATGATCACCGTCCATCTGAATTTTTCATGCACATTTTCAGCAGTGGCCACACAAGGACTGTGAGCTGAGAGCCTCCTAGGATGGCTGGCCCACTAGGAGGCTCCGATCCTGCCAAACTTAACATCTACTCTGAGGAGCCTCGCAGTCCACCATCGAAGGGACCGGCCTCACAGTCAACTCAACCATGCGCCTAAAAGAAGCAGTTCCTCCCTGTCTGTTTCTCCATGCTTTTCTGTCCTTCCTTCCCTTCTTCCTTCAGGTGCATTCACCTGTGGGTGGGGTTTTACATGCTAAGAACCTGTGGACTTAGGAATTCCAAGAAGAAAGAGGTGCCTTTGCCAGCTCTGCTCAGCCCGGTGTCCACACACACCCCCTGGAATGTTAGGAGTCGCCTGGGTCATACTTGTCAGTGTAGTAGTCACCGTCATAGAGACCAGCCAAGCCCCCACCAGCCTGAGCCCAGAATGTGTCTACTGCAGAATGGGGCTCCAAGTGGGTGGGCCAAGAACCTGGACCGCAAAACTGCTATGGGCCCCGTGTACTGTCTTCAAAGCAAGGTATGCCAAGCACCTCCCCGAGCATCAGAAAACTCCTCCCCCTCACAGCACCCCACCCATGACGCTGCTCTACGCTACTGAGTAAAGAAAGCCCTGCCCCTTATGGGGCTGCCATGTTCTCACCTGCAATGGGGAAGCTTGTGACTAAATCAGAAGCCAGAGCTGGAGGTGGCTGAAAACGTTCTAGAGACTTGCTAGCCAGCTGTACAAGCAGTAGGGATAGGACCTGGGGATGTGGATTTTAAACTGTTCTCTGGGTGCCATACTCCAGCTTTGACCCCAGTGATCCCTTAAGGGTCCCGCACTCTTTGACTCCAAGAAACTTGATGATTTAATCTCCATCATTTACAATCCCAGTGTGTCAATCCAGCCCTGGCTATGTGTGCCTGGAAAGTTCTCTCAATACCTGCACTCTTCAGTTTCCTTGTCTGTGCATTGACCCTATCTTACAGAGCTAGAACGGAAATTAAATGGAAAAAATACACATGGAGACTGGGCTGCAACTCAGTTGGTAGATGCTTGCCTGCCATGCACGAGGCCAGGGGTTCCATTCCTGGCACCATATCAACTGGGTATGATGGTGCACACCTACCCAACAAAACATGGGCAGAAAAGCTAGTATATTTCTATTTTCTGCTGTACTCCAGTCTCTAGTGTGTGTTTCCACCAGTTTTAAGTATTTCCTTTGGCTGTGTCACAGCTGACTCCCTAATCCCAGGTGTTTTCAAGGCACTTTAAACAAAATGAAAGGCAGCAAAGTTTATTTAAAAGATGTTTTTAGGCCATATAGCCTGCTTGCGATAACTACAATGTCTTGAACATTCTGATTACTGTGACTCTACAATAAATCATCCAAAGATATTTGATTTCACTCGTGAGTTTCTGGATTGAGAAATTCTGAGGGTCCAGCGGAAGGGTTCTTACTTAGATGCTCTCTCTCAATATCTCAGAACATTGGCTGACACTGTGGCTATCTGAGGGCTGCATTAGGCTACCCACCAAGGTGGCTGCCCACTGATGACAGCCTGGCTGTAGCTGCACTGGAGTACCAACACATTCCCAGCAGTCCTAGGGTCCTGAGAACTCCAGCATCCGGACAGAGGTAGGCGAATGCTGGCTGACTTCTCCTGGTCCAGCCTTAAGAGTCATGTACATAGCTGAGCATGTATCTTTATGGTATGAATCAGCATTCCTTGGGTATATGCCCAAGAGTGGGATGGCTGGGTCTTGAGGTAGTTCGATTCCTAATTTTCTGAGAAACCGCCATACTGATTTCCACAGTGGTTGTACAAGTTTACATTCCCACCAACAGTGAAGGAGTGTTCCCTTTGCTCCACATCCTCTCCAACATTGACTGTCATTGGTGTTTTTGATCGTAGCCATTCTGACAGGTGTAAGGTGGTATCTCAGAGTCGTTTTGATTTGCATTTCTCTGATGATTAAGGATGTTGAGCATTTCTTTAAATGTCTTTCAGCCATTTGTGATTCTTGTTTTGTGAATTCTCTGTAATAGCCAGAACCTGGAAACAACCTAGATGCCCATCAATGGAAGAATGGATGAAAAAAATGTGGTACATATACACAATGGAGTACTACTCAGCAGAGAAAAACAATGAAAGCATGAAATTTGCAGGCAAATGGATGGAACTAGAAAAAATCATCTTGAGTGAGGTAACCCAAACCCAGAAAGACAGTCATGGTATGTACTCACTCATAAGTGGATTCTAGATATAAAATAAAGAACAATCAGACCACAACCCATAGAACCATGGAGGCTATATATATATAGCATGGAAGTCCCTAGGACGACTGTGGCTTATAATAAATTTCAGTTTTACTCAATTATTGAAAAAATAGCCAAATGAATGGAAACACATGAACTATGAACCAAAGGCTGAGGGGCCCCCAGCTGGATCAGGCCCTCTGAATAGGTGAGACAGTTGATTGGCTTGATCTGTTTGGGAGGCAACTAGGCAGTGGACCAAGTCCTGTGCTCATTGCATGAGTTGGCTGTTTGAAACCTGGAGCTTATGCAGGGACACTTGGCTCAGTCTGGGAGGAAGGGACTGGACCTGCCTGGACTGAGTCTACCAGGTTGATCGCAGTCCTCGGGGGAGGATTTGCCCTGGAGGAGGAGGGAATGGGGGGTGGGCTGGAGGTAAGGGGAGGGGGTGGGAGGGGAGAGAATAGGGGAACCCGTGGCTGATATGTAGAACTGAATGGTATTATAAAATAAAATAAAATAAAATAAAAAAGAGTCATGTAATGTCATTTTCATTGTCTAGATGTTGATGACCCCCAAGGGCTCAGGTGTTTTGAACATTTCATTCCTAGGAGGTGCTACTGTTTTGGAAGGGTGTGGAACCTTTAGGAGATAGAACCTAGCTGGTAGAAATGGGTCACTGAGGACAAGACTTAATGTTTATTTATTTAATAATTTACTTATTTTTATTTTATGTGCCTTGGTGTGTTGCCTGCATGTATGTCTGTGTGAGGGTGTTCGACCCCCTGGAACTGGAGTTAGAGACAGTTATGAGCTGCCATGTAGGTCCTGTGAATTGAATCCAGGTCCTCTGGGAGTGCACCCAGTATTCATAACTACTAAGCCATCTCTCCAGCCCTAGGACTTGACATTATAGGCTTACCCTGTTTCCTGTCCCGTTTCCTAATCTGTCCAAATGTAAGTGAGCAGCCTTAGGCACCTGCCACCACATGGAAGAGCTGCTTCTGTCTTCCCTGACACAATGGGCTGTACCCCTAAACCACGAGCCAGAAAAGACCCTCCATCCCCTAAGAGTTTTGTTGTTGTTGTTGTTTGTCAAGTACTTGATCACAGCAATGGGAAAACTATTGAATGCAGTCAGTGTGACCACACTTGGGGCAAATCTTGCAGTTAGCGTCAAGGAAGGAAAACAGACGCCTTCTCTTACAGGTGTACTGAACCCCGACTACAGAAAAGCAGGTGGATGCAGACTATGACTCCAGCCACCACTGAAGGACCATCTGCCCCCCACAGGGCGTCACTAACTCTAACGCTCCCACAGCCCACCCAGAGCCTTGATTCCCATTTCTTCTCCACAAAGCAGGCCACAGGAGACTTCGACACATCACTGAGCAATTTCCTTCCCACTGCCTATGTCCTGGGTACCTCTCTCTGTCTCTCTCTGCCTGTCTGTCTGTTTCCCTGTCTCTGTCCCACCCCCTCGGGTGTTGTTCATGTACACATGTGTAAGTGTGGAGGCCAGAGGTCAACTAACCTCAGATACTGACCTCATATGTCGCCCCCTTGTGTTTTGACACAGGGTCTCTCAACGAGCCTGGAACTTGCCCATTAGACGAGGCTGTGTGGCCAGCAAGCTCGGGGGACCCATCTGCTCTGTCTCTTTAGCACTGGTATTACAAGAATGTGTCACTGCGCCCTTCTTTTTAAGAAGAGAGCGGGGATTGAACTCGGGTCCTTATGTGTTCCTGTCAAACACTTTACTCAAGTCATATCCCCCCCCCCCCCCCCCGGCCACAAGTTTTACTTTCTAAAGGTCAGGTGCAATTTTTCTAAAATGTTGTCAAACACTGAGACTTTTGAACAATCCTTCACCGCACCCTGACTAGCTGCAGCCAAAACACATCTATCAGGCAAATCGTATCTCCTGGGAACAAGAGTGCTAAGAAAGATAGATGTCCCTTCTGCAGCCACTGGCGTCTGCCTCGGAGTCCAGACGGGAAGGCAGCTGCTCGGAGGACCCAGGGTAGATAAAAGCAGATGGGGTCAGAAGAGGGCATGTGGAGGATGGAAAACCCTGGAGACTTAGCAGTGCTTCCGAGGGAGGGCACAGCCAGCCCTGGGGGCTCCTTCCCTAAGCTCTTTGGAAGGAGGCTATAAAGCAAGAAGCAGAAACTCCGGGGCTGGACCTGGGGAGGTCATTCAGTCAGGGAGGTGTTTGCTGCACACGTGTGGGGACCTGAGCTTCATCCCCAGAATGTGCACACAAAAAAAGCAAGGAGTGGGAGTGAGCACCCGTAATCCCCCATGGAGGAAGGCAGAGAGGAAGGATTGTGAGCTGGAACTCACTGACCAGCCCCTTGGCCTACCTGGTGGGTTTCAGGACAGTGACAGGCTCTATCTCCAGAAATAATAATAAATAAGCAAGGTTGGTGGTCATCTGAGAACAACTGAAATCTCAGGAAAGACAAAGTGGTCCCCCGGCCTCCACATGCAACTGAACACACAAAGGGTACCTCATATACAAGAACATGCACACACATACACACATACACACGCACAAACCTTGCTTCTTTGTGAGCTGTGGAGGTACTGTCTTTAGTTACCTCATCACCAAGGCTCACTCTGAGGACACCCAACGGTGTGACAGGTCTTAGGATCCCACACTTTAATGTGCCCAGGAAACACATTGGGGGGGGGGTGACTACAGATCCAGGTACAAGAACTTCTGGGAGCTGACATTTCTAGCAAGCTTCCTTCCTGATGATGACATGATGCTTACCTGTACATCATGACCTGGGGAGTCTGTCTCAACCTCAGACCTGCAATTTGGACCTTCACTTAGCAAACTCCAGGGGATTAGTGTGCTTTCTATGAGTTGAGACTTGGTGTTCTCAGTAAAAGCCAGGGTCTCCTAATTCTGGCCATTCAAGAACCAGGTTGGCTGATTTGTACTATTATTTTTCTGTAGACAGAATCCCCTTGGAAGCTATTCTGATTATTTTAGATGAAATTTCATGTCACTTTAATTATAAAACCAGCATGGCCTCTAATACATCTGCTAAGCCTCAACATGATCACAATGGAATCACAGGGCTGCTGACTAGCCCTGCACAGTGACCATGGTCTCTGAAGAGAAGGCTGTCCTCTCTGAGAGGGTACAGAAATGCGGCCGAGGAGGCCCTCCCATGCAGGGTGGAAGAGGACTGGAGAGACCACTGAATTCCTTCACTGCTGCTCTGAGGAAGGTCATGCCCATGTCTAATTGCACTCATCCCGTAAAACCTCGAATACCATCTCAAACCCCACTGGGTCATACAGGAGTGTGTGTGTGTGGGGGGTGGATATAAAAATCAACACAGAACACCCGAAGGCTGGGCGATCTGGGTCATTCTGAAGGAAAGTGGCTCCAGCAGCATTAGCAATGTCCATATCAACATGTGCCAGTATGGAGACCACGTCCTTAGCTTTGCAAGAAAAGGATGAAGAACATAAGGGCAAATCCTCAACCCCTGTCAGGTACATGAAATTATTTAGTTTACTTTCATTCCCAGCTAACATAATGCAGAGGTCAACATCTTAATGGCCCAAAGCTCTGACAGGCTGAAGATGGAACTTGTTGCTTCCATTTTGATTGGTATTTCCCTGGCTCTGTGGGGAAAAAGACCTGAAGTAACTATGTGTGCAATACAGGACCCTCTGCACGCAGATTGCATGGACCATGCCCAGATCACAGACATGATCCTAACCTTAAGCTCAGAAATTCTCCCCTTGATTCATGCATAGTTCATGCACAGAGTATTTGTTCAAATCTCCCCGAAGTGCATCTCTCGCACACACAATGTACACACATAGGCAGTGTGTACGATTCAAAGAAAGACACCTAGGAAGTCATTAAGTTTGATGACAAAAGTTGAACAGAAGGGGAAGAATGCTGTACCAGAAGGAAGCACAGAAATCTAGCAGGTCATAGTGGGCAGTTACTCAGCACTTCCAAGAAAAAAAAAACCCAAAAACTTATACAATGAGACTGGTTAAGTAAAGGTGCAACACTTTTGCAAGAAGCCCAGGATCAGTAAGCAGTATCAGCCTAACCTTAAGTAATGGTGTCTTCCCCTTCATTATCAGCATGTAGAAGACATTAACTATTGTCAACCTCAGGTCACTCAAAAACAAAATGTCTGAACTCTCTAAGTCAAATGTTTCTACTACTACTAAAGTAAATACATATCATTAAGGGCTAATATAAATATGTACATGGATCATATTCTTTAAATATTCTGTTTAAAAAAAATCGAGTAACTAAACTGGGCAAAAACTGAAGCGTTCTCCGGCTTCCCCACTGTCTGAGAGGGACAGTCCTCTGAGTTCACCCATGTTTTACTGTCCCCTCAGCAAAGGGGAACGATGTTCCCCAGCTTCCCATGACACAGTGTGAAGAACGCAGAAAACACACAGAATACATTTTCACAGACATGATCCTAACCTTATGCTCAGAAATTCTCCCCTTGATTCATGCATAGTTCATGCACAGAGTATTTGTTTAAATCTCCCTGAAGTGCATCTCTCGCACACACAATGTACACACATAGGCAGTGCGCACGATCCAAATGCAGGCCCACACATCAAAACTGATTGACGTGAGTGGGGAGCATGGGAAGAGAGGAGACACTAAAACGTGCTGAGCTGGCAAAGAGGGGCTAATGACAGCGAAGGAGAGACAGGCAAAGCACTACAGTATGAAGGACTGAGGCCGAAGCTAACGGACAGAAAACCAAAGCTTCTCCTCTGGGTGGACCTCCACCCCCTCCTCCTGCCTTCGTCCTTCAGTCACCTGACTCTTCCAAGCAGCAGGTGCAATTCTGGGGCAGGGGGGATGAGTACCACTGTGAACTGTCCAAGCCCTTTCACAGGTTGGCCACCCCTAGAGGATCCCAAATGAAGGCCAGAGTCTAGACTGGCACCAGATGTGCCACAAAGCTCACGTCTACTCACACATTTACACACACTCACACACACATACACACTCAGTCCCATTTCTATAGCTTAACTTGGCTTCAGCACTTATCTGATACACAGTTGATTTTATAGGAAGGGTATAGTAGGTGACAGTGTTTCTAACCTTTGCCAGCTTTTATTCAATCAATGCACCGCCTACAATACGCTTGGGTGTCTTCTAACACCAGCGACCCCGCTATGGTCCCTATTCTGTAAGAGCAGTGCCCCCCCAACACACACGCACGCACACACGCATGCACGCACACACGCACCAGCACACAGACCCAGAGCCACTCCCTGCTCCTCCAGGGACATTTCACTGGGTACGACAACAGACTCAGCCCAAAGTTGGGAACCAGAACAGTCCATTTCAATGAATCCCTAATAGAAATTATAAATAACAAGTTCCAAGCCAAGGGGCACTAATGTCTTTTCTAACACAAACTGTCAAAGCTCTTGTCTCCCTATCAGCCAATACATACATAGCCTTTCAATCTGTTTGTCCATGGGCCTCTCCCAAGATAAGTGAATGCTCCAAGGATAGTAAAAGTCATACATTTAGAAGCCATCTCTTCCCCGACCCCAACTACTCCAATTAGGCAGAAATATGAACTTGTCAGATTATTGACTTGGCACAAATCTCTGATTCAGCACTTGCCTCTCAGGTGGCATGAGAAAGGTCATTTAACTTCTTCTCAGAGTTCCCATTTCCCCCAACTCCTCAGGATGACCACACCTTCCAGGGCCACTGGGAATACTTTATTCACAGCAGCAAATGCTAGGATCTGGCTGGAGCCCTAAAATTCCCACAGTGAGAGGTGGCTGCTTTTCTTGACAGTGTGAACAGCTATGACTCCCCTGGGAGGTGACTGGGTCTGAGACTGTCCCTTAAGTTCCCCCAGGTTGGTGGAACTGTGTGTTGGGGAGGGGTCCAGACAGAAGAATGGTTACAACCACTGCTTGACTTTGGCCATTCAGTGAGCCAACTGTGACCCAGAAAGCTGTTTCCAAACCCTGAGATCTACAGGGGGAAGACCTGGTGTGTGCTAAAAGGGCTTTTCAGGTGAGAGCCAGCACCAAAGCATGTTTCCTAATTGCACTATTGACTTTTCCTCTCCACTGGGTCCTTGCAAATAGACATCAAATGTGGCCAGCAGAAGAGGCTGGCCGCTCTACACTTGCTGAGAGGAGCTCTATCAGATTGCTCATTAGTGCTGGAAATGAGGGGTGGAAAGCCGCTGTGGAGAGAACATATTGATGGATTATCTCTGAGCCAGTAAACCATCGGCCAGACTCCAGGTGGGTCTTCCTCCGAGGCAGAGTCCTTGGAGACCGCAGGTACAAAAGTAACTATTAGAATCACAAGCCAAACGACCCATCACACTGGGCTCTGTCCTGTGCCAAGCACTTCGGTAGTGTTTTCCATAGCAGCTTCAGTAATCCTCAGAACCACCTTTGGGGGACACTGGCAGTGTTCAGCTCAGAGTCAAGTGCTCCAAAGCTACAAGCTGTGGAATGCCTGTCTATGTCAATGATGATTTTTTAAAATGTTGTTATTGTTGTGAGTACATGGATGCCACATTTATTACTATTATTGTTGTTGTTGTTGTTGTGAGCACAAGAATGCCATGTTTTTTATTATTATTGTTGTTGCTGTTGTGAGTGCAGGGATGCCCTGCTGTGAGTGCAGAAGTCAGAAGACAGGAGGACAATCCAGGTCATCAGGTTATGGCAAATGCTTTTCCTCACTGAGCCCTCTCACCGACAGCCCACACAGCTCAGCCTGCTAGTGTCCATTATACCTCAGGGTATATCCTGCAAACTTCAGGAAGTCTGGGGTCTCATCCCTCTCTCATGTCTCCCTCACACTGGTCTCCAGCCTCACTCAGTGTGAATGGCAGGTCAGGGTTTAGGAGAGGGCAGTTCCTGTGTTTACTGGGGGGAAAGATCTAGAAGGAGGAAACAAGATCCAAGAGATCATTGCCACCAATGCCCTGCCTGTCACTCAGACAGCAGTTCCCCTTGCAGCCGGTGATTTTCATCAAATGGCCTGACCTCACCAGGTGAGAACTGTGCCAATGCCATCTGCTCTAGACCAGAAAAGGTCCAGCTCCATGTGTCACCTTCAGCTCCGAGTGTCACCTTCTCCTCATTCCGAGATCAGCTTCCCATCCGGGTACCGGCACTGACTTCACAGACGTAAGTGGCACTTGAGGCCAAGCCTGGACACACACTCCGCTTCTCACCCTAATGCCCTTTCTAGCTGAGGCCACAGACTCTGGGGACAACTGGCTGGCTTGGATATCCATTCTTCTCTTTTCTGCCATGTGATCTTGGGCTCCTCATCTGTAAAGTCTTGTTTCCCTCATCTGTAAAGTGATTCCAAGAGCAGCACCTACCTCAGAATGCGTATGACGTGGGTCAGCCCATGGGTGTTACATTTGGACATCGGAAAGTAAAATCAAGACTTAATATCATATCCTAGCACAGCATTGGGGTTTCAGAATCCTAATCACAAGTCTGTCCCCTATTCCACTTGCAGGGATAGTGTCTCCTAAACAAACAATATTGTCCTAGTGAGGAGCCAGACAGTTTGCTTATTCCTGAATAGTGAGTCCTAGCTCCCTGTCAGCCAATACTCAACTGTCCCCTGGGAACATGCCTCAGTCCTTGCCCAGGGACTCTGTTTCATTGCGGCCTTGCACAGCATCCACTGTTCCCTTCCTGAATGAAAGCATGTACATGGCGTTTTCACTGTCAACCTGGCCAATTCTGGGTGTATCTAGAGGAATTTTCAGAGAGATTTTTTAACTGCAGAGAGAAGATACACTCTGAATGTTGGTGGCACCATCCCATGGGCTGGAGTCCAGGACTGAGTAAAAAAGGAAGAAAGAAAACTGAGCAGCAGCATCCATCTCTTTCTGCTTTCTGGCTGTAGACACTCTGTGAGTAGCTGCTTTACACCCCTCTCCTGCCTCCACATCTCCCCCATAACAGTGGGCTGCGTCCCCTCGAACCGTGCGCTAGAACAGACCCGGTCTCCCTTAGGTCAGTGCCATCACTCATTGGTCAGAACAAATTCGTTACTATGACAGCATTCCCATCAACCACTGTCTCCAAACACAGAAACCCCAAACCTCACCAAGACTTTGGATCCAACAGGGGCAAGAGAACCCAACCAGACACCTTCAAGGAACACTGAGATGGACACAGAAGAAAACCAGAAGTAATAGCCAGGTGACCGAAGACCAAAAGACCAACCAAAACCAAACACCTCCACAAATACAGTAGGAATGCTCTAACTGGGTTTAAACAATGTTAGAATGGGGATGACGGGGAACTGTGGGATGGGAGACGTCACTGGGTATTAGGTGACAAAGGAAGGCCTGGAGTCCTTCCCCGCAGTGAGGACGGGGTGTTTGCAGAAACAGCCGAGGCTTTCAGGGGGCTCCAGAGCATGGGGTGTCAGCTATTTCTCTGTAGATGTTCACAAATGCCAAGGCATGGGGTGAATGTGACAACTACTGACAACTTCCACCTCTGTGGGGCACACGGGGACCATCCTACTCTTCAACTGTTTGGTATGCCTGAACTATTTCAGACTAAAACATTGGCATAGAAAAGTCCAGCAACAGTACCTCAGAGGTGGAGGGTAAGTAGTGGGCATGACGGCACACACCTGTAACCCCACTATTCAAGAAGCAGAGGCAGGGAGGTTTGAGTTTGAGGCCAGCCTGGGCTACATAGTAAGTCTCTGACTCAAAAGAAAAAATTAAGTGGGAAGGAGAGGCTGCAGAGAAGGCAAGAATTGCTAAGAAAGATTGTGGGAGCTAGACCTCTAAATCCCAAAGCCTGCACACTCTTCTGACCACTCATGTGGTTTATCCCCCATGAGTCCCGTGAAGAGGAGCAAGGGTTCCGCTCACCACAAGAACTATGCCAGGGAAGGCAGACGGGACTTGGCTCGGCGCTGAGCCGCACTCTGTTCAGGCCACAGTCCCTTCCCCCAGGAGTTGGTCTCCTTTTATGTCTACAGCATATTGCAATTGACTTCTGTTTCACCAAAGCAGCAACACACACTCAAACGTGCTTGCCGGGCACCCAGCATGTGTGTAAGCTGAGTTGGCACAGTGCATGGGAACCATAAAAGCTGTTCCCAGAAGTCCAAACACTCAGAGCAAGGCTGTTTGCAAAGCACAGGGTGCTTCCCCTTGGGAGTACACAACAGAAGATGGACATGCGTCAGTGGCACGGAGCCAAACAAAATCCCTGGTCTTCATGAGTCCAGACTGCAAAGGCTTATGGGGGTCTTCATGGCCTCTTCTCATTTGATAAACCCCTCCTCATCTATAAAACAAGCAGAAAGGCCACTGCAGGGTGACAGACATTTAGCACAGTTGACAGGACCCAGGACAGGAACTCAGTCACTGTACTAACAATACTAATCGTTGGAAAATTACAAATTACAAACATGTTAATATTAGCAGGCATAAGGAGTTCTTGGGGGTTATTTTGTTTTGTTAACTGTTTAACTGACTTTGTTTTTGAAGTTCTTCCTCATTAGAATAAGTATGTAGTGAAGTATTTACCTATGAAATGGTGCCATGTCTGGGATTTGCTTTAGAAGATTCCATATGACAGGGAGAAGGGAATAGATTAAGTGATTGGGCTGACTGCTGGCAGAAGGTATTTGAAAATGGTTTTTTTGTTGTTGTTGTTGTTGTTTGGTTTGGTTTGGTGTTTGTTTGTTTAGAGATGACCTTAAACACAGTATGTATAAAGGATGACTTTGAACCCCTGATCCTCTTGTCTCTACCTCCAAGTGCTAGAGTCACAGGTATGTGCCAGCAGACCTGTTCAACAATGTTTCATAGAATGGTTTTGCTCAGTTCCACTGAGACACTAACAAAAGTGTTTATGTCTGTCAAAGCAACAGCTTACTTTTGGGAAGTATTTAGTTCTAATTGCATTTCAGTACAATGTGATAATTAGATGAGAAATTATTTAAAAAAAAAAAAAAAGGAAAGGAGAAAGCTGGCAGGAAGAGAAAACCAGAAGGAAGGAGGGAGCCAGAAAGATGCAGGGCCATGTGTAAAATCTATCACCTTAAACAGGTGCTTCACCTACAGAGACATTTTCCTGTCTCTGTAGGTGAAGCGCTTGCTGTTTACACAGGCACCTGAATTTGATCCCCAGAACCCATGTAAAAGAGATGAACACGGTTAACCATGCGTGCCATCCCGGAACTCAGGAGACAGAGGCAGGAGGATACCCTGGGTTTGCTGTCCAGCCAGTCTAGGCAAAATCAGTGCGTTTCAGGTTTAGTGAGAGACTGTGTCTCAAAAACAATGTGGAGAACCACTGAAGAAGAGACCTGCCATGGTCCTCTGGCCTCCCCATGGGCACACATACCTCTGGACTCTGGAGTCCAGTCCGGGGGAGCTGAGGAGTCTCCACCAGGGCTTGGAGGCTGTGTGGAACACCCTGAAGGAGTTGCCCAACAACCCAGAGTGAGAAGGGGCTGGAAAAGTGAGCCCTCTGGTGGCAGATGATGGTGGTACAGCCAGGCCAGTGGGTTTGCAAGACTCAAGCCAAGAATCAGCTTTCCAAAGTCTGGACCTCAACGGAGCAGAAGCAGGCTGGGTATCCACCCCCCTCCCCCTCCTCAGAACCAGAGCAGAGTGATCTCCCAGGTGGAATTCCTCTCTGAGGCAGGCAAATTTCCCAGTGAGAGAGGCTGTTTGGAACAGGAGCATACACCCTCTCCTCTTCGGCTGTGTATGACACTCAGAAGCAGAAGTACATCAAAGTACCTAACAGAAGACAGACAAGAGAAAACTGTAAAACTGTCCATTTCCTTCCAAGAGACCTCATTCTCCAATAACTCGCTGCCTACAGTGTCCAGCAAAGTGTTCAGCCCTGTAGCAAGTAGGGATCTTTAGGAATTCAGATCTCAAAACACACTGGAACATTCTAAAAAAAAAAAAAAAAAAAAAAAAAAAAAAAATTGAACCAGGCCACAGCATGATCCTAGGAAAGGCCACTGATCAAGACAGAGCTTTGAGCCAAAGAGAACTAACTCCATTCAGTGGTCAGGGAAACACAGTGAAGAGGAAACAGCTTGAAGGGGGTTTCGGAGCCTGTTTTAATCAAACACCAGCCAGGGTGTATATCTCTGGACCAGGGGACAGGGCAGAGCATATCTGGGAATTTCATCCACTGTAACCTCTGAATTCTCCATTGGTCAGCAGTGCAGGTGGCATTAGGTCTTCATATTGCTACACAATACCTCTCCCGAGAGCCTTGAAAGCAACACCACCGTGTCCTCAGCCTGAGTATCTCTCTACGTCCTATCACCCCTCCGGGAGGTCAAGGCTGTGTTCTCCTAGCATGGTCTTTGGATGGGCTGGTAAATGCAGGAAACTGAACAGCCACAGAGCAGAGGGCCCAGGCTTGAGGGCAGCCCACAATTCTACAGGAGGGTGGGGCGGGGCCACAGGGTTGATAACAAGCAAGCGGGAGATAAACCCTATGAACCAACCCCTCTACCTGAGAAATATCCACACTTAGCAGTTTTTAAGTAGCAAAGGGGACCTCATACTTGTCTTCCACTAAAATAGTAAATTTTGCTCACATTAAGTATCACTGGGCATTTTAATAACCACCCTTATGCAAACTCTTAACTCCTCAATGCAAAGTGAGACGAGACACCACACTGCTTGGTGTCCGTAACCCAGAGTCTGAGCCAAGGCTCAATAATGGGGGCCTGTTGACACAGCTGGGCTCTATGGGTAAGGTTGAGCTGCTCACCTGAAATCTTCCAAAGACGTTAGGATGTCACAAGGCCATTGCCATTACTGCAAAGATTCAGAGCCATGGAAGAGCAGTAGTTCCAAATGGGCAACATGGTTTTTTTTTTTTTTTTTTTTTTTTTTTTTGCTTTTGTTTTTGCTTTTCAAGACAGGGTTTCTCTGTGTAGTCCTAGCTGTCCTGGAATTCATCCTGTAGACCAGGCTGGCCTGGAACTCAGAGATTCACCTGCCTCTACCTCCCAAGTACTGGGATTAAAGGTGTGTGCCACCACCACCACCAGGCTACAACATAGATTTTTTAACCTGTTTTTGAAGATACATTTGTCTTTATTTTATGTGTATAAATGTTTGCCTGTATGTATGTATGTGTGTATGTATGTATGTATGTATGTGTACCACAAGCATGCCCTGTGCCCATGGAGGCCAGAGGAAGGTATCAGATGCCTGGAACTAGAGTTACAGATAGATGTGAGCCTCCAGACGGATGCTGAGATCCATGGAGCCAGCTCTCTGGCCCCATGACCTGTTTTTGATTACAGATGCACCACTAGCATTTAGCACAATGCCTAGCATATAGTAGGTGGTCAGCAAACATTTGCTGAACCTGTGCCTGAAGAAACAAGTCTATGGCAGCTGTCTCAGGAAAGAGGTAGTCTTCTGCTATGGGAGCTTTAGTTGGAGGCTGCTGGCTGGCAGCCTGGATGCAGTCTGCTGAGAGATTGGGTTTCGACTGCTCGGTGTTATAAAAATGTAATTCACAGCCAATATTTAAAAAACCAGGAGTTTTTCATCAACACCTGAATTTCCGGATCCTGTTAAAGAATCAGTTCTGGTTACCTTGGGTCTGCACCCTATCTATGCCACCTGCCAGTCAGACAGACACAGAAGCAGCCGCCTGCTGTATGCAAGGTAGATGTCCACTCCATTTGTGTTGGGAACCTGCTCTCATAGCCACTGGGCTGAGGGGCAGATGGGCTTCTGCGATAGTTAATCTTGTTTCTCCACTTGACAGGGAAACAGCACCATGGAAACGTCTCTGGGCCAGCCTCTGAGAAAAGTTTAACTGAAGAAAGACACCACCTGAATGTGGGTGGTGCCACTCGCAACCTGCATTCCCGGACTGATTGGAAGCCTGAAGATTTCATTCACTGTGCTTTACCTCCTGACTGTGAGTGCAGTGTGGCGAGCGCCCTCCCCTGTCCCAGGTAAGGGACACTGGCATTCTGAGCTCTGAGGGCAAGGTTTGATAAATTTGAGTCACACACACTCCTCTTTACACAGAGTAAATGAGATCTCAGCACAGACATCTGGAAGGAAAAGGGGGTGAGGGGGCAACAGGGGCGGTGCCAGAAGATCATATGCTGACTCTGCCAGATGCCTCTGACACCTTATCCCGGTCTCTCCTCACCTGTGCAAAGTAGGCAGTCAGCTCCATTTTTCAGAGAGAAACTGAGTTACAAAGCAGCTTCTTGACCCACCTGGGGGCATTCAGCTGACAGGAGCAAACTGGGTCTTTGGGGAATATGGTCGAAGAGTAGTCGTGGCCATGAGTGGGCTCAACGTGACAGCTTGACAACATGGGGACACAATAGGATGACGCAGAGCCCTTGGTAATATGAGGATGCAGAGCAGTGCTGTGGGAGCTAACGTGTCCTGCCTCACCTGCATTAACCCTGTTACTGCTGGAAAGTCACCCACCCCTCAGTGCTGCTATTCCTGGCAGGGTGAAATGGACATTCCACTGCTTACAAACCCATACATTCACCTGAAGCATGACACCGTAAAGGAAAAGCCTGAGTCCTGAAATGCGTCTCTTTGGGTTGGACCTTGGCCAAAACCATCTTATTTCTGTGTCTTGGTCTATCGTCTGTAAAAAGAGTTCTGACAAGTACAACAACCAGCACCCAGGGGCAAGTTTCATGAAAGCAGCTGCTACTTACTCTCTATTTATTCCCACCTTAGTCTGGTGCACAATGGCAACCACCCACGCCAATACACAGTCAACATGGAGTCACTTCACAAGCTAGGGTCCCACCTACAGAGGATAAGCATCGATCCCAGGCTCCCTGGGGACTGTCCTCCGGCTCTTTGTGCCTCTCTTTGCTCATTTCCTCTTCTCCAGCTCTACTTCCCTCCATCCAGTCTCTTTGTGAATAATTTCACCCCCATGAGGCCATCTTGAGACTTGACCTTCATTCCATGCAGGCCACCTCTGCTCCAGGGAGACCCTGACTTCCAGGGCTTGTTCTCATCAATCTCTAGGTTCTCTATTCACTGCCCTCTTGTATTGGATCCCCACTTGTTTTGGGGACTCTAACTGTGCACCCAAAGATTTCCTATGAAACTTGCAAGATAAGCCCCAAGTAAGAGCATGGCATTCCTACCAGAACTGGGATCAGGTCTCTGGAGTTCCCTCCCCTAGACTGGCTGCTAATACAAGTAATTATTAACAGTTAGAAAACCCAGTTTGGGGATTGCCTAATCAACTACATGCCAAGTCCATGGATGAACTGCCTTCCCACCGTGCTGAAAAGTACCATGACTTCTGTCTTAGTTAGGGTTTCTATTGCTATGAAGAGACACCATGACCATGGCAACTCTTATAAAGGAAAACATTTTATTGGAGTGATTTGCTTACAGTTCAGAAATTTAGTCCATTATCATCATGGTGGGAAGCAAAGCAGCATGCAGGCAGACATGGAGCTGGAGCGGAGAGTCCTTACATCTTGATCCAAAAGTAACAGGAAGTGAACTGAGATACTGGGTGTGGCTTGAGCATATATGAAACTTCAAAGCCCACCCCCACAATGACACATTTCCTCCAACAAGACCATATCTCCTCTAACAAGGCTACACCTCCTAATAAAGGCCTCTCCCTTTGGGGGCCATGTTCTTTCAAACTACCACAGCATCACTCTCTGGCTCACCCTGAAATATAAAACGCAGAAGCAATAGCCTTGTTCTCGTCATTCCTCACCTGTTGTCAGACCTGCTGGACTTGGTAGAGATTTCCCCAGAATCTACAGTCATTATTGAAAGGTCTTAGTCAGTTTCAAAGATTTTTTTTTTTTGTACAGCTTTGCAAATTTAGGTAATCAAGTTTGGGAAAGAGGGTAATCAAGCTGATTTATCCACAATTACCTTCCCCCATTATCCTCCTTGTTACTCTATTCTGCAATTACTTGCATGGAAAATTTTTATGTAATGGAGACAGTGAAGAAGGCTTCAGATACTTTGTGAGTCCTATATTGAGCCAGGGCTCAGCTCCGTCTGTGAGCCGACATGCCTCATAGGAAACATCTGGGGTAGGTTGCCTTTTAGGCAGGTAGGGGAAGTAATGCACAGATGTCTCATGAGCCAGTTCCAAAGTTAGCAAGCTCCTTGGACCTGTCCCACTTGAGAACTCACTGTCCCACTTGAGAACTAACCTGGCCCCAAGTGAGGACTTGCTTCCTGTCTAGTCAAAGTAGACATCCTGACCTCCCCAGTATACCCCAAGGATACTGGAAGCCATCGTGAAAACCAAGTCCTTCCATGTTTGCTAACAGCTCTGAGACCTCAGGAACCATTCTTCTCTCAATATCAATAGGGTGTCAAAACAATATTATTTGCAACAGCTTCACCCTAAATACTGCACAGAATTCTGGATATTTTAAATGCATGTTTTTTTCAGTCTCTCAACCATTACAAACTGTGGATTAATATTAAGCCTGTTTTTACAGATTGTCAAATGAAGGTTCTCAGACTCCAGAGCCCACGCCCATAGCAGCGAATTGTCTCCACTACTGAAAAGAAGGTGGGGACAGACTGAGAGGTAAAGTGGGTTCAAGTTTTACGTCTCTCAAAGGAGCATTTTGGAAGAAGCAAGAAATCTTGTCAGAAATGGAAAGAAAACCATTTCCTGTTGGGACTGGCCTGACATGGCACCGCTGACAGCATCCATCAGCTCTGTGGTGGGCATGCGAGACCCACAGAAGTCAGCTTTGATCTCAACCCATCCACCAGCTGTGGCATGACATGGAGGGTGACACCAGCCTCTCTAAACCCTTGTGTCTCCATAACGGAGAGGGCTGTTTGGGTGGTCTGTGCATGGCGTTTAGTGAGTTCCAGAGAACAGCAGGACAGGACACCTAGGGCAGCTGCCTGCTTCTCAGATTCTGCTCTTGTCTTATTCTGGATGAATTAAGCTGGGGTTCCCAATCCAGGGCATCCAGGGTGGTATACTCTGCCAAGGAGCCTCCTTACAGAGCCTCTTGTAACTGAAGAAGCCAGTGGGGCATGCCTCTTTATTCTTTTTACTTGTTTTCTTTTATTGGAATTTTCCTTGACATGATCTTTGCCTCATTTATTTCCTTTCTCAACGTACCAGTAACAATGGGCCTCTTCATTTTTTTAAATAAGAGATTTACAGTATCCAGCACCAGAAATGTGTGTGCGCGCACACCCACACGCGCGCGCGCACGTTGAGTCCTGCCGATGAATACTGCAGCCTAACAGCAGCTCCCCTTTTGAGGGAGGTCCCATTTGTTGTGGGCTATGCCAGCAGGCAGCACTCCAGCCTGATACAGAAGTTGGTCCCTCCACCTTAGAGGCCATTCCAAGTGGTTCCTAGCAAGACTTGGAAAGGAGACCAAAGCTCCTCTCCATCCTTACACCAGAGACCCAAGTTCTGAGCAGACACAGAGAGTAGCACACATCTGTTGGACTTGAAGGTCATGGCAGCCACTGAGATCTAGAGTGAACAATGCATAGTCCCTGCCCTCAGGGAACTCCAGTCTAAAGAGAAGCCATCTTTTGTCAAGAAGGTGCCTGTGCAGAGTGTCTTACAAAACTGGAGACTAACTCCATTTTACAATCTAGGTTAGAGAGATTAAGCATTTGGACTGTGACCACGCAGCAGGGCAGCAGGGACTCGAACCAGGCTGTTCAGCTTCTGATCAGTGAAGCCCTTCCTTCATCACACTTCCTCAAGAAGGATGTTTGCTATCCTTGGTTGACTGGCACTATGTTCGAGTGAGTCATGCCCGAAACAGTGAAGGGTCAGCTGGTGATGCAAGAACATGGATAGAGAGGGCAGACAAGGACTCTACTAACAGACACAAAGTCTACCAAGGCCGTGAACTAAAGTTTCTTCTCTCACACACTGGAGATAGATGTGCAGAAGCACGGCTCAGAGTCTTCCTGAGGACAGCTCACCCACAGGCTTCCCAAGAAAGCCTTGGTATCCTCTACCTCACTGAGGCAGTAAGAGCACCAAGGCTGGCAGAGGTTACATAAAGTGCCTCATGCTTGGGCAAGCTCAGGAGAGTCTGAGATGGATTCGAACTTCTTTATCATTGTCTCCGGACTGCTCCACATCCATTTTCAAAGCCCTCTCCAGAGTTCGGCACTGGAGGCCAACAGGTGGCAGTTCACAGTCATTGTAAAGTCCTTGCATTCAAGAACCAAGTCATCCCTTCTCCCCGATGTCTACTGAGCTACCCAGAAGCCTTTCAGAAGAGTCCACATGACCTCTTTGGTACCCTGGGTACAGCTCAGCCCTCACCCACATCTGTTACCTTCCCGACTACCCACCTGAAATCCCATCACTTCTCCCCAGTTCTAAGAAATGGCACGGCACCACCAGCTTTTCCTCTGTGCCAGTTGTGATGCCTTTTCTTGGAGCAGAACATCTGATATGGAAGATCTAGTCGCTGCCTTCCAGTAACCTTGTGTCCAAAAGGCAAGGCAGACCATGAGAGCCTGGTTATAAAATGTGACAAGAACTTGGGTGTGAAGAGAGGGCCACCCAAGCCCTTGGAAGGACAAAGAAGGGAGTCTGTTGAGTGGTTCAGGGAAAGTTAGAGAGCAAGAGGCCCTTTTCAGCTCCCAGTTGTGCCTGGAACCCTTGGAAATTGAGGAGGAAAGAAAGAAAGGGATGGGATGGAAGAAGGGGAAATCCCTCCAGTAGGAGAGACAGAGCAGCTGTTGATCATGTATGGGGCATAATTAACTTACAATTAACATCTGGAAAACTCATAGGCTTTCCTAGGTCCCCAAACTGCCCATGTTCTTCCATGGCAGGCAGGCACCGGCAGCTCAGCCCAAGCCAGCTGCAGGCTCAAATCCTATTAGGATTTATCTTGTTAGTTACGGGCCCATCATTCCTCTCAAGATTTTTATGAATCTTGATTTTATTATCTGACATATTAGTCTTCCACCCCAGTTTTGTGTCATTCATAAATTTGATAAGCCTGCCTTCAAGTTGCTGACAAATCCTTACACAGAAGAGAGCAGATTCAGAGTCCTGAGGCCCAACTCTTGGCAGTGACTCCAGCTGTGCCCCAGATGCAGAGTCACAGTTGGCACTTCCTGTCCCACCTAGGAAGAGTGGCCTTTGTACCCTGAATCAACACACAGAAGAACAGTGACCAGGACTAGTCTACCTATACTATCTCACCTGGGACTCACCAACCCAGACCATCCGTCTATTATATAAGATGCAGTCCAACAAGTCTCTAGGCATGCAGAAGACTCAGGCACTGAGCACTGGAGAGCTACTCACATGCACAGAACTGGGCTCCCTAAACATTTCCCACCAGCAACCTCTTTCATCTGAGAAATCTTCATGGGGCTCGAGGAATACAAGTATATAAAGTAAGTACGCAAATCAAACATTCACTGGTAAATCTCGTAAAGAAATTTATTTTAAACAATTCTTTGTCAGACATGATTTTGCCTGATTAAAGATTAAAGCAAATTTTTCACATTAATAAGATGGAAGTTCTTATCTGTCTAATGCAATCCAATCTAAAGAGATACGAATTTGATTCTTACGTGCTGAGGAATAATGGAAGGCACCTACTAAAAGCCTTTGTTTTCGCTAATTAAACCATTATGTTTCTATAGAGCTGAAAACTCAGTATGCACAGGAAAAGCACTACAATTCGTAACATACAACTGTCCCAAACTGGAGTCGAGGTCATTGGCATTGTGTGGTGGGACGGCTTTGCACAGGACAAAGTGTGTGAGCCGTGCATTCAGAGCCAAAGCTGTGGTAAAGATGCGCAGTGCAACCTGGGAAAGCAAGGCCCAAGCCACCTCCATTAATTAGGCATTTGATTTTGAATTCACGTCACTGGTTACCGAGCATTTGCAAATCTTTCACTTTGTTAAGGTTTGCATCACCACCATATCCAGCTATTCAGTCCCACATGGGGTTGTGACCCATACTCTAAGAGGCTTTTGGGCTGGCCTAGCTACTCTTCTTTTGCACGTAGTTTTAACTATCTTCTCTCAAGACCTTGGGCAGATTACCAGCTGCCAGTCAGAAGTGGAAGCGTGACCTGCTTTAGACACCTGCCATCTTAGCCTTTAGGAAAGGGAAGTGGTTTTATGCTATAAGAAACTATAATAATTGCAGCCCCTGGATAGTCCCTGGGAAAGGGGCCTCCCACCTCAGTTATATAACTAGCTGAGGGCTGCTCACAGACATTCTGTGGCCAGTCATTTTGATTGGCATCAAGCCCAAACACCTTGCTTCCACTTTTAGAGTGGTTACGGGTGTGTGCCACCAAGCCTCACTGTTAATGGCTTTTTAGGGCATGGTAATCATGAGTGTCTCTGATGATATTCACATCCTGCATACAAGACAAGGAAGGCAGGCATTCAGGAACAGTTGAGGTGGGGAGTTGTGCAGGACAGTAGTGACCCCCAATAAGAAAGATCCCCCCAACAAGAATGATCCCCACACCCCCAAGAGTGCAACCTGCTGAGCAAAGACACGGTAAACTGTTGCAGAATAATCTTTTTGTACACCGTGAAGATACGGCACTCTGATTGGTTTAATAAAAAGCTGAACAGCCAATCGCTAGGCAGGATTTCCGGGCACAGAGGGCACTGAGAAGAGGAAAGGTGGAGTCACCAGCCAGACGCGGAGGAAGCAGCATAAGCAATACAGAGATGAGGTAACGAGCCACGTGACAGAACACAGATTAAGATAAATGGGTTAGTTTAAGCTGTAAGAGCTAGTGGGACAAGCCTAAGCTAAGGGCAAGATTTCATAATTAAAAATACATGTTGTTATTGGGGATCTGGCAGTAGAGGGAAAGACTTCATTACAATAAACAGGGATGGCAATAAGAGATAGATAGCATCACCTCAGATGGCAATGCCACGACAAAAAAGTTCGGGAGATGATGCCCAAGGTACACAAGCTTAAGGATCCAAGTTTGAAGGCCCAGAATCCACACAAAAGTCAGGCACAGTATGCCAAGTCTATAGCCCTAGTGTTCCTATGGTGAAATGGGAGATGAAAACAGGAGAATTTTTAGAAGCCTGTGGGCTGGCTAGCCTGGTACAAACAATGGCAAACAACCAAGAGACCCTGTCTCCATGAGGTGGAAGGTGAGGACGGATATCCCAGGCTGTCCTCTGACCTTCTCAAGCATGTTATGTATGGCATATAGTTCAATGCCATGGGGAGACACACAGGCATGGGACAATTACAGAGAGTGCTCTATGAAAGGGTGCCCATGTGGGGCATTTGAGCAGGACGGATGGGGAGAACCAGTCAGATTAGGTGCCGATAAAGAGACACGGATTGGCCTTTCTATGGGGGCAATTTGGCAGGGGTTGAAGGAAAAGCCTTTGCCATAGAAGTTCCTCCTGAAGGAATTGAGCAGAGGAGCACAAGATTCACAGCAATGGTGGACCAGGATGTCTGTCATGGTTTTCTCTACAGCCTGGGGAAATCAGAGAAAGCCTGGCCATCTCTAGCACCAGTGGGCTGGTTGTGTTCACTTGCCTTTGTCATGGTCTTGCAAAAAACCATATGAAGGAGAATATCCTCAAAAGGCAGGCAAACAAGGAGGGTACAACATCATGTGAAAAGGCGGCCTGTAAGGGGCTTTATTTTGAAGCACATCTTTTGTGCAGAAATGTTTTGTATTATGAAAGGGGGAGGGAAAAAAGCTAAAGAGATACAATCAAAATGTTAACTTGTTTCCTCTTGGTAGTAGGCTCATAAATAATTTCATTTTCTTTCCAGTTTTCCTTCTGTATTATATAACTTTCTTATATTTGTTTCATAAGTAATCTTTTATTTAAGATAAAAGAAAAGGATCCTCAAGAGGAGAACTCATTTCAGAGCTGTAATTCTGCAAGGGGGTGCTTAGCCATGAGGAGGAGGAGCCCCCCCTTCCTGGGGAGATGGATCAGGCACCTAGGTACCTGGAGAAAGGGGCTGAAGCCTGCCAGAGTCACCTACATGTCTACACCTCCATCCTGCTTTGTCCTTTATGCATAGCCTCCAAAGGGCTAAATGCTGTGGGGACAGGCCTAGAGCCACTAGTCAGGATGGAGGAGTAGAGTTGAAAACTTCACAGAGAATCTTGAAGCCACTCCTTACCTCAGTATGTGTCCCCCTGGGGAAAAAAATGATGACCCTGAGACCCCAGCCTTGGCCGTGATCAACTTGTACTCAGGCACAGGAGATTCAGAGATGGTGTCTTTCTCCAGTCAGTAAAAATATGACTGGAAAGCACTTCATGTCCATCATTTATTCACTTAGTTAGTTACTATCCCCTGGGCATCCCCCTGGGCCAGAGAGATCTCAGATCCTAAAGGCACACAGCCCAACAAGATGACTGTTGTCCTGACCCGAGGCCACATAGATAAATGGCACCCAGACTGGTCATAACTACTGTTGGTCTGTACTTACACTAGGACTGTCCAGTGTAAAATCTCATTCAGCCCTGTCCAGGCTCAGACCTGCATCTGAGTCCCTGCTTACAGGAGACAGAAGAGGAATCCAGGTCTGCAGCATCCACCACAGCCCTCACCAAGTTCTCCTTGTATTTAAACTTGGAATAACTAAATTGAATCCAAAAGCTCCTTGACATACCTTCAGATTCACAAAGAGGGAAGGAGGAGCCCTCGGGCATGAGTTAGAAGTGCTGACAGAGCAGTTGGGAAGATATTTTTTTTCTTGGTTTTTCTTTTTGTACTGTTCTTCTGGATTAATTCAAAACAGGTGCTCACATTGCTTATACTCTTGAGAAGAAAATGGAAGCCACAACTTACTCTTAAGACACAGAAGACTCAGAAAGTTCCCCAGGCTCTGGCTGAGGCCCTTGACACACTTTGGCTTGGCTTTTCAAGGGAAGACAGCTTTCTAACAAGGTCTTCTGACATCCAAGGAGACACTGTACTTGTTAAAGAAGAGCCCAAGATTGTAGTAAACTTAGTAAACTAAGACAGACAGTTGTTATAAGCAGATGGCTTACATGGGCAGGAGAGGAATGTCCAAGTAACAAGAGGGCTACTGGGAAAGGGACACAGAAGACATCTGTGGGTAAGAATGTATGTTGAGCAAGTATGAAGATCTGAGTTCAAATCCAAAGAACCCACGGAAAAAGCTAAGTGTGGTCAAGTGTTCCTGTAACCCCAGTGCTGAGCAGGCAGAGACTGAGAACTGGTTGGATATCTTAGTTAAGGTTTCTATTGCTTTGAAGAGACATCATGACCATGACAACTCTTTTAAAGGAGGATATTTAATTGGTGCTGGCTTACAGTTTCAGAGGTTTAGCCCATTGTCATCATGGCTGGATATGGAGGTATGCAGGCAGATATGGTGCTGGAGAAGGAGCTGAGAGTTCTACATCTTGATCTAGAGGCATCAGAAAGAGTCTGACTCACTGGGAATGGCTTGAGCACAGGAGCTCTCAAAGACCACCCCAACAGTGACACACTTCCTCTAACAAGGCCACACCTACTTCAGTAAGGCCACACCCCCTACGGGGTGCCATTTTGTTTCAAACCACTACACTGGCGGAATAAAACAAAGAGTGATAGCACAAGACACCTGACACCCTCCTCTGGCCTCTGTGGCTGCACATGGGGATGTCTGTCCTTAGGGCTGCTCACCCATGTGTCCTAGCAGTGACTGCTCCTCCTCCCCCTTCTCATCTTCCTCTTCTTCCCCTCCCCCTTTTCTTCTTTCTCCCCTCTTCCTCCCTTCTCCATTCCTCTTCCTACACACATATTTACACATGCACACATGTACTGGTGGTAAAGACAGGGGCTTGGAGACCAGCTCTCAAGAGTACAAAGATATTGGTGAAATGTGTGACATGCTCCCTATGTGCCAGGCAAAACTGCCAGCGTGTATGCCTGGATGACTCCATCCTGTAGATACATTTGTACCTCTTCTCTGTAGATGAGTGAACGGAAGAAGGAGAGGATGAAGGAGCCAAAAAGAGATGGAGAACTGATCCCAGGACCTCTGGCTCAGATCCTTGGGTCATTGCCATACAAGTCCAGTCTATCTGGATACCGCTTTGTTAGATGCACCGGCTGCAGTGTGGGAGACTCAGAAGACAGTGCTCCATCCACCTGCAGCAACAGAGCCATGGCTACAGAGACTTTAGAATGGGAAGAAGCCCACTGGCAAATGACCACAGGGAAAGGGGTCCCTCCCCAAGCTCCAGTTTCTCACATGTGAGATAACTGAGAGTATCTTTGTCATGGTGGCTTAGGTAGTTTCACTGCACATCAAGCATACGAGCCTCGCCTGAGGAAGGTGAAGGGAAGGAGGAACAGGAGGAGGAGGAAGAGGAAACAGAGGAAGAGGAGGAGGGGGGAGGGAGAAAAAAGTATGGAGGGGGAGGAAGAAGAGGGGAAAGGGAGAAGGAAGAGGAATGGAGAAAGGAGGGATAGGGGAGAAAGAAGGAAAGGGGGAGGGGAAGAAGAGGAGGAGGAGGAGCAGCCACCGCTAGGACCCATGGGAGAGCAGCCCTAAGGACAGACCAGGTAGCCGGAGCCACAGCAGGGTTACGCAGAGGAGAGCACACTAGCCACAGATGAAGCCTTTTCCTGATGCCCGCAACTCTCTTCCTGCTCCAGCTCTGCCCAAGTCCCCAGCTCACCTTTAGCCCCTCACTGCCCCTGGCAAGTCCCCCATGCAATGATGAATTTCCCAGGCAAGTACAGTTGGCCTCACTACAACCTAGGATCTCAGGACCCTGCTGTCCCCCCATGGCACCAAGTGGCGTAACGAAACCAGCACATGCTCCTACTCACCTTGGTTCCAGGGCCTCATACAGTACCTGACACAAGTGGGCTCAGCTATATCTGTACAGGGCAACAGAGGTGAAGCCAAGGATATTATCTTAAATGAGGAAATGCCACTCGCAGAGTCCTTGGCCTTTTCAAGCTGGTCTTTGTATTCTTAAAAAAAAGGGGGGGGGCCTCTCCCAGCAAACCTTAGGTTTCATCCCTTTCCCAAGCAAAGACTCATGGGAAAGTTCACTCTGGGAAAACAAGGAAAAGACCCCAGCCTGGAGTTTATCTTGTTCCCTGGGCCTGTGACACAGCTCTTGTGCTTCCTAGGAAAGCATGATGCACTATGCTGAGGGGGACACCAGGCCTTCCTTTAGGGAAAGATCTGCTTTTAATGAAAAGAAGCTTGCCCAAGGTACCACCCTGGAATCTGCCAAGAAACACAGCTACATTCAAATGACCCCAAGAAAGAGAGGAAAGGAGCTGGGTAGAGAGTCCAGCAGGCAGAGTGTTTGCCGCACAAGTGTGAGGACCGGAGTTTGGATCCCCAGAACCTATGAAAGAGCAGGGTGGGTGTGGGGTGGGTGGGGTGGCCTGGCACAGGAAACAGAGTCAGGAATTCTCAGAGCCTGCCCAGGGGGTGGCCTGGCTCTGGGCTGAACAAGAGAGCCTGCCTCAGGGTAGAAGGTAAACAGTAATGGACAAAGGCACTTTGTAACCTGGGGCCTCCACACACATGTGAACCCCCACTACATGCAAATTCAATATATGGATATATATGCATATCACACATACATTCATTCAAAACATTTGTACATAAAGACAAACAGGGTGGGGAGGACAAGGCCACACCTGCAGAACTTTGCATTTCTGTAACAAAGGAGGAGGAAAGGCCCTACCACTGGACAATGCTCTGACAAAGCTCCCTGGATGATGATGATGATGATGATGAAGATATAAAAACATTTTAAAGGAAAAAGATACAAAATACTTCCCAAGGCCTTTCCTGGCTCAGATAATGGGCATAAGACAATTCATCTAGCATTATTCTGGGACTATCAAAGTTCCATTTGCTCAGAACATGTCCATGTCCTTCAGAATGTCCAGGGTTCCACTGAGGTCATCAGGGTCACTTGATTATCAGAAAGCCTCACAGCTGGTCCCATCTCCTCTTCCCATCAAATCTCGTGTAAATTGTCCCAACATAGGAAACACTCACTTTCAAATTTCTTTGCAAAGCACTGACCATCTCACTTACTGGGAGTGTGTTCTGGGTGAGTTCATTAGCCTCTTTAAACCATGAATTCATCATCAAAGAGAAAAAGAACATATAAACTTCCTGGGAGGGTTCGGTGAAGGAAAGGGAATGGAAAAACAATTAAATTATAATCTTGAAAATAAAAAAGTAGGGAGAAAAAAATCTTTCTAACCCATAGAGTTAAAGAGTTAGATAATAATTATCTTCCTAGAAATAAACTTTATTATAAAAACTTATCCTGAGAATTTAATAATGCATATAATAAAGTATGATCATATCCACTCCTCATTTCTCCCTTCCAACTTCCTCCAGATCTCCCACAACCAACTTGCCTTCTCCTTCCTAACATTGTTTTTTCCCTCCTTCCCTCCCCCTCCCTCCCCCCCTGCTGTGTCTTTTAATAATCTACTAAGTGCAATTAGTGTTGCCCATTTGTGCCTGGATGTGAGACCACTGGCTGGCGTGTGGGAACATTCCAACAGTCGCATCTGCAAGGAACAATCCTCTCTCCCTGTCCTAGTTTGCTTCCCCATCGCTAAGATCCAACCCTGACCAAAAGCACCAACCAAAGGGGGATGAGCAGGTTCACCTGCCTATAGTTTATGCTCCATCATCAAGGGAAGCCAGAGCAGGAGCTGAGGCAGGAACTAAAAGCAGAGACCATGGAGGGGCGCTGCTTACCAGCTTGCTCCTCTGGCTTGCTCAGCTCTCTTTCTTTCTTTTTTTTTTTAAGATTTAATTAATTAATTAATTAATTATATGTATGCCTGCAGACCAGAAGAGGGAGCCAGTTCTCATTACAGATGGTTGTGAGCCACCATGTGGTTGCTGAGAATTGAACTCAGGACCTCTGGAAGAGCAGCCAGATGCTCTTAACCGCTGAGCCATCTTTCCAGCCCATCAGCTCTCTTTCTTATACAGCCCAGGCCTACCTACCCAGAGACCACACTGCCCACAGTGGGATGGGTCCTCCTATAGCAATGAACAGTTAAGAAATGCCTCACCCAGGCCCACAGGCCACTCTGATACAGGAAATTCCTCAACTGAGGTTCCCTCTTCCCAGCTATGTCTGGGTTTGGGTCAAGTTAGCAGAAACAAACTATGACACTCCCCAAACAGCTATCAAGGACCAATAACCATTCAGTTAGGGTTGGGGCCAGGTGAGCTCCTCCCTGTCTCTTCTGGAAGTTTGTATGGGTCTCATGCAGGCAACAACAGCTGCTGTGAATCCATGAGAGAAGGAGCCAATTGCCTTATCACACACAGCCAAGAACACAGTAAGAACTCATGAAGTGATTTAATGCTATCATCTTCTTCTCCCACCTCATTCCCTGTTACTGTTTGTGTTTTTTAGCAAACAGTGACAGGACCTCTTACATTACCGAACGGCAACATATTTGTCTTTCATATAGGTTTTCATAAACAGGTGTTAATATTTAAAAGTCTAACTCTGCATGCTCTCATTGATGACTGAAGAGCTTGTCAATTGTCTACCAGACTGAATTAAAGGTAAACACATCCAGAAGCCAAGTACGTCAATTATTTAAACAAAAGCATAAGTGAGAATTTCAGGGACTTTTGTCAGCAGTGTTATATTTATTAATTTGGGGCTGATATAAAGTGACACAACATTCCGGATAGGTAAAGTCTGTACTGAATTTGGAAAATACATAGAATTTTAGATGGCAGAGCAAGACCATTGGAATGATGACTCTAAAATCCATAAATATATTCATGATAGAAATGAGAACCAATGGTGATTTTGCTGTCATTTTGTTTTGTTTTTGAGGCAGCATCTCATGTAGCCCAGAGTGGCCTTAAACTGGCCATATAGCTAAGATGACCCTGAACTCCTGACCCTTCTACCTCTACTTCCCAAGTTCTAGGGTCACAGGTCTGTGCCGGTCTACCTGATTTGTATAGTAATGGGGAAGTAATGCTAATGAGGATGGAACCTTGTAATGCTAGGCAAGCACTCTGCCAACTAAGCTACAGTACCACATCCTGATGGGTTTTTACTAAATACAATTTTGTGATGAAACACATAATCTATGTTCAAAGTGTTCTTTTTTTTTCCCCCCTGGGATCAAACCCTAGCCCTTATAACAGTCAGGCAGATGTTCTAACTCTGAGCTATACCCACAACCCTTGGAAATCATTTTAAAACCTTTAAAATTTTTAGATTTATTTTATTTTATGTGTATGAATGTTTTTCCTGAATGTATGCATGTATGTGCACCACATGGGAGCCTAGTGGACACGGAGGACAGAAGAGGATGTTGGATTTCCTTGAACTGGAGTTATAGATGGCTGTAAGCCACCAGGTAGGTGCTAGGAACTGAATGCCAGTTCTCAGAAGGAGCAATAAGTGCTCGTAACTGCTCAGCAATCTTCCAGCCCCCTTGAATTTTGTTTTGTTTTGTTTTTTGTTTCTTCAAGACAGGGTTTCTATGTGTAGTTTTCGTGCCTGTCCTGGATCTCGCTCTGTAGACCAGGCTGGCCTTGAACTCACCAAGATCCGCCTGGCTCTGCCTCCTGAGTGCTGGGATTAAAGGTGTGTGCCATCGCCACTTGACTGAAAAAAACTTATTAAAGAAACATGCAGTTCAAGACTGATGGAACCTCCTTGCATGTTTTTTCTCTTTCTTTCCTTGAAAACCACTGCTGGTAAGAATGAAAACGTAAATACAAATCCACACCCAGGCAGAAGAGCCTCAAGGATAATAATCGGTTAGCCAAAACAGGTAAAGGAATATGGGAAAGATGAAGTGCACGGGAATGAAATAAAGACTAATGTAATAAAGAAACCTCCCTATAAAGGAGGTTAGCCACAGGAGGGATCCAAACTATGCACAAAAGTTTCTCACCACTCATTGGTAGCTCAGAAATTGCAATGTACAGGCCACTCCAAGGACCCCAGAGAGAAGGAACAGCTGCAGCCTGCAGAGTCCAGCCGAGATTTCGGCAGCTAACTGGTGCTGCCAGGTAAGTCTGGAATTGAAATTTCTCCAACTGTAACTTTCCACTGAAATCCCAAAGAGGCAAACGAAGGACAAAGCACATCCCAGGATTAAAGTGTACAACATACCATCAAAGGTGACAGCTGAGGCAACCGAGAGCCACGGCTCTGAGGGCAAAGGTGAGCCAAGGCACGAGTCAAGTGCAAGCGAGATAAACAGCACTCCAAGAGGGGACTAACAATCCCGAGTCTCTACAGTGTGTAAGCCACAACGCCTGTACGAGTAAAACAAAATAGGAAGGTCTGCAAAGAGAGGAAAGAGATGTTACCCACAATCAAGGTGGGGGGAAAATATCAAAACTATGGATTGTCATGATGTGGGAATTAGCAGTAAAGGATTACCTAGTCTAAATGTTAAAGGAGGATAAAGAGAAATGTACACAATCCAACAGATGGAAACCATCAACAGAGAAACTACAGCTCTGACAAAAACAACCAGATTTTTTAAAAAACTAGAACTGAAAGGAACTTCTGCAATAAAGCACGCATCACCCAGGCTCGGAGGCAGAATAGACACAGTCAAACAAGGAATTAGTGAAAATGAAGGCCAGTCTAAAGACGATCCCTTAAACTGAGTCACGAGGCAGAAAAGTCATGAATAAACAAAACAGAGTACCTAACGCTTATGAGACAATAGCAGACAGTCTAATACAGATCCAAAAGGGAAGAAGCAGAAGGGATATGGGTGTGGGGAGGGGAGGGCACGGGGGAGGGGGGAGACACCATCTTAAGACTATTCAGTTGATGAAAGAAAGCAAGCCAGAGCTTGAAGAATCTCACTGAACCCAGCAAGGAAGATACAAATGGGATGAACTCAAGCACATCACAGTCACACTGCTTGAAAAACAAAATGCAAAGAGAAAGCCTTAATGCTGTCAAATAAAACAACACACGATATTTAGGACAGTGGCAATGAAGGCAGAAATGACAGAGCCCGCAAAACAAGATAAAGACAGCCTCAAAACGCTCAAAGAAACTGACAGCCTTGGGTTCTATATCTGCCAAAATAGCTTTAAAAGTAAAATCGAAATGAAGACAACTGCAGGGAAATAAAAGCCAGCAGAATTCATTCCCAGCAAACTATACGAGAAACGGGAAAGGAAATTCTTCAAGCGTAAAAGACACAATTCCCAACGGAAAATCAAATCTAAAAGAAATAATATCAAGTGTTGTAAATGCAAATATTTACAAAGACTATCAATTGGATTAATTTATGAAATTCAAGGCAAAGATTATTGGGATATTTTTATGGGACTTATAATTTAAAACAAAATCTAGGGTAATTTACCAAAGGCTGAAAAGCAAGAAGGACGGATGCTGTCGTAGATGTTTACATTGCAAATGTGGTACTTCCCTAAGGATGATGATGATTAGCAAAAATACACCCTGATCTCTAGAGAAACTAGCAAACTATATTAGAAGGGTATAGGTTAACATTAAAGAAATGATATAATGGAGGATATCAACAAGTATTTGACAAACCTGAGAGACTGTAGAAAAAGAAGGTAAAAGAATAGATGAGTTGGGCAGTGGTGGCGCACGCCTTTAATCCCAGCACTCGGGAGGCAGAGCCAGGCGTATCTCTGAGAATTCGAGGCCAGCCTGGGCTACCAAGTGAGTTCCAGGAAAGGCGCAAAGCTACACAGAGAAACCCTGTCTCGAAAAAAAAAAAAAAAGAAAAAGAAAGAAAGAAAGAAAAAGAATAGATGAGACAAATGAATACTGAAAGTAAATAATCCATTTAAACCTACAATAGATATTATTGCATTAACTGTAAATGTATTAACACTTCTAACTAATGACAGAGACTGGCCAGATGAGTAAAATTAAAGAAAGAACTGAATGCTGTTTATAAGAAACATCTTTAAAAAATGCTAAGAGAGTAAAAAGGATATTTTGAAATTAAAAGGATACAAAATATATTTTGTATAAATATTAGTCTCATGAAAGATAATATAGAAATATGTTAATGTTAAATAAACTTCAAAATAAGGAATTTCACAAAAAAAAAATGACATTTTCATTAGTTTTATCACCTGGGCTTATAGGGATTCACAGGGACTAAGCCAACAACCAGGGAGCCTGCCTGGGACTGACCTAAGGCCCTTTACATATATGTTACGGTTGTGTAGCTTGGTCTTCTTGGGGGACTCTTAACAGTGGGAGCAGGGGCTGCCTCTGGCTCTTTTGCCTGCTTTTGAAATCCTTTTTGTTATACTGGGTTACCTCGCCCAGCCTTAATTATGAGGGGAAGTGACTAGTTTCACTGCAACTTGATATGCCAAGTTTGGTTGATATCCATGGGAGGCCTGCCCTTTTCTGGAGAGAAACCGAGAAGGAGTAGATGGGGGAGGTGGAGAGAGGAAGTAGGGGAGGGGCTGGGAAGAGAAGAAAGAGAGAAAAGAGCAGTCAGGATGTGAAAGAAAATAAGAGCAATAAAATAAAATAAAATAAATTCATCAGGAGGTAAAAGCGATGCATTAACTAGAAACACATTGATAGAAATTATAACATGCAAATGACTAATAGAGAAAAGGAACAGTAACAAAAATATTGTTAGTTACTCAGTTAAAAGTAAGACGCATGAGGTTGGGAGTGTCTTCGTCCATTTTCTGTTTCTATTACCTAATACCAGAGACTGGGTAATTTATAAAAAAAAAAAAAACCTGTTTGGGGGAGGTCCAATCCAGAAGTGCTCCTGCATATCCATCCACTGTGGATAGTGCTGCATCATTCCATGGAAAAAGGAAGACGGGACAGGAAGGGCAGATGAGGACAAGGAAGAGAACTGACAGCAGCAGGCTGTCACCATGAGGGTGAAGCCCTGGGACCTATGCACCTCCCATCAGGCCCCACCCCCATCAGCCCCACCCCCCATCAGGCCCCACCTCCCATCAGGCCCACCCCACCTCCCATCAGGCCCCACCCCCCATCAGGCCCCACCTCCCATCATCAGGCCCCACCTCCCATCAGGCCCACCCCCCATCAGGCCCCACCTCCCATCATCAGGCCCCACCTCCCATCAGGCCCCACCCCCATCAGGCCCCACCTCCCATCAGGCCCCACCCCCATCAGGCCCCACCTCCCATCAGGCCCCACCTCCCATCAGGCCCCACCCCCCATCAGGCCCACCTCCCATCAGGCCCCACCTCCCATCATCAGGCCCACCTCCCATCATCAGGCCCACCTCCCATCAGGCCCCACCCCCATCAGGCCCCACCTCCCATCAGGCCCCACCTCCCATCAGGCCCCACCTCCCATCAGGCCCACCTCCCATCATCAGGCCCCACCTCCCATCATCAGGCCCCACCTCCCATCAGGCTCCACCTCCCATCATCAGGCCCCACCTCCCATCAGGCCCCACCCCCCATCAGGCCCCACCTCCCATCAGGCCCCACCCCCCATCAGGCCCCACCTCCCATCAGGCCCCACCTCCCATCAGGCCCCACCTCCCATCAGGCCCCACCTCCCATCAGGCCCCACCTCCTAACACGGTTACACTGGAGATTAACATGTCCTTATTGGGAACATTGGGAATGTATTCACCGCAGCAGGAGGGAAGCATCAAAATATAAAATAACACAAAAAGAAACACAGGGAATGCTGGCATCAATAGGACAAAACAACAATTATCTCAACAGCAACAATAAAACAACCCAAAGACTTTAATTATCCCCTCTGATGGAGAGAGCCCACCATCACATTTAAAGGGCTACACTGAAGAACACGTTTGTAAGGGCTTAAATAGCAAAGTCAACTTGCATTAGTATATTTAGAACTCTGTGCCCACCAAACAGAAACTGCTCATTATGTTCAAGCTGTGTATATTTACTCTTAAAATTCACTATCTATGGCCACACAGAAAATGGTAATCATAACTAAATAGATGAGTAAGCTACAGCCTTTGATCTCAATACAATGAAGCTATTTTTACACCATCATTAATCCATATTGATAATTATGTAACCAATACACAGAAAGAGAAAGTAACTTGTCCAAGTTTTCACAGCTAGTTAATAGCACATAAGTACTGTTACCCAGAACATTCTGAACCAGAGGTTTACATCACTAACCACTGTGCTACTCTGCTTTCCACACAGGTGGGGGCATTTCCTCAAGATATTCTCATTCATTCCTCTTTCTCTCTCTCTCTCTCTCTCTCTCTCTCTCTCTCTCTCTCTCTCTCTCTCCCCCCCTCCCTCTCTCCATATGTGATATGTGTATGTGTATGTTTGATATACACACATACATATATATGTATATCAGAATAGTTAAAAAATACCAACTACAGTAATTAAAATGTCAATTGAATCACAACAGGTAAATAGAAAATCTGAATAGGACCCAGCTGCAAGCTCGCAGACATATGATATTTGCCTCTGATATTTGCCTCACCGAGACAAACTAGAGTCTCTTCATGACAGAGAAACCATCTGACAGGGAAGAGAGAGAAGACAGCTCAGTTGGTCAGGCATTTGCTGTGTAAACTTGAGGACCCAGTCCATCCCAGCACCCATGTAATAAGCCAGGGGCAACAGTGTGCACCTGTAATCCCAGCACTGGAGAGGCAGAGACCCAAGCATCCCTAAGAGATGCTTGAACTCCAGATTCAGCGAGAGAACCAATCTCAAAAGCTAGGGTGGAGAACACCTAGGGAAGATATGACCTCTGGCCTCCCCTGTATGTCCTCAACATGAATGTGCACCTGTGAATACACACATACACAAGCATGCACACAAACACACAGTTAAAAGAAATAACCATTACACTAGAGAATTAATATTAAACAACTAAAGCATAAAATACTAGACACTACAAAGAATATTTCTATTTCAGGTGGGAAATGACTTTCTAAATAAGAAAGAAATCGTACTGGAGAAAAATGGCAGTTTTAATCATATGAAAATCCAAACTTTTGAGGAATAGAAATCACAAAGTAACTTCAAAGCCAACCATGGAGGTATAGACAACATTTGCAATATGTGAAGGTCTAATATCTGTCATACTGGATATTTCTCTCCTTGCTCTGACAAAATATCTGACAAGAAGCAATTTAAGAGAGGCAGGGTTTACTTTGATTCATGGTTGGAGGGGTACAACTCACCATGGTGGGAAATCCTGGTGACAGTCAGCTCCATGTGGGCAGGAGTGTGTGGCAGCTGCTTGCTCACCTCTCCATGACCAATAAGCAGAGAAAAGCCAGGCTATAAACTTCAACACCTCTTCCCACCCACCATGCCAAGACAGGACTCACTTCCTTTAGCAGGGACCCAATTCCTAAGGTTCCACATCCTCCCACTACAGCGCCACCAGCTGGGGACCAAGTATTCAGTCACATAAGCCAAAGAAGAGCAATCTGGAGATCCAGTAGAAGCATGAACAAAAGAAAAGCTGCACATTTTACCGAAGACCAAGTGTGTGTGGGTAAGAAGATGCTCAACACTGAATACAGAGACATGAGAAGCAGATGCTACAGTCCCTCCCAGACATAACAGATGTTTACATCCTATACAGGGGCTGGAGATGGCTCAGAAGTTACAAGTGTTTGTGACTCTTGCACAGGACCCAAGTTCACTTCCAAGTACAAGCTCGGTGGCTCACAGTCCTTTTCTCCAGCTCCAAGGGACTAACCACTCTCTTCTGCCTTAGCAGGCACCTGTACACATGTAGTATCCACTCACACAAAAACATACACACCTACTCATAAGATAAAATAACAAAAAGAAACCAATTTAACATCCAGCATTAGACCAAAAAAAAAAAAGGGGTCAACTTTCACATGTCTGGTGACACGTAAATATAGATAGTAGACCATTTTGAATGGACAGCTTGTCAATGTGGAGATAAATAAAAACTACACAGGGGCTTTGATCCAGAAAAATCCACTGTAAAAGCTTTTTAGGCAACAATATCACAATGCTGTTTGTCACATAAATAATGAAATATTCTAAAATTCTATTCCTAGATTAATAGATTAGGGATCCAGGCAGCTAGTAAAAATAATCAAGCATAATTTACACAGATAGAAAATATCTACAAGATAAAGAACGTAGAAAAAAATTAACCTGTAATGGAAGGTAACTCTGTGGGGCTTCTGTAGGCTGAAAGTGAGGCTGAGACAGGGTCATTCTCTAGTCTAGGCTGGCAATTCACTATGAGACCAAAGCTGGTTGCCAAAATGTTTACATTTAAAAAGTGAAGGGAGTGATCCTGATCCTGATAGAGATAGATGAAGGGATTCAGGAAGCATTTCATCTTTCTTTGGGGGGAAATGCACTCTTTCCAACACATCCACCTTGCCATCCTTTCTAGCATTTGTCAAGTCAAACACACTTCTTTTTTTTTTTTTTTTTTTTTTTTTGAGACAGGGTTTCTCTGTGTAGTTTTGCGCCTTTCCTGGAACTCACTTGGTAGCCCAGGCTGGCCTCGAACTCACAGAGATCCCCCTGTCTCTGCCTCCCGAGTGCTGGGATTAAAAGTGTGCACCACCACCGCCCGGCTACAAACACACTTCTAATAGCTGTGACTCTGGGATAACCTTGTGCAGTGTTTTTTATCACATATATCATAAAATTTTATCTACCTGTTTTAAAAGATTTTCAGAAGGAGGTTTTTTTAAATAGCAATATTATATTTTCTCTGTGTTTGTAATTGCAAGCCATTGTCCAAGTGGACCATTTGAGTTTTGATCCATTTCATTTTACTTAGCATACATACTTCCTTAGATGTGTAGGGACCGTTGCAATGAAAGTCTTTACAGGTGAAGATTTTTATGCCTCTTACTCTGGCACTTCAATGTATTTCCCCACAGAACTTTAGAGTAAAGGGGCAGGACTAATTCTGTGGTCAATGTGTTACAGCATTGCTTCTGAAAGAGGGCCATGGCCATTTCTAACTCTACCTGCTGCCTCTGTCAATGTCCCTTGTCATGGTGTGAATGGCCCCCATAGGCTCATAGGTATTGGCACTATTTGAAAGGATAGAGAGGTATGGCCTTGTTGGGGGTTGGCTTTGAGGTTACAAAAGCCCAAGTCAGGCCCAATGGCTCTCTCTCTTCCAGCTGCCTGCTCTCAGCTACTTCTCCAACACCATATCTGCCTGGATGCCATCATGCTGACAATGAACTAAACCTCTGAAACTATAACCAAGACTTAATTAAATGCATTTTTAAAAATAAAAGTTGCCTAGGTCATGGTGTCTCTTCACAGCAAGAGAGCACTGTCAAAAACAGAAACTGGTACCAGGAAACAGGGTATTGCTGTGGCAAGCCTAACCATGCTGCTTGTTGGCAGAATGTAGACTTGGGACTTTGGATTAGGAAAACAGTTGAACACTTTAAGCAGGGCCTCATGGACCATACTAGTAGAAATCTGGAAGACAGTGATACTGAGAGTAATGCAGATGAATTATCACAGCATGGCTCAAGAGGTTTGAAAGAAGAATATTAGTAAGTGGCCTAGAGGCTGTTCTTGTGATATTTTAGCAAAGAAGGTGGTTGTTTTTTTGTCAGGTCCAAAAAAATTCTTCCTGAGGCTAAATTGAAGAGTTTGGGATTAATAGTGTTGGCAGAAGAGATTTCAATACAGCCTAGTATTGACTTTGTTGTGTGGTTATCAGTGGCCACTCTTATACAGATCTATAATTTTTTTTTACAAAAGCAAGCTGAGCAAGCAAAAATACAAAATGTACAGTTTGAGGAGAAAAGGAACACCAGGAAGCAAAATGGAGCTAAATAGGGTTTAAGGAGATAAAAAGTTGAAAGAAAAGCTTGATGTTCAATGGAATAAAGGGAGCAGTGACCTCAGGCAAAGACCCCACCCAGCTTAGCTTCCAACTTGTGGAAAGGAATTTTTAAAAAGCTTAAGCAATGGATGAAATCACTGACAACAGAAAGCTGGTGTAGATGTAATGGAACTAGGGTACCATGTTACAGCCTCAGTAAGCAGAACTTGCCAGTTTCAGCCACGTGGTTCTGGCTTTAGAGTCAAGGATATAAGAAAGGAGTTATGAATATTCCTCCATGGCTAAGGAAAGCCACTTAAGCCAGGCAAGCGTCAGGGGATTTCACAGGGGGTTACAGTTAGGAGATTGCCATGAGTCTCAGAAAAGACTTTGAACTTTTAAACAGTGTTGAGACTGGGATAGATTATGAAGACGTTTGAAGTTGGTCTTAAATGCATTTTACATTACCATGTGGCTACAAGCCTATGGAGTGGAGTGTGGTGGTATGAATAAAAAGGGCCCCCATAGGATCATAGGGAGTGGCACTATTTGAAATGATTAGGGGGTGTGGCCTTTTGGAGTAGGTATGGCTTTTTGGAGCAGGTGTGGCCTTGTTGGAAGAAGTGTGTCACTGGGGGTGGGCTCTGAGGTTGCAAAAACCCAAGCCAGGCCCAGTGGCTCTCTCTCTTCCAGCTGCCTGTGGACATGGATGTAGAATTCTCAGCAACTACTCCAGCACCATGTAAGCCTGCATGCTACCATGTTTTCCCCATTTTGATAATAAACTAAACTTCTGAATGTAAGAAAGCCCAAATTAAATGTTTTCCTTCATAAAAAGTTGCCTAATCATGGTGTCTCTTCCCAGCAATAGATCACTGACCAAATACCCCTTCCAACATAAATTATCATTGGGATGTTAGGCTTTCAGTTTTCTTAAATGTTCTATATGATGTAAAATGCAGAAAGATTGATTCAAGGCACATTCTCGCTTCAAATATCCTGTAGCAATCACCAAAGAAACCCTAGTGTCACATTCAGAACTCGTGTGTGTGTGTGTGTGTGTGTGTGTGTGTGTGTGTGTGTTCTGTAACAGGAAATATCCATGTTGATTATTACTGGTTATGCATAAATATCATAAATCTTTACCATAAATTATTTAAAATATAAGTAGCACGAAGGATGGCCTACAGAGCTAGTTCCAAGACAACCAGGGCTACACAAAGAAACCCTGTCTTGAAAAACAAAACAAAGAAACAGACAAAGTAGCATGAAAAAAACCCACCAAATTTATATTATCTAATTCTATTAGCACACCCCACCCCACTCCACCCCTGAACAAAAAACAAAAACCACCACTAAGGTGTCTTATTGTGGGTCCTTAGAGGGATGTTATCATAGCTAGAAGAACAAATTGAATGTGTCACATCACCCCATGAAAACATCCATGCACACTGCTGTCCTCTGCCTTATCACTTACTGATAGTTGTTAGGTGTCGTCCAAGTCAAGAGATAGTCAACCGGAATGACTAACTGTAATGGCTGTCTATGTCTCCCAGCACGCCTGAAAAGCTGGGCTCATCTGCATGCGATGTCACCGAGCTGTTTGCAGCGGCACATCTAGCATTTCTACAGAAGTCTCGTGCTGAAAGGTAGATTTGTTCTTTGTGTTTGCGGCAGATCTCTCTTCATAGCCCTTGCCCATTTTTCTATTGAGGGGTTTTTCTCTCTTCATATTGATTGGTAGGAGCTCTCTGAATATGAAAGGTGTTAGCTCTTCACTCTGTAAAATGAGAATATCACTTCCTGCCTGAGTGGTTACAACGATCCAGTCATCTAACACGACAAGAGGCACAGTCGGTGCTAAAGCTCTTCCCTGTCACCCCCCTTCCTATAGCCACCATATATACATTAGGTCAATCAAAGTTACCTACATGTAAACACATACCAGCATTTTCTCAATGACTTCTTTCATCCCTAAACTTTCTAAATCCCAGTACAAGGCTCAGCTCTCTCTTGTGGTCCTGAGAGCTGCATGCATCCTATTATTATCATTCTGTGGTATTAGGCATCTCTTCAGTGTTAGGCATCTTTTCACTGGTGTCTGTCACAGCTCAGTCACAGGAAGGATGAGAAGAAGGGGTGTTGTGTAACAGTTTCCTCTGAGATTGAAACATTCCATCCTGCAGGAAGCTCCTCAAACAGGAAAGTAATACAACTCAAAATAGCTTCAGGAAGTTCTTGAAACTGACCAAATTCATTAGGCTTCGGCTCTGCCAGGGTAACTAATAAAAGCTGAGATTGCACCTCAGACACAGGAAGGTGAGTTTTAAAGAAGACACCCAGACAAGACAAGCTGCAAAGACGTGAGAGCACATCAGCTGCCTGAAAGATGCAGAAACCAGCCGAGCTTCCTGGAAGAGGTTTAGGGCAACCAGGGCACCTGGAACGGACACTCTCCAGACAGGTGAGCTACCTATAGGTGTGCTGTGTGCTACAGGTTCCTAGCTTTGGGGGGTTGTCACCCTTGCTGGGGAGGGCTTTGGTGATGCAGCTGTCTTTGAGTCATTTCTGTTCCTGTCATTAACCCCTCACCCATATTCCTATAAGTAACCCCAATAAAATGCATTGGTTCACCAGGCTGGACTTTGGTGGTATCCATACTTTGGTGTGTCATGGGCTCACTATCTGGGGTGAGCAGATACGTGTGTTGCATCTCCCCAGAAAAAGTTTTGTCACACAAAGGGAATGAAGAGATGAACTTGAACATTAATCATATGCTGTCTTAGGCATCCATCACATATTATATCAACTTGCATTTACAGCACTTCTCCTGGGTAAGATCTCATCTTTATCCCTAACAGAGTGAGGGCTTATCTATGACCATGTATCATGATGTACACCCTTCTACAGGGTGGGATGCTGCTGTAGGCCTCTCTGAGGGAAAGTAAGGTGCTATACAAATTGGATTGCAATTTCAGAGTTCCTGTTGGACAAAGAGAAGCCAATCACTTTGTTAAAGAAAAAAAAAAGTGCATTCACCCAAGGTATAGCTCCCCCTAATTACAAATAGATTTGTCAAAAATCACACCAGCATTATGTTTAATTGTCAAAACCATTAAAAACAAGCAACATGAGTAACTAAGCAGGGTTTTGGGCATGCATAGGTATCTCTGTGGTATGAGAATAAACAAGTGCTCTCGACAGTGTGGAATGAACTGTCACATGCCGAGACAAAAGTCACATGGAAGCCTGCACACCGTGAGTCCATTCATGTTGAGTCAAAAACTTGTGTTAGGGTGGCTGTGGAAGTAGGCTCGGCAGGTGGGGGCTGCTGCACCATTATGAATAGGGTACTTTCCTTTGTGTATGTTATTTTTGGATTGAACTAAATGAAATTTCCAGTTTTGTAGGTCAAATCAGTCGAACACCTACAATTCCATACGGCTCAAACTCCCATTTCAATGGAAATATACCTTTAAACCCCTCTGGTAGGGCAGATGGAAGCATCCAGCATTGACCAGCTGATCCCTAGCTTTCTGGAAAGTGACCTAAATGCCCTCTGAGTGGATCCTGCTCTCTGGGCCTCTGTTTTCAGTAGAAACAGTGTAATGCCAGCCCCCAGCTCCTACGGAGTCACTTGTGTTGCAGCTGTCCCAGGCTTCCTGCAGCATCTTCTTCCTTACCCCCAGAACCTCAAAGTCCCCTGACCCCATCATGGTCCTGGTTGAACAAGAGGAGCTGTCTATAGGCAGGGTTTGTAGCTCTTCCACACATGGCATCAAGATGATTGTTTTTAAAGAAGCAATATTACAGAGATAATTTTTATATACAAATACTACCCCAGAAAAATAGAAGTGCCAAGCTTTTATAAGCCTTGTGAGGCTCATAAAGGGCATCATCTTTATAACTAACCGAGATAACGGTATCCACCACTTCTGAAACTGATGGTCCCTTTTTGTCATCTCCCTGTGGGAAAGTACCACCAATTCTGAGAACTCTGGGCACAGCCATCTCTTGTACAGTGGCCAATATTATTTGAAACAGAAGCACTATTTGTCAGTCAGTCGAGAAGATGCACTTCCAGGGCAAGAAGGCATGCTCAGGGACACTTACTCCTACGTGCATAGATGAAGGCAAGAGGGTATTGGATGGAGAAAGCTCCTGAGCGTGGGTCTAACTGAACTCAATGACTCTGAAGGCAATAGGAATAGACTGTTTCCATTAATGCATTATCTGATACAGATGTACTGGAGACACTTTGGGTCCACTGTCTCAGAATTGCTATTACGAAGGTCCATAGGTTGAGTCCCCATTTTGAAGCCACGGGCTGAGCTCTCCACCCCATCTGATAGCAAGACCCATGAACAAGCTACGAGAGCTGGACTTGTTGAGTTATGGTAAGCTGAAACTCTGGTCAGGCTAAAAGAAATCCCTTGCAATATACTTAAAGGACTTTATTCTTTGCTAGAAATCCCACACTAAATAATTTATGATAAGAATACTCTTATCTATCTACAGGATCTCTCTTCACATTATGGATTTGTTTTAATAAAGGACAATGATGGCAGTAGCTTTTTTTTTTGAATGCCTACAACACCGTTTCACTTAATAAGCACAAGCCTGATGCTCATGAATATAGCTACATATTCTTATTAAACAGATGGGGACACTGAGTTTTAAGCTGGATAAATAATCTGCCCAAAGACTCACACAGTTTATAAGAGGCAAAAATCAGAACAGAAACTCAGGCAACCTAAGGCTAAAGGCCACAGTCATAACAACTCTACCGTGGTGCCATTCACAGACACTACATATATGTAATAAGGATTAATGAGAGCGAGGAGAGGCGAGAGTGGCATCTCCTGCAGGCACTAAAAGCACCCATTCTAATCAAATCTGGTGAGCTATTATCTACACTTCTCATATAAAGTAACTAAGGTTCAGAGGTCCAAAGCAATTTGCTGATTAGTGACAGCACAAATCCAAACATGAACCCACATAGCTCCAAAGCCCATGGTCTTCTGTTATACCACTTTGCTTCCAATACATCATTTGGATCTTGCCATAAATGGCAACAAAACTACTACAGGTATGCTATCACAAAATAGGCTAGTGCTGCAGTAGCTAGCCATACCCCACATCTCAGTTAGCAGAAAACTACCTTCTGTCCCAGAGTCCACCTGCAAAATCATGAGCCTCCATGGCAACTGTCCTGGCGGCCCTGTCTCAAAACTATGTATGTCGGCATATAGCTCCATGCTCTCCCCTAAGGAAATTCACGATGCCTCTACCCAGTGCTCCATGGACTAGGACTCCTTGCCTGGCCTCATTTAATCCCTTAGCAGGGGCAGAGAGGGCAGCTGTTTCAAATGGCCAAGAAGGAGAGAAGAAGCAGAGAGACCCTTAAAGGGGAATATTCATTGCCAACAGCTGCCCTTAGGGTTTAAGACACATCTCCATCTTCTTGCCTTTCCCCCTTGGTTCCCCATGTGATCTGGCCATGGGCTTGATTGATACCTTCTGACCTAGCTTCCCGACAGTCGTTTTCTTAGAAATTTGAGTGTGCTGCATCAGCGCAGAAGGAAGCTACTTCCAAGGGTGGTCTGCTGACCACCTGTGTCAATTACCCATAGTCCAGTTCAGCACTTCATAACCCATGGGCCAATGCGAAAGAAATGCTGGGGTGTGCGTTTTGAGATGTGTCTCAAACCCTAGAGCAGCTGTTGGCAATGCAGTGCCAGGCAAGCAGGGAGTCGACAGAGCACAGTACAAGACCAGCTGAGAGGGGTGCTGACACACGTCCATCCCTGCTCTGTGGGGAAGCCGAACAATGGTAGAGCCACACACGGTTACCCACGGAAGTGAACAAGACCTGTGTGACCAACAGAATGGTCCCTTAACACCCCTGGGCCAATACCCGAGCAGATGGCTTTGTTTCTGATCTTCAGAGCCAGGCCGTGGGGATGGCACAGTCTGAAGAGTGTTTGCCTCGCAAGCTTGAAGTCCTGAGTTTGATCTCCAAAACCCAGGTTCAAAAATAACAACAACAAAAAGCTGGGCATAGTGGCGTATGACTGGAGTCCCAGCACTGGGAAGATGGAGGCAGGTGGATATCTGGGACTCACTGGCTAGCTAGCCTTGACTGCTAGGAAAGTTCCAGGTCAGTGAGAGACAAAGGAAAAAAAAGGGGGGGGTGAACAGTGCCTGAGCAACAAACCTAAGGTTGACCTCTGGCCCACACACACACACACACACACACACACACACACACACACACACACCTACCAGGCCTCCTTACAGTCTCTTTACATTCTAGGCTCGCTCCCCATCAGAAAACATCCCACCTTGTCCGTAAAACCACAGCCTGCAGCCACACCTGGTGAGCTGGTCCCAGTCCAGACTATGCCTGTAGGCTGCCAGGCCTTTACTCTGCAGGAATGTCCTTGAGCCCAGGCCGGCCTCATACACCTGGCACTGGATGCTTAGGTGAGCAGTCAGCTCCGGGCAACATTCCCTGGCATCTGTCCCCACCCTCTTTCTCATCACTCCCCGGGCTAATTATCCCTCCTTTGCAGCACACTGAGCATTTTGCACAAGCTACCGTAACCAACCCAGGCTGGAGTCCTACAAATGTCATACGTGATGTGTATGCCTGTGTATGGTATGTACTTGTGGGAGTGTACGTGCCAGCAGAAACAAGAAGAAGGCATTCTGTCCCCTGGAGTTAAACTTAAAGATGTTTGTGAGATGCCCGATGTGGGTCCCGGGCACTGAATTTGGGTCCTCTATAAAAGCAATAAGTTCTCGTAACCCCTGAGCCGTCTCTCCAGCCCCCATTATGTGACAGCCTTCATCACCACTTCACATGTAGCGTCCCCCCAACGAATGGGAGCCCCCATATTGGGAACAACTGTAAACATTATTGGAATGTTGGTACCAGCAAACCTAGGGCCCAGAGCTGGTGACCAGGAGCTCAGAGCGGATGAGCAAGGTCCAGGTCTTGCTGGCATTTGTAGACACACTTGCTGATTCTCTCCTGGAGTCTTGGGTGTCAGCTTATCCCTGTCTCTGGAGAGGACCAATAGGGCCCCTGAGGCCCACCAGCATCAGAGCACTCACTGTCCCCTCAAAGCTGCATGTGGCCCTCTAAAGTTCCCTAACCGTGGAGTTCCCATAAACATCGCCCTCTGTTAGGCTGAAGTTGATACGCAGCCCCAGATGCATTGCCCTCTACAGCTGTTCCTTTGTAGTTGTTCCCTTGTTAAGTTCTGAAGCAGGGCTGCCCCAAAGGCACCACGTCCAAGACCTTCAGCAGACAATCCTCTCTGCGACTTGAACGCGCAAATCCGGAGCACCATACCTGACTTCCTCACCAAGGGCTTTCCCTCAGGAGTCACCAAGGGACCGCTTACAGGCCCATGGGTCCAGAACATTTTCACTAGCCCTCTTTTAAAGCCTACAGGGAGTAGTCTGGGCATCAGCAGAGGTGACAGGCCTGCTTCCAGGCGGGGAAAGGTGACCAGAGGACAGGCACATCTCAGGAAAGGTCTAGAGCGGTGGTTCTCAACCTGTGGGTCACAACCCCTTTAGGGTCTAATGACCCTTTCAGAGGGGTCGCATAGCAGATATCCTGCACATCAGATATTTATGTTACAATCCATAACAGTAGCAAAAACTACAATGATGAAGTAGCAATGAAGTAATATCATGGCTGGGGGGTCACCATAGCATGAGGGACTGTATTAAAGGGTCGCAGCATAGGAAGCTTGAGCTTCCAGAGCATGAGCTAGCACGAAGGGGAACTGCTTTCTCTGGTTTAAAACCAGCCTCTCATCCTGGGAGAGAGGACAGACATGACAAGTTCAAACGGGTGATGAACTACATCATCTACACTGGCCAGTGTAGCGGGGAGACCAGCTTGCCTGGAGGGACTTCCCAAATAGTCCAGGGCTGCGGGGACCACCATCTTCATGACAAGGAGTCTTCACTCAAGTCTCTTCCCCAGGCCAGCGCTGCTAAAAGGAAGGAGAAAACTCCCTTCCCAAAGCCAGCTTCTGTCAAGGTGCCAGGGGCTTATCCGAGAAAACAAGGGGTCATCTGTGTCCCCGATCCTCCTAGGCTCTCCCGGAAGCCATTATCTGCCTGAACCTCCACCCCCAGCTTGCCTTCAGTACCAATCTGGTCTTGGTAGTAATATTTGCAATTTCATAGGACACTTACGAATCATGCCAAAACACAGTCAGTGTCCATATGTGTCCTGGAGTAGGGGGTGATTGCAGACCCCCGACTGAGTAACACAGGAGGGGACTCTGGAGAAAAGACTGAAAAGTGATGTTTCTGTGTTTGTTTTACATAACAATCTTAGAAGAAGCCAGACACATATAAACAATATCTACCAAGTTTTCTAATTCACTACGCCAGCCACTGCATATTTATAAACATTTCATAAGTGTTCGGAAGTATGTTTGAAGGGAAATGTGAGAACATATAAATATTTTACATGTGGTTAGACCCTTTTAGAGAAAATATCCCCGGAAGCAATTAAAGCAGCTAGCCCACGGGCCTATTTCACTTTATTCCGGAATTTTTTTTGGGGGGGAGGGGTATGGGCATTCCTCCCACAAACGTTAGATTCTACCATGCACTAAACACTTGTCTATCATTTTTAGCACATAATAATTGAATTGGGTTTTAGCCTATCTGCCAACTGCAAACTGCCCAGAGACCACTCACTCTTTGGTACGTTTGCTCCAAAGGTAGAGAGCTGGAGGGAGGGGAAGGGAAGGGCTTCATTTTTTCAAATGCATCAAGATCCAACTGAAGTTCCCGCTCCTCATTCCCAGTGAATAACACTAGTGTTCAGTCAGAAGGCAGTATTGGGGGGTGGGGGTGGCCTGCATCTGGAGAGCTCCCAGCCTTTCCTGATGGTGTGGATGAACCCTCAGGATGAATTTAATCCCTAGTTTAAACACATGTGCACGTACACACACACACACACACACACACACACACACACACACACCAAAAAAAAAAAAAAAAGCATCACTTTCCTTGCATATTCCCTGAGATTCCCCAGAAGTAGTCTTTGATACGACACACACATCTGCCGTGGTTGGGGTAGAAATTCTGAGGGGGGGGTCCTGTTTGTCTTATGGGACCTCCCCCCAACACACACCCCGAGATCCCACAAATCCAGAGTCTGTGCAACTTTAATATTTAAAATGTGTCAGCCAGCTATGGGTGGGAGAGGGAAACCCCGCCTGCTACTGGAGGGACACGTGCAGACGTGTCGGCTTTGGTGACAGGCACTTAAGGCTGGCTACTAGGTGGGTTTGAACAAGACAGATGAGAGAGATGAGAAAGCTCGCTGTGGTGGGCCTTAGGACCAGTGAGAAGCAGAAGCAGTCCGGGTGCCCAAGGAAGCACAGACATCGCTGAAGGAATTGCCAGGCTCCCTCCTTTTTCGGAAATGACTATTCCCAGGTGCAACCTGGACATTTCAACGCTGTCCCTGAAGGGCTTCTGCCCCTCAGGAGAAGAACACCCACCCACACGTAAAAAGAGCTCCTGGTGTTCCCAGCCCCACAGCCTGCAGCTGCAGTTCCTGACCTGCTCAACCCTCCATGGCAACAGTTTTCCAGCCAGAGGAGTAAGGCAGACACCTCTTGGGAGGGTGCTCTGTAGGTCGGGCAGCTCAGGAGCCACATCCAAGGAGTCTCCTAGGCTGACCCTGGCAGCCCGGGCACAGCATGGGGTGGCGGGAGATGGGGCCAAGAGCAAAAACAGCCAGCCATCATCAGCTTCAAAAGATCACAGGAGAGAGAAACTTCCCTAGGGCACCGGCCAGGCTGCATGACCTGGTCTTAAACAGCATCCTGAATCCCAGGGACAGGTGTGCAGGGCTGGGTAAAAGACTCAGACTTGGGGCACCCGAGCTAGGGGCCGCCAGACACGCTTCCAGACTAGGGGCTACTATGGAAGCAGGTCCCAGTCCCAGCCAGGCATGCTAGGATCTCTGTGCACCAAGGGTCCCAAGAAAAGGAAGAGAGGGTTTATTTTGATCCCACAGGGAACATCCCAAGCACCAACCGAGAAGAGATCCTCGAACCCAGGCCCCAGAGGGATGCAGCAGCTCAAAAAAAGTTGGGGCTCCCAAAGGCTATGTCTTTTGGGTCCCCTCCCGCGGCGCACCACTACTTACACGAAGACCCCAAAGAGCAGGGCTCGCACCCCGATCTCGATGGCCAGCTCCCGCATGGTGCAGCCGGAGTAGCTCCCGCAGCAGCAGCTGGCGCTGTCCGTGGCTCCCACGGCTCGGCCCGAGCGGCTCGCCAGAGCCTGGGCGGTGAGGGAGGCGCGCTGCAGGCCGCGGGCGGGGGCGGGAGGCGGGCGCGGGGTGGGGGTAGCGGGGAGGGTTCAGCCCCAATCTCCCGCTCTGGGCTCCCGGATACCCAGACACCACACCGGCCGCTCCGGGTCCCACTCGCGATCCCGCCGATCGGGGGCGCCTCGGGGACTCCCTGCTCCTTTGCGCCCAGTGCAGTTTCTGTGTTCTGGGCTCCAGCCTGGCACCTGCGACCCGGGAGGGGAAGCCTGGGGAAGCCCCGCTGTTGTAACCGCGGCCTCCCGTGCGCGCTGCGTGGCTTCCCAGCTACTGGGCGGCCCCTGGGCTCTGCGCCCGCCCGGCAGCACGCTCTGCCGGCGTTCCCTGTGCGCCTCCTCTCCAGCCCGCGACTCCGGCTCCTGCTCTCTGCTCCTTCCACACACGCCCGCACGTGGGCATGAAGTAGATGGGTGCTTTGGGGATTCTGTCGCTCAGGACATCCTCTGGCCCTGCCTGTGAACACTTCTTCCTTCCCACTTTCTGGCCTCCCTACACCTTACCAACCTTAAATTCTTTCCTTTCCCACCCATGACTCTAGGAAGTTCCCACAAGATTGCTCTGGAGCTTTGCTTTCTCTCAGAAGGTGCCAGACAGGCAGACAAAAACCCTGGCACAGACTGAGCGCAAAAGTGAACCCAGGTCCCCGCCACCAGTGCTAGGTAGTATCTGGGACCCCATCTCTCCTCTCCTCCATCATCCGACTCTCCCCACCCCCAGTGGCTTTGAGCTGCTACTGTGCTGTGGATGTGAAAAGCAGCTCCTGATGCATCCCTGCCTGCACATGGCAGGCCATCATTAGGCAGCTAGGCAGCAGGTAGAAGCAGGAGCCTTGGCCCCAGGACTCAGTCAAAAATTCAAGTATAAATACCGGTGGCCTGGGGGTGGTAACCACAAGCCTGAGTCCAGCTAGGTCTTGGCTTGGCTTTCCCATCGCCTGTTGGAGTTATTAGTCATAATTGTTGGGTTGTCTCTGGGGAGCTCAAACCTTTCCTGGATTTTAGGAAAGACCTCTCCAGGATTTTATGAGTGGGGATGAATTAGAAACTGGCTGCTGGTCCTAGGCATCTGCATCTCTGACTTGGACCAAAATAGGAGTAGGTAGAAAGCAAGCCTTTGGAGGAAGGTGCAGGCATCAGCCCAGAGTAAGCAGACCCTGTTCCCAAGGGCACATGCCAGACCTTAGACGGCTGAGCCAAGGCACCCTAGGGAGGGATCCAGGCTGTGTGGAAGGGGCACCATCCCAGCAATTGAAGACACGGGAGCAGTGGCTGCTTTGTCCATGGTGTGCGCTGGCACACCATAGGTGCTTGGTGAGTATTACTAAGGGAACAAATGCATGCATGACTATATAGTCATATATAGTCGGGCACGTGGGAGATCACGTGCAGGGAGATTAGGGAGGCTGTAGAAGGAAAGGAGGTTGCTCTGTGTCCCCCGTGATTTGGGCCTAGCAACTGCTATGAAGATAGCTCTCCTCCCACAGATTGACAGAGTGGTACAGGAGCCCCCTGGTGAACTCTGGTGGCCTACAGTTGAGACTGCCAGGTAGCCGTGTTCCGGGTGGGGTGCTAACAAGGATCCTAATGTTGAGACATCAGTGAACTGTAAGCACCAACTAAGCTGCTAGGAAGAGTAGGGTGCTGGATACTAGGATGAATACTCCGCCTCTTCCCTGGAGTGGAGGGAAGTAGTGTGCCGATCACACAGAGAAGGGAGACAGGTGGCTGGGTGTGGGGACCTCCTTGTAGCAGTCCTACTCGCCAGGGTCTGTAGTGGAGATCACAAAACATGAACCCTGTTTATATTTGTTGTCTGTTCGAGGCATGCTGACCTCAAATCCTCTATGTAGCCTGCAAGATTGGCTTTGAACTTCTGATCCTACTGACTCTGTCTTCCAAATGCTGGGGTTATAGGCATGTACCATCTTTACGTCATGATAAGTATTATGTCTTGCACTTCTTATTTGTAATCGAGTTACCTGGAGAAAGAGTTTGAAAGGGCATGTGACTTCAAACCAAAAGAGATATGGAAACAGCCAGCCACAAGCCCTTTCATCTACAAAGGTGTCCTACCTCAAGATATGCAAGGGCAATGGTGGCACAAAGCTTGTGGGAGTCACCAACTGATGTCTGATTTGACTTAAGGCCCATTCGATGAAATGGAACCCATACCTGACACTGCTTGGGTGACCAAGAACCTGAGACAAGATAGCCCAGGGACCCAGGGTAAAGCCAAATACTACTGTTCTTAAAAAAATTAAAAGTAGCAATAAAATGACTCCTAATGACGTTCTGCTGTACTCTTAGATCAGTGCCTTGCTCAGCAATCACCAGAGAAGCTTCCTCCTGCAGCAGATGGGAACAAATACAGAGACCCACAGACAGACATTATGCTGAGAGTGAGAGACCTTGAAACAACAGCCCTAAATGGGATGTCTACACCAAATCGTTCTACTCAGGGCTCAGAGAACCCTGGGGAAGAGGAAAGAATGTAAGAGCCAGAAGAGGGGATGAAGGACACCTCTTCCCTGGAGTAGAGGGAAGGGGAGTACCAATCACATAGACAAGTGAGACAAAGTCCTCTCAATCAACATGGTCAAAGCTCATATGAACTCACAGAGACTTAGGCAGCGTGCACAGGGCCTGCATGGGTCTGTACCAGGTCCATATATAGATGGATTCCTGTTTAGTGTATTTGTGGGATTCCTAAGTGTGTGAACAGGCAGGACTCTGTTTCTTGTGCCTTCTCTTGGGCTATCTTTCCTACTGTTTATTTTGTCCAGTTCTGATGTGTTAGTTTTTGTTTGATCATATTATATTTTATTTCATTATTATGTTTTCTAATGAGAGACAGAAAGAGGGTGGATCCAGATGGAGGAGGAACAAAACCATAATCCGGATATATTATGTGAGGGGGAAAGTCTATTTTCAATAAAAGGGAAAAAAGAACTTTAAAGAGCAGCCCAGTCAAGCCCCACTCCTCATTCAATGCTTGTGTGAATGCTGTGTTTTGTCATCTGAGACTTTCTGTGCAGCTGCCCACCCTGGAAGTGGAAAAGCCGTCACCTTTGAGAGAGCTTTGTGCCCACCCCACCCCCCACCCTGTGTTCTAGCCTTCAGACAGCTCCACTGAAAGCCTGCCTTGAAGGGAAGTCGCTGCTCAGCAGCTTCTCTCAGTACAGACGTTCTGCCGGCCCTGCTGGCCCTGGTCCTGTCTCCTGGCTGTGGACAGCCACTGCGGTCAGAGTAGCCTCATAGCAAGCAACAGGTGTTCCCACCTAAATTCATATAAGGACAAATGATTGAAAGGTCCATGGTCCTATCAGCTTCGGGTTCCATTCCATTCAGATTGCAAGCAGCACCATCAGGGCTTGATTTATTTTTTCTCCCAGCTTTTAGCTATATCTGTCCTGTAAGGACTTCTTTGGACTCCTAAGAGTTTAAAGATGACTGCAAGAATTTTATTACTTAGGTTTAGTTTGGGAGTAAGACCCTTGCCTTGACTCCATGGCTCCTAACAAAAGAGTCACTGCTGATTGACATTCTTGCTTCAAACCCTGAACCAAGAACCATGGCCTGAAAATCATGATGGATTGCTTGTCCCAGGTCTGGGTCACTGTTCCATCCCAAAGCCCCTGACTGTGAATGGGGCCAAGGTGAGTCTACAGACATGACTGATACTTTGGAGCACAGTGCATGTTGGATGAGGTAGTGAACAACCTTCTGTGTCATGACCCTGCAGACTGAAGACATCTAAATGTCATGTGCCCACCCTACCCCCCACCCTGTGTTCTAGACAATCAGTGATGTCTGGTAAAAGAGATGTGTTCTGAGCGGTCCATGACAGGCTGCCTATCAGCTGCCTTTGCCAATACAGACTGTAGGGCAGACCAAAGCAAAGCTGGATGGCTTTCCCAATGCTTGTCTTCAGCTTCCCAGTCTCTTCCCTGTCACTTCGGCCTTCAGCACCCTGTCATCTGCCTTAATAATTTCTTCTTCCACATTCCCAAGTCTTGTGTCAGAAGAAGGCTCTAGTCATGCTTATTATATAAACCTGGATCGTGGTTTCTCAGTGTTTCTCTCTCTCTCTCTCTCTCTCTCTCTCTCTCTCTTCTCTCTCTCTCTCTCTCTCCCTCTCTCTCTCTCCCTTTCCTCCCTTCCTCTCTCCCTCCTGTAGCTGGAAGTTTTCCTGTGTTCCTCCTGGTCCACAGCAGCTCAGACCCAAGTAAACACACAGAGGCTTATATTAATTAAAACTGCTCGGCCATTAGCTCAGGCTGCCACTGACAAGCTCTTACACTTAAATTCAGCCCATTTCTGTTAATCTATATGTCGTCACATGTTCCATGGCTTTACCTGTCTGCTATTACATGCTGCTCCCTGGACAGCAGGCTGGTGTCTCCTGACTCAGCCTTTCTCTTCCCAGAATTCTCCTTGTCTGCTTATCTTGGCTATACTTCCTGTCTGGCTACTGGCCAATCAGCATTTTATTAAACCAGTGTACAAAAGCATCATCCCACAGCAGTAAAGTGTGAGGCTGATCTTTATAAAAATCCCTCCAGAATGGAACACTCGTGAAACAGAGCTTCCCACAGCACTTTCACGACTGTACACATCATCCAAGTGGCACTGAGTGAGGACACTCTAGTATTTCATATTGAGTTTACAGGCACACCAGGAAAATCAGCCTGCCCACTCTGAAGTCATGCTTCCATTACATTCACCTTTTACGCCGTTTGGCAGGATTGTCTAACATGATGAACCCAATAAAGCCCAAATCCACCTTCAAGGATCAAAATTTACAACTCACAATCTCACTTCCAAAAGTTACCCTTTGTGCGTGAGTGGCGCTTGCCTCACTGCTCTCATTGTGTATCCCAGCAACAGGCAGCCAACACAGTCAGCCTTACCTATACGGTCCCACAAACTGCCTTTCTACTGGGGTTGCCTGGCATGCCTAAAACATCAAGGATCCAGAGGGATTTCGAACGGGTCATCAAGTTTAAGCTGGCCCATGAATTATCTCCCGGCAAGTGCCTGTCCACTCGACACCTCTAGAGACGTAGAATTCATTTGAGGTTTGTTCTGTTTCAAGAGAGATCGACTGTTTGAGTAGAAACAGAATTGCCTGAAGCCGAGCTCCATGGGTCCGAACTATGCTTTGGGGACAACACAGAATAAATGTAATGTCTATTCTTTTACACAGTAGACCTTTAAATACAGCTAAGGGGGTTAGGGGAAGAGAGGGAGAGTGGATCTTCTCTTTTTTTTTTTTTTTTTTTTTTTTTTTTTTTTTTTTTTTTTTTTGGTTTTTCGAGACAGGGTTTCTCTGTGTAGCTTTGCGCCTTTCCTGAGACTCACTTGGTAGCCCAGGCTGGCCTCGAACTCACAGAGATCCGCCTGCCTCTGCCTCCCGAGTGCTGGGATTAAAGGCGTGCGCCACCACCGCCCGGCAAAGAGCTTTTTTTTTTTTTTTTTTTTTTTTTTTTTTTTTTTTTTTTTTGGATCTTCTCTTTCCCAAACAAAGTGCTCTCTATCCTTCCCTCCACCCACCTCCTAGCAGTAATAGTTAGGAGACCACTGAAAACCTAGCACCAGGCTTGCCGCCACTGTGCATAGAGCAAAATTCCATGTGATCAAAAGTAATTATCCCACTTCCAGGAATAGAGTTGAGACACACAGAAAGTGAATGAAGTCCTTCAGAGCGGCAGAGGGGATGTCAGGCCACCAAAGGAGACAATGCATGAATAAATGAGTCAGTCAGTGTCATTTCTTAGAAATGCTGAGGACTTTTCCTTCCCAGTGGGATTTTGTCTGTTATTCTCAAATTGGTCATGTGGACCATGAGGATGCTGCTTCTCCGAGTTCACCCACAGAGAAACCTCTGTGTGGGAGCTACCAACAGGCTCCTCTTTGCACGCATCAGAATCCTGCAACATCCATACAAGACAAAAATGGTTATGCTTGGTGCACAGCTAATTCTGTTCCCAGGGAGTCTGGGCAGGATCAGGACTCAGGCCCTGTCACTCAGGCCTGTCAGCAGCTACATCTTGAGTGACATTTCTCTGCGGTTTGGATTTCCATGTCTCTGGTGGTGATGGGAGCAAGCATCTTTTCATGTGGATTCTCACCAATCTTCACCTTCTTTTTCTTCATGGGTATGAGGTCTCTATTCATATCTCTCCGTCATTTTTAAAATTCAACTTTTGCTTTTTATTATTGGTTTGAAGGGATTTATAACATATTCTGAATATATTCTTTGTTAGTTTTATAAATTACATATGTCTTCTTTGGCTCAACCTTTCATTTTCTAAACAATGCCTTTCAAAGGGTACATTTTCAATTATAAGGAAGCCCAAATCTTTCAATTTTCACTCTTAAGACTATCGCTGGGTGTCCTGAGACATCTTTGCCTACTCCACACTCTTAAAGATTGTCTCTTACATTTTCTTCTAGAAATGTTATCACGTTGGATCTCCTGTTTGGGTCCATGTCATACCTAAATTGGATTTTGGATGAAGTGGTGACTAAGGTTCTCTTTTTCATAAGGATATCCAATTATTCTAGTACTATTGGTCGAAAGACTGTATTTTCACATTGGAATTGTCTTGGCACCTTGGTGAAGACTAGCAATTTGTCTTTGACTAACAATTGGATTTGAGTGTGTGTGTGTGTGTGTGTGTGTGTGTGTGTGTGTGTGTGTAATCCATCTATTTTAGGTTTTGCTCTGTGATTGCCAATACCAAGGAACTTTTAAAATATATATATAATTCAAAAATATTCATAATATCTTTTCTAGTTGTGAATTTGTATAGACAGCTTACATAGCACTGCCCCTGCCTCCCCACCCCATGGATAAACCCTGCCTTATGTGACCTGGTACTCACTAACTGCTCCAAGTGGACTCCCACTGCTGTAGAGTTCTGTAATCACGATGTATGTTCAATGCTGAGATTTGGTTAAAGTTCCGTTTCTGTGCTGTGATACATACCCTGACAAGAGACAGTATATAGGAGGAAAGCATTTATGGCTTTTAATTCCAGGTCTCCATCTATCAGAAAAGCCAAGGCAGGAACTCAAGCCACTAGTCTTATCACATCAAGAACAGAGAGAATAATGCTTGCTTGCTTATTGCTAATGTTAAGCTAGCCTTTTCCTTTTTTATACAGTTCTACTGTGCAGCCCATATTCAGGGTGGGTCTCCCTATCTCAACTAACAATCAAGACAAACGCCCACAGATGTGCCCACAGGCCGATCTAGACACTCATTAAGACTCTCTTCCCAAGTGAGTCTAGGTTGTGTCAAGTTGACAGTCAAAACTAACCACACAGGGGTCTGTATGAAACTCCCAGAAATTGGAAAATATCAGAGAGACATCTTTATTTGGTTGCTAAGTTTTTAATCTGATTCCCAGAAAGCATCATAAAAAAATAAAGTCAAGACTCTCTGCTTTAGGTAATTATCAAATCAAATGACCTCTGACCCCAAATACATTTGAATAGCAGCAGTTCCAGCATTGAACCCCACATCTATGAACTGGCACTTCTCTAGTGACTGGAATTGGTATGCACAAGACTATCTTATTGGAAATGGGTTGGAGGGGGGCATTTAATGCAGACTTTCATGACCTGGAACTGGACCAAGCTGGGGTCTGACTCACTCTACCAAAAGACTCTACTGAATCAGACACCTACACATTCTGACAGAGGAGCAAGTGGCCTAGGAGGGCAGCGCATCCAACCAGGGTATCTTTGGGGTGACTGAAAACATTTCCTGTAAATAGCAAAAGAAACGTCCCTCCTCCCAGGACAGGTCCCCAGGGCTTCATCCTATGCCATTCACACTTTCTTGCCTTATCCCCTCCTTTACCATCTTAGTGATACATATATGAGAGCACAAGACTATGTCCCCACAGAGATAACTGCACCAGACAGACAGACAAGTTGACAGTCATTGGTGGAAAGTCATTGGTGACAACTTTCTTGAAGCCACTGAGTGGAGGAGAGTAGACAGCTATTGCTTTTTAATCTAGCATCCATTTGTCCGTCCTCTTTTCTTCAGGGGACCACTCTGGGATATGGAAGAAGCCCAAGATCACGTGCTTCAAGGGATGCAAGGAGGACCTAGAATGACCTCAATATAAGGTTTCCTCATATGGCTAGTGAGCAGCAAAAGAACTATATTTTAGCAGCAAAAATAAATACATATCTCAGGTATTTTCCAGTTTCTGGGGGTTTCTTACAGACCCCTTGCATGGCTAGTTTTGCCTATCAACTTGACACAATAACTTGGAAGGAGAGTCTTAAAGAGTATCTAGACTGCCCTGTCGGCATATCTGTGGGTGTTTATCTTGATTGTTATTAAGATAGAGACCTGCCTTGAATATTCACAGCAGAGGAACCTGGCACAGTATATGCCCATCAGTGTTGGGCATTCATACCCTGCCTGCTGGAATAATAATTCAAACAGGTCAACACATCGCCCTACTCTCTGATGCTTCGGAATTTGCCTCCTGTCACCCCTTGCATGCAGCGTCATATTCCCCAGGGTGTGAGCAGATGCAGCTGGGAAAGCCCATTAATCTTCAGAAGCCGTGTGTCCTCCATCCTTACACCCTGGGCCAGGAATCCCTCCCTCGTCAATGGTTATCAAGATAACCACACCTTTCCTACTCTTGTGCCCTGTGTTTCCAGCAAAGCTGGCCTCCTTATAGGCTCAGAAGTACATATTTAATTCAAACTTGACCAGTTAAGGCCAAGGTGTCTGGTCCAGAGATAAACACATGACTCAGGGAGAGTCGGTGATAGACAACATAACTTGCTGCTGAGGAAAACTTACTTCTTTAGACTCAGACCTCGGATAATGGAGGACTGAAGCAGGCATCTTTTAACCTTTAGAATCTGAGAATTAATATGGAGAAGAGGAGTGGTTTGGAAACACTAGGCCCTGTTGATGCTAGATGAGGTCCAGAGCTCATCTGTGCCTCAAGCCAAGAGCACCAGATTAAATGAGAAACCACATTCCTGGCTTATATGAGAAACTATGTGATTTACATGAGAAACTACACTCTTAGTTTTAAAACAATTTGACTTTTTTTCTGTTTCTGAGACCTGACTTTATCCATCACAGACAGCCAAATATCTAACACATGCCAAACATGGTACCACGCCAAAGGATTCTTGGGGGATACCCGGGACAAAAGGGGCTACAGAGGATTTTTTTAGGGAAGCAAGATCAACATCCACAAAACAAGGTGAGAGTGTTCAAGCCACATTAAAATCACAGACGTTGACCCAGTAAGGGTGGCCAGAATGGCCTTCCCAAAGAAACTTCCTCCCTCCTTATCCTCTCATACTCCATGAGTGTGACCAGAATTTGTCAAAGGGGGACAATAAGAGATAGTGATGTCATTAGGACAGAACCGGTCCCTTCCCCATCTTACCTGAGGCTCATGTCCTTACCTAATTCACAGGTCTGTTTTGTAACATTCCAGGACACAAGATGTTCTGACACTTGAGTAATAAGTGATATTCACAAGACGTCTTCCCCTTCTCCACGTAAAGGGCGCTAATGAGAACAGGTGCCACACCTCCCCTCCTCCACCCTTTGTCTACGTGATCAGAAAACACTCTCCCCTTCCATGTCATCATCCAGTCCAAAATGCCAATGATGTCTGTACTCTATGGTCGACCCAGTCCATGCCAACAACAGCCAAGATTTTCTTTGGTAGTGTTCTTCTGAGTTAAAGCAGAAAATAAACCAATAGGTAGAGGCACTAGAGTTACTAACCACCATCTCTAAAGTAAGGGTTTCTGGGACAAGGAATAGATGGCTAGAACAGCCCCTGGCTACTCCCAGAAACAGATGAGGAGCCCACCCTACAGGATCTTTACTAACACATGTGTGGATCAAATCATCCGGGTCATTTTCTTTCCTGGCTTTACTTTGATATTAAAACTTTGCA